>NW_016107490.1:3112065-3131224 GCF_001604975.1 Cebus imitator
CCCCCTGGCCAAAACATGAAAAAATAGGCAATTTTTTCAAAAAGCATTGCAGAGGTTAAAATCGCCCCAGGGAATGTTTAACTTGCTCCTTGGTCATTTACTTGAGCGTTAGGCCACTCTTGGGCTGTGGTGCTTAATGGAAAGAGTATTTACCTTAGCAACCGCAGCAAACCAGGGATCCAGCAGGCATGCTGGGAGGACACAAAATACCTTCACAAAGGAGGCCATCAGCTAAGAAAATGTCAGACTTCACATTTGGGGATGCCATCAAGGGATCTTTTAAAAATATTTTTCTGTTAATGATGACTGAGGGTAGAGAAAGAAGGAGAAGAAAAAGGCACACTCCAGTTTCCCTTCTATTTTTCACCACTGCCCCTGCTTTTCCCTGCTCCCCCTCCTCTGTTGAACAGTACACAAGCAGGTAAGGCAGACTGGGTAGGAAAGGATCACTTGGGAAAAGGTGTTTGGAAAGCAATGTCTTTCTTCCTGCCATCTTGTTGTCAACAGTCACCAGTATGCACACAGGAAGCTCCATGTAAAATCCTAGAGGTCATTTTCCTCACAAGCCAAAAAGTAAAAGGTATCCACATGTATGCTCTTGCCACTCCCCATATCCAGTCTTCTGCTTCCCACACTTCAGTATATGACATTGGCAGGGCGCAGTGGCTCACGCCTGTAATCCCAGCACTTTGGGAGGCTCAGGCGGGCAGATCACTTGAAATCAGTTCAAGACCAGCCTGGCTGACGTGGTGAAACCCTGTCTCTACTAAAAATACAAAAATTAGTTGGGCGTGGTGGCTTGTGCCTGTAATCCCAGCTACTCAGGAGGCGGAGGCAGAAGAATTGTTTGAACCTGGGAGGCGGAGGTTGCAGTGAGCCAAGATCACATCATTGCACTCCAGCCTGGGAGGCAAGGGTGAAATTTTATCTCAAAAAAAAAGGAAAAAAAAAAAGCATAATATGTCACTTGCTTGTGTCTAAATCAGGTCTATGCATGCACACATTTTCAGGAGTACTGTACAGAAAGAATTCAATTGGACCAGAAGATACAGTGATAGCCTGAACGTTAAGGCCCAGACCACCAAAAAAGAAGCAATGGGCATTTGTACTTTCCAAAACGTTCCAGCAAGTTCTCAACCTGGTGACTTAGCAGAAACCCCAAGGCAGAGCTCCTCCAGCTTTTCATGGGGAGGCTTCCTCATCAATGGGGCATCTGCCATCTGGGAATCTTACTGCAAGTTAAAGGAATCCAGGTCAAGCCAGGACCTCACACCCACCCTGCTCCACACATACACACATCACCTGAGACATCACCATCTCAAATATGATTGTTCACCCTCAAAGCTGAAAAAGCACAGTCTTTAGTGCTGGCAACAGAATAGACATCTGACCTTTTAGGACTGAATTAGCAAAGGCAGACTCTATACTTGTTAGCACAGGCTAAGGTGCAGCAACAAATGGACCCAAATGCAGTGACTAAACGCCACGCAAGTTTATTTCTTGCTCGTGTAACATCTTGGGCAGTGCTCCGGTCTGTGAGCAACTCCCTCCACCCAGTCTTTCAAGGCACCAGGCTCCTTCTGTTATGAGGCTCTGCCATGCACAGAAGCTTCACTCCCTAGGGTTGGTGAAAGACAAAAAGGATATAGAAGAGTGTTGGCTTGGAAGAGGTACATGCCACCTCCACTCACATTCCCCTGGGGAAGAATTATGTCTCTGTTTAGATGTAAGAAAGGGGCTGGGCAGCTCCTCCCCAGTGGCAACTCTATATGGAAAGGAGATGGCTACCTCTTCCACATTAACTCTGAAATCATGCACTCCTATGCTCCCAGGAAAAACCTTGGTTTACACATGATGAATAAGATAGAAACTATGTTCATTTCGCTTTACTTCTACTTTCTATTTAAGGTTTGGGGCCAGGCGTGTTGGCTCACGTCTGTCATCCCAGTGCTTTGGGAGGCTGAAGCAAGCAGATCACTTGAGGTCTGAGATCGAGATCAGCCTGGCCAACATGGTGAAACCCCATCTCTACTAAAAATACAAGACATAGCTAGGCATGGTGGCAGGTGCCTGTAATACCAGCTACTGGGGAGACTGAAACAGGAGAATCACTTGAACCCAGGAGGCAGCAGTTGTAGTGAGCAGACATTTCACTGTTGACATTTTGAGCAGGAGAATTCTTTGTCATGGGGGTCTGTCCTGTGCACTCCAGCCTGGGAAGCAGAGAAAGACTCCATCTCAAAAAAAAAAAAAAAAAAAAAAAAGGTTGTGGAGACGATCAAAGAAGGGGAAGAAGGGGCCAGGTAGAAGTCACCTACCTCCCTTTTATTCAATTTTACTGGTTAGTGCATGAGTGGTGTCTCAGCAACCCACTGCACCCTACCCCAGGCTTAAATAAGTGTGAAGATCTTCAGTGGTTCCAATGTCAGAAAAAGGATGAAGTCCAAATGCATCAGAGTCCTGTTCATTCTGTTCCTGGCCTGCTTTATTGGTTTCTTCTCCTGTCTCCTCTTCCTATCATCATTCAGCCTACACACCAGCCGCATCCAGCTCTCCCTACCCATGCCTGCCATGCTCTTTAATGCCTTCACACCTGTGCACACTGTTCCTTCAGCACAAAATGCCCTTTCCCCTCTGCTGTGCCTGGCAAACTTCCACGCACTGTTCAAGATGCAGCTCAAGCATACCCTTGCTCCCCGCCCTTAGTCCCATAATCCTTTGAGCATGCATCCATTAAAGCACATAGCTTACTTTGTGTCTGGTGTGTCTGTCTCCAATTAGACCAGCGGTTCTCAACCAGAGGCAATTTTACTGCATACCCCTGGGGACATTTGGCAATGTCTAGAGACATTTTTGGTTGTCACAACTGGGGGCTGGGGGTGATACTGGCGTCTAGTGGGTAGAGGCCAGGGATGCTGATAAACATCCCATAGTGCACAGGACAGACCCCCACACCAAACAGTTCTCCTGCCCAAAATGTCAACAGTGCAGAGGTTAAGAACCTCTGAGTTAGACGGTGAGTTTCTCAGAGCAAGGACATCCCATTTCTTCGGAATTACCCTAGCAATGTCACAGTGCTGTACAAGGTACATAGTAAGCTCTCTATGAATGTTAAATGGAAAGATGGATAGATAACAGATAGATAATAGATGAGAGATAGATAGGTAATAGTTAATAGATGAGAGATAGATAGATAACAGATAGATAACAGATAGATAGATAGATAGATAGATAGATAGATAGATAGATAGATCGATCAACATTATAGCAGGCCACATAGACTGAAGAACTGTGAAGTCAAGCTTATCTCCTGAGTTGTCTTTGGCATGAAAAGATGCAGAATCTCCAAACTTAAGCTTCCATGGCCAGAGAACAACTGGTTAAACTGCAGGAGCTGCCGAAGAGAGACCCCAGGAGCACGAGGACCCTTCTTGGGGCTTACCACTGAATTCGGCAGTTCATTAAATACATTAGACACAATTTCAATAGAGAGCTGTTAGTGCTTTTTTTTTTTTTTTTTGGCAACTTGTATTCTGCTAATTGATTTGTATAATATAAATTATGTTTATCAATGTAAATAATTTTCATTCTGAACTTGTCTTATTTTATGCATCTTCACACACTTTAGGCCCTGGGAAGCTTGAGGAACAAAGTGTTACATAAACTAGTTAAAAAGTGTGTTTTCAGGAATAATGTATTTTTTAAACCAGGCTTTTTTTTTTTCTTTTTCTTTTTCTTTTTTTTTTTTTTTTTTTTTTTTTTTTTTTTTTTTTTTTTTTTTTTTTGAGACAGAGTTTCGCTCTTGTGGCCTAGGCTTAAGTGCAATGGCACAATCTCGGCTCACTGCAACCTCTGCCTCCCCATTCAAGAGGTTCTCCTGCCTCAGCCTCCTGAGTAACGGGGATTACAGGCATGTGCTACCAGGCCTGGCATTTTAATTTTGTATTTTTAGTAGAGATGGGATTTCTCCATGTTTGTCAGGCTGGTCTCAAACTCCCAACCTCAGGTGATCCATCCGCCTTGGCCTCCCAACGTGCTGGGATTACAGGCATGAGCCACCACACACAGCAACCAGGCTTATTTAACTGAGGTTTGCTTGCTGCTACTGAGGCAAGAGATAGGTGATTATTAGGCCCAATCTGACATCACCCCCCAGGCATGCCCCATCCCAGCTCCTGCAGAACTTCCAGTTAGAAAAGCAGCAACCACAGCACATGCTCCAGCACAGAAGTGATCCCCTCGCCTCCCCTCCTCGTCCCCATGGACTCCAGCTGTCCCTCTTCCATCACCAAACAGGCTGACGACAACCACGGCTGAACAGGATGTCAAAGGGCAGCCCTTGCCCACTGGTTACTCTGGGACTGTGGTCCAGGGCTCTACAGACAGTGAGCCCAGAGGTCTGCAGGGCCCTCTCCCTAAGTGTGCCCCAAACTCTGTCACGCCCAGGGGACTCACATGTTCAGCTGAGGTCAGAGCAGCCCGATCCCAAGAGTTTTAACTGCGTAAATGCTCTGTGCCAAGCGCTGTGCTAGAAGCTGGAGACTTAAAGAGAAATATTTGAAAAAACAGAGCTACAGACATGCAGACAAATAATTACAGGGCTGTGTGTCAGGGCAGTGACAGTCATAAGGATGAAGGGCTATGGGAACAGAGAAGCCCCAGACAGACGCAGAGGAGAAAACGATGGCTGGCTGAAGGTGGGGGAGGGGCAGCGTCTGACCTGCAGTCCCATCTAGGTCCCCAGGTTGAGGTTCTCTACAACCCTGATGACAGCACAGGACCACTCCTCCGCCTTGGACTTCACAGGGAGCCGAGCTTCCCTTTTACAAACCCCACACGATTCCCTTTCTCAGGAGGGGGTGGGGGGTCAATAGCTAAGTCTGGCCTATCAAGAGTGAGGCCCACTGGGGCCTGGGGGTCTCGCACAGACTAAACATTTAAAACCCTGAACTCCCACAGATGTCAGTCTGGCTGGACTGCACAGTTGGACACCTCGAAAGGCTGTCCATTCCCTGTCTGAGAATAAACAGGACCAGAAAGTGTTGGATTTTTTTTTTATGACTGTGTGTGTGTGTGTGTGTGTGTGTGTGTGTGTGTGTGTATGAATGAGAGAGAGAGAGAGAGAGAAAGACAGAGAGAGAGAGAGATTTCCTTAACTCAGAGGTCAGCAGAGGCTCAGCCCTGCCCACCTCAGCCCCCACACACCAATCTCTCAGCCCACAGACTTTCCCAGGACTCTGTCCCCCTCCCCCACACCCTCCCAGATGCTCTAGAGGCCTCTGACCATGGATGCTTCCTTGAAGACTGACCCTCACATCTCTCTGGCCTCCCCCTCCGGGAGTTATTATCCCAATGCTGCTGATTTGTTCAAAACCCATAGGCTGAAGTCTGAGCTGCAATGTCCTATTGTGGACAATACCTAAGGCTGTGGCTTGAATGTCAGCATTACACTGGTGGTTCAGCCCCGGGTAAATGGCTGGCTCGAGGTTTCTATCTGAGACTGAAGAATCTGCCCTTTCGGCCCCCAATGTGGCCCCCTTATTGCTCCAGTAGAGCCAACCCTGGCTCTTAGGAACTTTCCCGGTAAACACCCCAGTGCCCAGTGAGCTACACAGTTTCATTGCATGAGAAACCCTTTATTCCCCAAATTTCTCTCAGGTTAGGGGATAGAGATCTGATACATATGGAACCAGAGGACCTAGTACACAGGAGCTCTAAACTCGTCCCATAAATGTCTATCTGTCCACCCCCCATCTTCTCCCTTCCTCTCCCAGCAGATGCAGCCTCAGCCCCACCCCAGGCTCTCTTTCTCTGCCTCTGCTTCTCCTAGACCAGGGCATGCCAAACTATGACAGCTCAAGGAGGCTGTGGGGGAGCTTCTGTGAAGTCCCTTCCACGCAGCCCCACCAGAACACGCTCAGTGGGGAGTCTTAATTATGATGAAGGGTGAGTCCAATTTCAAACTTCCTGGAATTCAGAGGAGTTCAGTGCGCATCTTTAATTTAATTACTATTTATTATTTATCATCCCTTCATAACCCGAGAAGCTTCAAACCTTTAAAGAATTAGATGTGTACTACTAAGATGTGCAACCCAGAGTGTAACAGATAAATCACTGGCTTCCTTCCTTTAAAAAAAAAAATGTTTAACGTCTTTACCATTTCTGCTTCTCCCTAAAATGTGTTTACCCTAAATCAACCTTACAGAAAAAAAATTCCTTCCCCAGGGAGCAAGAGGAGGGCAGGTATATTGAGAGTCAACTCAAAGCTGACCTTTAACCCTCAGCCTTTTCATCAGAAGATTGACCATATATTAAGCTGAGGGCAGCTGCAGCCGCCCTTGGCCCCTCATCCTTATCATGAATCAGATGCTCTTCTCCCAGGCTGGCTTCAGTTCAGAAGCTCAGCTTAGCCAGCACAGATAGTATTCCCCATATCCAGGCTGCTTCCAGAATCCAGGACACTCCCATTGCCTTCAAAAAGCAGGGCCACCACCAAGAACCCACACAGCCAAGACCAGTAAAGGCCAGACCTGGAGGGGAGACTTGCTCTGCTGAGCACCCCTTAGCCCCAGGAACATCCTTCTCATCACTCAATTTGACACCTAAAATCCCTTCTGCAAGCGAGCAAGACTTTTACCCCACAATTGGAGCCGAGGCTACAAAATGCTCCAAAAAGTTCATGTTTCCAAGGACTAATAAATTCGAGAGTTGGTCTTTGAGGTGCTTTCAAAGATCATGCCAGAAGGCATGGAAGCAGCAACCTCTGGTGGGAAGAGCTTGGCATTTGAATTAGACAGACTTGAATTGAAATCCTGGCTTCATCCCATACTGGCTGTGTGATCTTGGCTGAGTTACTTAACTTCTCTGAAGGTCAGTTTCTTCATGTGTAAAACAGTTAAATCATTGGGTTGTCATAAAAAGTAATGGTGATGGCATAAATAAAGTGCCTGACATATAGATGGTCAACTTTCTTCTGTCTCTTGCCCAGGGGAAACTCTTTAAAAAAAAAAAAAAAAAAGGAAAAAAACAAATAAACAAAATGAGACTTCACTTGTTTCACCATTGAGTCTGAAATCAGTACTAACTCCTCGGAGATAAAAATAGAAATTCATAAGTAAAACAAGCTTAAAAACTGGGGAAGCCACACATTCTTAGGAGGTTTGCATGACAGCATATTTTTAATCTATATTCTGTACCAAGGGTAGGGTAAATTTTTCCTATAAAGAGCCAGATAGTAAATACTTTTGGCTTTGAGGGCCAGTCTCAGTCATGACTACTCAACTCTGCCATTGAAAGCAGCCATAGACTTAGATAGCATAGATGCATAAAAAACCAGGCATGGCTATGCTCCAATAAAACATTATCTACAAAAACAGGCAGTCTGGATTTGGCCCCTGGGCTGCAGTTTGCCAACTCCTGTTCTATACCAACCTGTCCCAACAAGTTTCATGATTTTTGAGCATCATGGGGCTATCTCTGAAGCTCTTGCCATATTTCACACTGAAGTCTGGAGGAGCACTGAACCCTTGGGCATGTCCAGCAGTTTATCATTCTCTGGACTAACACTGGGCTGGGCGAGTCAACCTCTGTTAGGTTTTCAATGATGATTGCTCATAGTTGGGGAAATATGCTGTGTCCCAACCTAGGCCATCTGGTCACGTGAAGTTTGGCTTAGCTTCTCCAAGGAGGACTCAAGACTAAAGGGGTAAGCAATATGCAGAACACTTTGTCTCCTTCATATCTATTATCTCAACACATTTCAAAACAAAGCCATAGAGACAGTAGATACCATTACCCCACTTTACAGACCTAACAGCTGAGGCGACAGGAAAGAGACTGAAGAGCCAAGATTTTATGGTTGGCTAATTAGTGACATGAGAAATAAAACGCAGTTCTTGCTCTTTCTGCCATATCACAGCAACTCCCCCTGCCCAGTTTGTCCTGCTTTTTCCTTGATTTTAGAACTTGTGAAGTGGTGGCCGGGGGGCAACGGCTCACACCTGCAATCCCAGCACTTTGGGAGGCCAAGGTGGGTGGATCTCGAGGTCAAGAGATTGAGACCATCCTGGACAACACAGTGAAACTCTGTCTTTACTAAAAATACAAAAATTAGCCAGGTGTGGTGGCAGGCATCTGTAATGCCAGTTACTCATGAGGCTGAGGCAAAAGAATCACTTGAACCCGGGAGGCAGAGGTTGCAGTGAGCCAAGATAGTGCCACTGCACTCCAGCCTGGGCGACAGAGTGAGACTCTGCCTCAAAAAAAAAAAAAAAAAAAAACTTGTGAAGTGGCAGTGAGCAGACATCTCCCACACTGAAAAGGACCCAATATTTTAGAGTAGAGAAAATATGAATTAAGAAGCTCATGCAGATAGGAATTAATGGCTTGCTCTGTGTGATTTGTGATGTCCCAGGCACACTGCAAAGATTATGTCTCATTTCAAAGGGCAACCTCTGTGGCCTGGAAGCTGGTTTAGGGCAGGCAGGGCAGGGCCAAGGCTGCTAATGTGAGTCATCAGCCCCCAGGCTGGGGCTTTTCTGCACAATGCCATGTACAATCATCCCAACTTGTTCCTGGCAGTTTGCTTCTTTGTCCAAGCAGGTCATTAAGCAGGTAAAATTGACCTTGATCTATTTAAGAACATCTTTCAAAACGGCAGCTGGTCTGAACAGGGTGTCGAGCATTCGTGCTCGTCCTGGAGATACTGCTCAGTATCTGGAAGGATTCCATAATGCACAGAGGAGTGAAGGATTCTGTGGCTTCCTAAAATTAGGGAAATCGTGATTTGGTCAGAAGTATTAGTTGATTGAAGAATTCATGCCTCCTTTCTGAGCTGGTTCCCTTTCCCTTTGCCAAATGTACATTTTTAAACTCTGCCTTTGCCCCATGAATTTATGTCTAAATTGCCTCTAACTCTTTGAAATAAGGGCTAGATATAAATCTTACCAAATAATGACTAATGTCTATTGAGAGCCAACTCCATGCCAGGCCCTCTGCATGCAATAACTCATGCCATGCTTACAGTAACCTCACAGTTGAGTTAGTATTGTCTCCATTTTCCAGACAAAGAAGGAAGGATCTCAGACAAGGCATAGTTTCAAATGATACTCAGGAGCTGAACTCAGGTCTGTGTGTCTCTGAGTCCTGTCTTTGCTACTTGCACTCACTCATAGATGTATATCTCTTTCATAAATCTCAAAGTTTCTAGGGGCCAGGCAAGGTGGATCACACCTGTAATCCCAGCACTTTGGGAGGCCAAGGGGGGTGGATCACCTAAAGTCAAGAGTTCAAGACCAACCTGACCAACATGGTGAAACCCCATCTCTACTAAAAATACAAAATTAGCTGGGCATGGTGGTACATGCCTGTAACCCCAGCTACTCAGGAAGCTGAGGCACAAGAATCGCTTGAGCCCAGGAGGCAGAGGCTGTGGTGAGCCAAGATCGCGCCATTGCACTCCAGCCTGGGCAACAAGAGTGAAATTCTGTCTCAAAAAATAAATAAATAAAAATAAAATTTCTAGGCCTCTAAAGCAATGACTGGGAAACTGCTCTCCACTGGGAGCTTATTCTTGCACTCCCCGGTCTTCAAATAATCAGTATCTAAAGGATGAAGATGGAAAGTGACTACGGTATCCACCAGTCTTGCCTCCTTTCCTAAAGCATCATTGGGGTGTGTCACTGCACCCTCCCGGCCAGGGTCTCCTCCAGATCAGAGGGCCTTCTTCAAGGACCATGGTGATAGGGACAGATGTATACCAGGGCTCAGGTGAAGATCATCAAGCTCTGGTGACCAAAGCCAGAGGTGAACTCTGGGCCGCAGAAATCAAAGGTCGGCCGTCAGCCCATGTTCCCTATTCCTACCCCTCACCACAGGGCAGCAGACAGACTCAAAACTCAGAAGCCATAGTCACTGCTCTCTGAAGCCATTTCAAATGCATCTGACCGCCCAGGTTTAATTCAACTCCTTTGAGGTTTCAGGAGATGACCCAACCCTGGGCTGCAGACCCGGGGCTCACCTTCAAGGATGCAGGCACGAAATATGACACCACTCCCCCTCCCCGCCGCCTCCAGTCAATCCCCAAGGCCTCAGACAGCCACAGGACCCCAGGATGGAGATGCAGAGAGGCCTGACCAGGCAGAGGAGGGAGAACATGACCCTCCAGGGCTTCTCATGCCACCACATTAAAAAAAAAAATGTGGAATAGGTCAAATTTCATTCATTTCTCCTGGTTTACAAAAAGCAAGTCCGAGAGTCTGGGTGGGAAGGCAACACAGAGGACAGTCCCTAAGGTACAGAAACCCAGACAGCCCCTGCGTAGGGGGGTTGGGGGGACATGCTGTTTGACAAAGGTGTCATGTGATATTAAACATGGTCTCAGACCTGCGAACACTGACCTTCGCCCCTGCCAGCCCCGCCCTTTCTCTCCACTGCTCCCCCATTTCAAATCTGAAATGTAGATTTGGCCTGAATACAAAATACCTTCCTCCAACCAGAACTGAACGTTTGCACACCCCCACTGCATTGAAATGATACAATGCCGGGGTCAGAGTAACACAAAATACTAGGACCACTAGACATAACACAGACTCTTTATTTCTAAACACCACTATAGCAGTTGGCAGTCCCCAACCCCCACCTCCAACTCAAGTCTCACGCAGGAGAATTTCCACTTTATCTCCTCAGGCTTGTTGTCCCTTCGCTTTCCTTATTCATTCCACATCCTTGTATTTTATTCTTCCTTTTATTAAAAAATATATACATCAGCACCTTCTCTAGAGCCCTCCTTTTTAAAACAGCACGAGAAGGCACCATAAGGGAGGGTGTGGAAATCTGTTTGCAGCTTTCTAGAATGTAATTCTAAACCACAAGGAAGAATATCCTTCCGCCTGCGCAGCTAAAAAATTGAACAAACCACGACAGCTTTTCTTACTCAAAGGCAGGACACCTCCTCCAGCTGAAAAACTGGATTCTGAAAAGAAGGAATTGTGGGGAAACTAACCAGAAAGAGGATAACTTCTTCAAAACACGTACCTTTGAGTTTGGAGCATCCTGCTGTGTGTACATCTGTGTGTGTACATTTGAGTGTGTAGACTCGAGTATGCCTGTCTGTGTGCAAGTAAATGTATGTATGTGTGGATGAGCAAATGTGTATGTGCAGTGTACATACACTGTGTATTAGAGTGTGTGCATGCGAGTATATGAGGATGTGAGCTCCTGTTCATGTGAGTGTGTGTCAGTAGTGAGTGTATATGTGTGAGTGTGAGTGTGCATGTGTAGAGTTTTTTAATGAAGAAATACAGCATCCAATAACCAGCTAGACTAAGGGTCTCTTGGCTCCACCTGGAAGCTACCATGTGACCCTTGCTCCTTACCTCAGGGCAAGGTTGAGGCTGAAGTTACCTGGAGTTATGTGATGAACAAGGGCCAGAGAAAAGCAAGGCAGCAAGCTCTCCAGGGAGTCACTTCTGTGGCTGAAGACACTCTCAACATTTGCAGACTTTGCTGCAGATCCCAGGAAAGCCTATCACAAGAGGGAAAGCCTATGGCAAGATAGGGAAGCTCCCTTGAATGGAAGGGTGAGGCTCACAGCACAGCTGTCTGCTGGTGCACCCACTCAGTTATTACACCTGCCCCAAGCTCCTGGACCTCTTGCAGGAAAAGACCACACTGCATCGGAGGAAAGATGCCCAGGCATTAAGTCTGCTGTAATTCTACATTTGTGGGCCAAGAGGCTGATACATCCAAACTGGTTCAAGCCTCCTGAAGACCTCATTCCATCATTACCCAAGTATTTCTCCTATCCCTCCCAGGCCCCAGCACTCTAGCCACCAAATGACAACAGATTTCACAATTAAATTTCCCTTTTTCCCCATAAATTTATGGTCTTCACTACCCCCTTATATTTTCTAATCTCCTAAACTCATTTAATTATGTCCAGAGTAATTAAACTTGCTATCAGGGGGCATCTGGAAGGAAAGTTAATACATTTTAATTTTACTTATACAGTGAATATTCGATTCCACATACAGTGTGGGGGAAGGCACTTGTACATACACAGTCTTGCAAAATGCACTCCTGGGGATCATGGGTTGCAGGAGGTTGGCAGGGCGGGAGCCGGCAGGATTCACCCAGACATGCTAGGAGTCGGTGAGCACCGCGAGGACATGGCCTCGGGGTGAAAAGGGATTAGTGAGGAGTATCAAAACTGTGCAGAGTAGGGCCTCAAGAATCTCAAACACCCTTTGACCAAACAAAGTCCCCAGAAGTCAAATCAGACAAAAATCTTCCTAAGATGTGAGGGTTCACAGTTCCTTTCAAAAGCAGACAGAGGTGGGGTAAAAATAACAATAATAATAATAATAAGGTGCGGCTAGTACTAACCCTCCCTCCCCAGTCAAATTCTGCATGGGGCTTTCTTCTTCCACCTGCCTGGGGAAAAGTGGGCAGGAGCAAACCTCCTCCCAAATTCCCCTTCTGAGAAGAGGTAGGAGGTGGGGGTACTTGTCTGTCACAGGTACACATTGTGTCTTCACCTGCATGCACCACACCATGCCCCGACTGCTTGTAGACAAAAGGAATTAGTCAAATAACTCTCAAGTGACTCAACACTTGACAGGCTGTGTGGCCATTATGTGGGTCCCTTCCCTACTGGCCCCTGATGACTGAAGCCAGCCTCAGTTTTGTCCTCTGTGATGTAAGGACTTGAGCAAGAAGCATGCCAAAGCTCCCCTAGCCAGGATACTCTACCATTGCACACCCCTGGCTTCAGGCCTCCCCAGGAAACGTACCTCCTGGTGAGAAGAGGTTGTGGGCCAAGATCTGCTGGCAGCAGAGCTCCCCAGCAAGGGCCATGAATCCACATGGGGACAGTTAGCATAACTAAAATTTAATCAAATAAATGGCTAAAACTTAATTGTTAAGTGAGATTTTGCCTGTGCCATCTCCCAGATGGCATCCTCCCTAATCCTACAGCTTACTGCACTGCTGGACGCCATCTGAGGGACAGGGTAGGATCCAGGCAGCTCCTGTTCACCTCCCAGTTGACCCCAGACCATGCAAGCTCACGTCCTGGTGAGGCCACTTGTCACCAAAAGGCCCATTATGCTAACAAGCAACTAAGATAAAATGGATAACTCTTGAGGGGGCAAAAGATCCCTGGTGGGAAAGGCTCATGGTAAGAGAAGGCACCTCTCTGGAAACAGATGTCTTGGTCCTATAACACAAATTGCAGTATCACATCCCCAAAACACAAGCCCTCCCATAAATCAGTCAGGGGAGCCTGTTTCGTTTTCCTGTTCTGATGAAAGTGACCTGCGTTTAGGGCTCAAGGCCAAAAGCACTGCCACACTCGAGCAACTCCACACTTCCCCACGGCTTACTGTAAAGGTGCTGACCAAAACCACCATGGCTGGAACCGCTCCCCTGCCCGACCTGTAGAAGCTGGCATTCCCCAGGGTTCTGCCCACAGCCTGAGCCACTGCCCTTCCCCCTCCTCATTTGCCAATCCGACCAAGCATTCAATGCCCACCCACGTGGGTCTCCTTTCTGCCCCCCTTTCTTGGATCATCTCACACAGATTTGAGGGATCCAGGTCCCATTTTTTTATCTTCTGTAGTGCTCAGTCCATGGCTCTGGTTCGGGCATTCTCTGTGACTCTACCTGGCATTATTTCACACCGACATGTTTCCTTTCTCCACATTGTAATTACTTTAATCAACAAAAATTCACTAACTATAAGTGTGCAATTCAACGAGTTTTGTCAAACATATACAGCGATATGATCACCACCACAATTATGTGTAGAACACTGACATTATCTCTCACCTGTTTGCCATCATTCCACTATCCAGGCCCCGTGGCTGCTGGGAATCTCTGAAGCGCTTTCCATCGCTATTGTTTTGCCTTGTCTAGAGTTTTGCATTTTACAATCATTCAGAATGTAGTCTTTGTGTTTGGCTTATTTCACATAGCATATTATTTGAGATTCATCCACCTTTTGCATGCATCAACACATCATATGGCTGAATACATAAAGTACTTCACTACTTCAGTTCTTTTTAGAACTGAGTAGTATTCCATTATATGGATAGACCACAATTTGTTTACCCATTCATCACTTGATGGGTATTTCAGTTATTTCCAGTTCTCCTTAACATAAAAAAATGCTGCTATGAACATTTATGTACAAGTCTTTGTGTGGACATACGTTCTCATTTCTCCTGAGAATATAGCTAGCAGTTAAATTGCTGGGTCATACGGTCAGTGTATATTTAACTACACAAGAAATTGCCAAAGTCCTTCCCAGAGGGGCTGTGTCATCTTGCATTTCTAGTGAATGAGAGTTTCAGTTGCTCCACATCTAGGCCAGTGCCTGTTATTGTCTTTTTAATTTTAGTCATTTGAGTGCATACGTAGTGGTATCTCCTTGTGGTTTTAATTTGCGTTTCCCTAATGGCTAATGATGTTCAGCGTCTTTCCATGTGTTTATTTGCCATGTCTTCTTTGGTGGAATGTCTTTTCAAATCTTTTGCTCATTTTCATTGTATTGTATTGATTTCTTACTATTGACTTGTGAGAGTGCTTTCTTTATTCCAGACACAAGTTCTTTATCAAATATATTTTTTGCAAAAACTTTCTCCCAGTCTGTCTTGTCTTTTTATTTTATTAAGTGTCTTTTGAAGAGCAAAAGTTTTAAACTTTGATAATGCCTGATCTATCAATTTTTTATTTAATAGTTTGGTTTGTGTGTGTGTGAGTGTATATGTGTCCTATTTTAAAATTATTTCTCTAATGCAAGGTCACGTCGATTTTCTCCATGTTTTCTTTTATCGTTGTTGCCCTACATTTAGATCTGTGATCCACTTTAAGTTAATTTTTGTGTGTGGCGTGAGTTGTGGGTTGAAGTTCTTTACTGGCATATAAATTCTAATTATTCCAGCTCCTTTGATGAAAAGATTACCTTTTCCCCCACTAAACTGCTTGTGCATCTTGGTCAAAATTCAGTTGATCTTATATGCATGGGTCTATTTCTGGACTGTATTCTGCTCTATTGATCCTGTCTGTCTGTACACTAACACCACAAGTTTTGAAGTTAGATAGTATTGTATAAGTCCTCCAAATGTGTTTTCTTTTTCAAAATTGCTTTAACTATTTTAGGCATTTGCATTTCCACATACATTTTAGAATCAGTTTGTCAATTTCAACCAAAAAAAAAGCCTGCTGGGATTTTGATTGGATTTGCACTGGCTATTGATCAATTTCTCTCCCTGTTATGTTTTAAGCTCCTGGAGGACAAGGAACCTATCTTGCATTTCCCCATGGTTCCTGAGCAACTACGTGCCTACCTGTGGCACTGTGTCTGTGATTGCGGGTGGGGAGGGTTAAAGCAGAGTGAGAGAGGGTAAAGCAGAAGGCAAGGAATGGTGCAGGGTCGCAGGCAGATGTGAGGATGAGGGAACTACTCTTGGTGGTATCATGTATTATGGCAGTGGCACAGGGAAGTGGTGGCTTGGGAGAGGCCAGTTTTCTTCTCATAGCCAAGGTCACTGTTTCACAATCAGGGAAAGTTGTAAGATGCCCAGAACTTGAGATTTCTAGGACAAGCCAGAGTTCCTAGAGTCTGGGATCTGGTGAACAAGCACCGAGGAATAGAATAGAAGCTGATTTCATGTCTGTCTGACTTTAGCTTCCTTCTAGAACAAGCTAGAAAGGTCTTAGAGATCATCTAGTCCACATTTTATAAATGAACAAAACAAGAACTGGAAAGACTGAGATCACAGAGTTAAAGAGTAAATTGGTAGCACCCTAAGACTATGAAACAATGTAGGTCTTCTGCCCTCAAGGCTGTTGACCTTTTCACTATCCCATTCCCCCCACATGATTTTTTTTTTTTTTTTAATGTTTGTCCTGTCTGTCACCAGAACCATTTACTTCACAGAACTAGAGCTCTTAGAAGCCAATCAGATGGCTGTGCCAGAAACTCAGAGTTTGGTCTTCAAGTCCCCCTCCACCCCAGTGCCTCCTCCCTTCCTGTGCGTCTATCAACACAATTACGGGAGCTTAGTGGCTTGTCATCAAAATCCCCTCTATAACCAGGTTCCCTTTCCCTGCCATTTGCTTCAAGCCAGCTTTGGCTTTCCTAGGTATTTTGGTCAGATGGGAAGGGCTCAAAACCAGAAATCAGGGACGTGGTTTTTAAACCACCTATCCCTTACTCATCAGGCAAATCACTGAACTTCTCCAACCCACACATGGTCTTCCCTATCAAATGAGTACAGTAATACTCTCCCTATCTGCTTGAAGGCTTATAAGAATACGGTGAAAATAGAGCAGAAGTACCCTCCAATGCCTACACGGTGGCATGTAATGGAAGATACAGGGAAGAAGATAACACATTCCGGGAACAAACTTTTTCTGAAACCTCACTGCCAGAAGCAGGAATTACAAAGAAGATTTAGGAGTTCATCTTAGATGCATACTCTCTCCCTGCTATGAACTTCTTCCCTACTGGTAGAAAAGACTGATTCAGTCCTTTCATTCCCAGTATGCATGTGGGGATGAGTGGACATCCTAGCTTTCTACCAATTGCTCCTCCATTTCTCTTTCTAGAAATGGTGGCTTCCCAGAGAGTGTTAAGCTCATCTTTGCTCTAGTCCTGGAAGCCCCTTCCACTCCCAGATTATTGCACTGCTCAAGTCCTAAACTTACAACACTTTTCCTCTACTTCCCAGGTCAGTCCAGACAGTGTCCTTCTCTTGACAGGCATCCAATTTTTTGCACCTCTGATTTTCCTCTTCAATGGCTGACTTAAGCACCCTAGGGCTAAATTCCCCCAGAAGCCAGAAGCTGTTCATTTAACAAAGTTCTGAGCCCATCTAAGTATAATTAAGTGGAAAAGATCCCTACGAGCCATCTTCACATCAAGCACTGTCCTTTCTAAAAACTCATGGATGCCAAACTCTATCTAGTTCCCAGGGACACGTTCCTTTTGCCTGCTTTTCTCTCCCCTGAAAGGAAAGCCTACATTTTTGCTGAGACTGAACACTGCTCACACGGAGAGAGCCTTCTTTTTGGTGATACAGGATTCAGCTCTAGTTCTTGGAAGGCTCGAAACTCAGTGCGCCTGGAATTGACCCTATGCTCTGCTTATCTCTCCTGCTTTGAGCAATTTAATTACCAAATTAAGATAATACCATTGTTTTTCTAACCACAAATGGCTTTAAAATGACCCATGTTGCTAATGGATAGCTGAATCTCCCTCTTGCCACCTCCCCCACCCACATCCTAATCTTCCCGCCTCCCCCCTCGAAGGAGAACCCTACTGTCTTGTCTTTGAGTGAAAGTGCCACATTTCCATGCAAATTGAGTGTCCAGAGTGAATGGGGTGGGGGCGG
Source organism: Cebus imitator (assembly GCF_001604975.1). Taxonomy (NCBI): domain Eukaryota; kingdom Metazoa; phylum Chordata; class Mammalia; order Primates; family Cebidae; genus Cebus; species Cebus imitator. The sequence continues at coordinate 3,129,462 of NW_016107490.1, forward strand.
TGCCCGGACTTTCTCCATGGCTGAGTTGCTGGAGTATTTGCATAATAAAATGCGTTAACAGCTTGGAATTAATCATTGCTGTTACCCTGAATGGCCTACGAACTATTTTCCAGGCCCTCTTCTGTGAAAACTATGGATGCCATTTGTAGGTAATGGAGCCTCTGCATATTTTTCTAATTATCACTACATTTTTCTATCGTCTCCAAAAATATGCCCCCATCCTAGAGTACCATAAACTGTTGTAGATAACTGTGAATCTTGCATTATATGAAAATTCTCAAATGCTTAGTAATTTACATTATGCATGCCTTTACAAATAAGGATTATGTTGGAATAGGATGAGCAAGGTTTGCACAATAGAGTAATGACTCTGGTTTGAGTCTTCCTCTATGGCTGATTTAGGGCTAAAACTTGGTTCCCTCTGCTGTAAAGAAGGGATGTGGTAGGTGGCCTTCTAAAATGGTCCCATTCTCGGCCAGGCGCAGTGGTTCACACCTGTAATCCCGGCACTTTGGGAGGCCAAGGCAGGCGGATCACCTGAGGTCAGGAGTTCGAGACCAGCCTGGCCAACATGGGAAAATCCCATCTCTACTAAAAATACAAAAATTAGTTGGGCATGGTGGCAGGCACCTATAATCCCAGCTAGTTGGGAGGGTGAGGCAGGAGAATCACTTAAACCTGGGAGACAAGAGGTTGCAGTGAGTAGAAATCCCACCACTGCACTCCAGCCTGGATGGCAGAGAGAGACTCTGTCTCAAAATAAAATAAAATAATAAAACGGCCCATTCTGGTATCCACACCCTCGTGTAATACTCTCCCCTTGAATGTGGGCTGGACCTAATGGCTTTCTTTTAACAAAAAGAACATGGCCAAAGTGATAGGATGTGAATTCCAAGGCCAGGTTACAACAGTCTGATCTCTCTCTCTCCGTTTTCCTCTCTCTCCCTCTGTTAGCTTGCTTACTCGGATGAAGCTAGTTTCCATGCTGTGAGCTGCTCTATAGAGACCCACGTAGGAAGAAACTCAAGGGGCCTCCAGCCACTAGCCATTGAGGAACCGAGGCCCTCAATCCAACAACCCACAAGGTACTGAACCCTGCCAACAACCCTGATTGATCTTGGAAGTGGATCCTGCCCAGCTGAACCTCAAGAAGATTGTAGCTCTGCCGCTCTGACCACTACTCTAACTGCAGCCTTGAGAGAGACCCTCAGCCCAGCTAATCTGCACTTGGATTCCTAACCCAGAGAAGCTGAAATAACAATGCATATTGATGTAAGTGCTAAGTTTGGAGGTAATTTGTTATGTAGCAATAAATAACTAATAATATTTATTATTTGGGAGATAAAACCACATAAACTACTTTATAGGGATATTTTCTCCTATAAGATAATCAGGTTTTAAATCATCAAGTGCCATGCAGAAGTAGATTATCACTTATGTTCAATCCAGTAAATAGGTCCCTCTCCTAAATGCTTCACTTGCTTTCTTGCAGCCAGAAAAAAGTTCTGCCTTCCTCCAAATGCCTCGTCAATATATTTTTCTGGAGCTTTGTTTCTGTCACCATTTTGCTTCACCACTTGGGTTTGTTGTGCCTATACCTCACAGAAGACAATGGGTGGACAACAGTGAGAAGCGAGTTGAGGGTGTGAAAGGAAGATCACGAGACCCCCAAATCACTAATCCAAGAAAAAGATCAAGCTGGGAACTGCTTAGGACAAACCTGCCTCCCATTCTCTTCCTCAGAAAGATAACTTCTAAGATTT
>NW_016107490.1:3131384-3219445 GCF_001604975.1 Cebus imitator
GTATGACCTGGAAACCCCCTTCCTGCTGCAAGTTGTCCCACCTTTTCAGACCAAACCAATGTGCATCTTACAAATATTGATTGATGTCTAATGTCTCCTTAAAATGCATAAAACCAAGCTGCACCTGACCATCTTGGGCACATGTCATCAGGATCTCCTGAGGTCCTGTCCTGGGTATGTTCCTAACCTTGGCAAAATAAACTTTCTAAATTAATTGAGACCTGTATCAGATACTTTTTGGTTTACAAAGGTAAAAAGTCTGCCCCCCAAATCTATTCTTACCCAGCTTTCATCACTGACAAACCCCTACCAGTATAATAGGGATAAGAATCATAATAATAACTATTACCATTTTTTGAACAACTTCTATGTGCCAGGAGCTTTGCAAACATTCTTTCAGATCCTCACCATTACCCTAGGGAAAAAAATCCAGAGAGTTTAAACCACTTTTTCAATGGTAGGCAGTTAGAACATGTCAGAGCTGAGGTTAGAACCAAACTCCTCTTGCTTGTATTTGCTTATTCTTTGTCTTCTAGGGGTGTGTGCCTAAATAAAGTATTTTTAATAAAATTAGAATGTACTGGTTTTGTATGCTTTTTATCCTACTTAATGCAATATCATGAATATTTTTCCATGTCATTAAATATTTTCTAAAAAGCACTATTTTTAAAGGCTGCATAATACTCCATTGTCAAGCAGATTTGCCCTTCCCTTGTTTTTTCAGCCTTTAAGCTGTTTCCAGGTGGTTTACTACCATAAATTATGCTGTGATAAGCATCCTTGTACACACATCAGTGATCACATCTCCAATTATTTTCTTAGGCCAGAGCACTAGAGGAGGGACTGCCCGGTCAAGTTAGTAAACGTCTTTAAGGCTGCCGATTCTGGTTGCCAAATTGCTTTCCAGAAAGGTTGTACCAATTCATATTCCCAAGGAGATAAACACTTCACTTTGAAAGCAAAGGATGTTTAAAAGTGTGAGATAAGCCTGCACCTTGTTTAAAGGAACAATTCCTTAAGTCCCCCACAAAGGCCCTCTGAGAACCCCTGTGAACCACGGGCTGAGGAAACATTGTTCGGCCTTCCTGACTGGCTGGTTAAATTCCCAACGTCCCAGATGTCATTTTGCTCACGGTTGTAGGAGGGGATTGGGTGGAGTAAGAGGGGAGATGGAAGCATTTGCATGATAATAAACCTGAAACTTAATAATCATGCTTTTATAAAACGTGTATGGTCCTTTCTTGAGACAGCTTTGCCAGAATTGGATGACCTTCTCCAAGGGGATAAGGATATTTTTCACTGCCAGATCTTAAGCTAGGGCATTGAAATGATTTCTATACACATACACAAAGAGAAGGAGGGAGCTGAGGTGCAAATATTTAGCCACCCAGAGAGAGGAGAAAAGACATCACCATGGCAGTAATCCTCTAGATGGTACTTAAGGCCAAAGGAAGATTCAGAACAATTTTTTTTTTAATTGTTAACAATCTCCACCCCAATTTGTTATGCAGTGACATAGCAAAAGAATCACTGGCCTATTTTAACCTTTGAACATTTCCATTTTGCTTCTGTAAATTGGAAGAGGGAGAGAGGAAAAGAATGTTGAAAAATGGGTAAAGATGGCAATGGGAGAGAGACAGAAAACAGAAGAGGGTGAAAAGGCTATTTTAATTCTCCGTAGTTTCTTGGATTTTCAAACCATAGGCTAGATCTTAAGAATCAAAGTCAACTTCCCTTACAGGTCAGGTAGGGCTGGCCTGCCAGGTATGGCTTTTAGAGGTCAAAAAGATTCTGTATTCTGCCATTATTTGAAGTGCCCTGCATCAGTCAGAAAGGCCAACTGCTGTAACAAACAACACCAATCTCAGAGGCTTATAATGGTAACTTTATTTCTAGTTTATATCACAATTAGATACAGGTTAGCCAGGGGGCCAGGAGTAAAGGAGGACCTGCTCCACACAGTCATTCAGGGACCCAGGGAAATGTGAATTGAATCAAGACCATGTCATTCTCATCCATCAGATGGACAAAATTTTACATTTTACAACAAAAATATATGTTTATATCAATTGTGTGATTCAACCAGATTTTAGGAATTATAAAATAGCTTTTAGACCAGGCGCAGTGGCTCACACCTGTAATCCTAGCACTTTGGAAGGCCAAGGCGGGTGGATTGCCTGAGCTCAAGAATTCAAGACCAGCCTGGGCAACATGATGAAACCCTGTCTCTACCAAAATATTTTGTTTTAATTAGCTGGGCATGGTATTGGGTGCCTGTAATCCCAGCTACTCGGGAGGCTGAGTCAGGAGAACTGCTTGAACTCGGAGGGTGGAGGTTGCAATGAGTCGAGATCACACCACTGCATTCCAGCCTGGATAACAGAGCAAGACTTGGTCTCAAAAAAAAAAAAATGGCTTCTAAGTTTTTTGTGCCCCAGAAAATATAGGAAACACCTCATAAACAAAGCAAAGGGTAGAAGGAGAATGAGGTGAAAGGGAAGACACTTCTTGAGGGAACCACTTGCATTGCTCCCCAACTCAAAAGTTTAGAAGAAAGGGGAAAATGGATCTAAGCCGTCATAGGCTGTGCTTTATAAAATGGGCTCTTTTAGACTCTAGGACCACTCTCAGATCCCTCCCTTCAAGAATAAGTCACTTAAATCAGGATATCTTGGAATCCTAGGCATGAAACATCCATGTCATCTCTTAAAGCTCTTGTTCTCTTGTGGTCACACATTTCTTAGCAGCCCAGTCAGGGCATCCATTTTGGAAGAAAAAGTTGTTCCTTCACAGGCATGAGGAAAGGGTTTGGGAGGCTGTGTGAGAACAGAGATGGAGGACCAGCTACCGTCCCACCTGACTCCCCTGAACCTTCAGCTCCCGCCCTAGGACACGTGAAGGCAGAAGGAGAAGCCTGTAGTAAGACGGTGACTTCAGGGATATCTGGTGCAAGACCAGCTAGACCAGGTCTAAACTAGCTTCTGGAATAGGAAGTGACTTAGTCACATAGGCATAGGGGCTGGGGGAGAAAGCATTTCATCATTCAAATTTCAGTATTTGCTTAATAGGGACCTGAAGAGACTTCAAGGGAAGTCAAGTAATGGCCAAGAAAAATTGGAGTTTTCTAGAATTATTTTTTTATATCTCTTAGTGGTGTTGTCACTCACCCTGGCTTAGCACCACCTTAACACTAAATTGGGCTGGGCGTGGTGGCTCATGCCTGTAATCCCAGCACTTTGGGAAGCCAAGGTCAATGGATTACAAGGTCAGGAGTTCAAAACCAGCCTGGTCAACATGGTGAAACCCCATCTCTACTAAAAATACAAAAATTAGCCAGGCGTGGTAGCAGGCACCTATAATCCCAGCTACTGGGGAGGCTGAGGCAGAAGAATTGCTTGAACCCAGGGGGTGGAGGTTGTAGTGAGTAGAGATCCCACCACTGCACTCCAGCCTGGGCAACAGAGTGAGACTCCATCTCTGAACAAACAAAAAACACTAAATTGGTGGGCTGTCCTTCTCAGGGTGGCCACCTGGACTGGTTTGCCAAGTGCTTTGCTAAAACTGAGAAAAGCCCCCTGGTCTCAGGCACACCAGCATGACTGCCTGCCTAGACTGTCTACACAGTTTTGCTGACAGCATCAACTGGGAGCTATTTTAACCAAAATACAAAGGATTTGGTCTGAACCACTGACATCCTGACCTAGAGGAGTCACAGTGAGGACAGGACAGGGCTGCTGTCTGTGACTCTGGCACAAAGCAGCACTGTCCACTCCACGAGGAAACTGAATTTACAACTTTGGCTTCTCATCACAGACTTGGTAGGGAGTTTGGAGATTATCTAGCATAACCATCCAGATGACAAATAAAGAAACTGAGTTGGGGAAACCTTAAGGAACTCACTTGAAGGCACACAGCAGAGCTGTCCTGGACCAAAGCTTCCTTTCTAATCCAGTGCTCTTTCCAACACACGGCATGGACCCATCACTACAGTGCCCAAGCAACAAAATTAATGGGCCCCAAGAAATAAACCTGGACATCCATCCAAAACCCTATGAGAAACATTCCCACTAGTCAGCACCAGTGGCAAAGCAGAGGATGGCAACAACAGCCACCCCCTGAGGAGATCCAGTGTGGTGGCTAAGACGCCACACAATACCACTGTGAGCTACCATGTTCTTCTGAGACTCCACCCGATGACTTCCCACCTCTCCTGTCCAACTGCACAGCACTAAACCATCCTATAATCTCTTTTCCTATCCCACCTCCTTGGGTTTACATAGGGCTGAAAAAAGAAGGCCAAAAGAGAGGGAAGAGTGGGCATAGAACGCAGTAAGTTAGAGTCACAACAGCCTCCTCTGAGAATCTCTTTAAATAAAGTTTATCGGCAACTTTTGAGAAGCTGAGTTAAATACCCTGTTCAAGTTGATTTCACAGAAATGTCATTTCTGTTCTCTAAAAACCAATCCGGCACCTAGCAATGACCTCTTCAACCAATGAAGCACCTACTTACCAATGTGTTATTTTTTAAGGGAACAGAAAAGGTTTTGATCACACACAGAAAGGAGTGCTTTGCAGCTAGAAGCATATGGCTCTTGGGAACACAGGGCTTTTAAAATCTCTACTTTTATGACTTCTCTCATTATTATTTCATCAATTATTTCATTATTATATCATCTGTGTCATCTGTGTAGATGTAGGTAATTTGGGTTGGGTATTGTTTTAGGAAGCATGTGGAAATTGCCCTCAGTGAGTAATTATTTCATATTCTCACCCCTCCCAGTTCTCCTTCTGGACTTAGAGCTAGTCACTATTAAGGCAGATGAATGTGAGAGTTAGACAATGAAACCACCCTCTTCACTATTTGAGGGTTGAAAGGCCAGTCCAGGTAGTTATAATTGAACCTCAAAGCAGGTGACCTTGCAAAGCTAAAGCATCTGGTCCAGTTTACCTCTGCATCTCACTGCCCCCCAGACACACATTCTGCCACCCTTCTCTGTTCACGGTTCCTGCAAATCTTTTCTATGCTCTGAGACCCAGCTTGAGATCCTCTCAAGACATCGTGCCAAGCCTCTCCAGCTGACATATTCTCCCTTCCTTGAATTCATATAGCTCTTAAAGTAGCACTTAATTACAAAATATGTTATATTGTGCTGTGTTTGGTGATTGTCTGATTCATCTCCTTAGAGTACACAGAATACCCCATGTGGAGGCAGCATGTTTGATGAGAAATGCTCAATTAATATTCCTTGAATTAATTAATTAATTAGAGCATGAATTTTCGAGTCAGAAAGACCTGACTTTACCACTTACTAGCTAGATGTCCTTCATCAAGCCACTTAACTAGTTTAAGCTTCAGTGTCTTTATCTGGAAAATGGCAATAATGCTACATGGCTCAGAGGAATAACTGAAATACACCTCACAGATGCTCAAGCAGAGAACATGTTTGTTTGTTTGTTTTTTGTGAGACAGAGTCTTGCTCTGTCACCCAGGCTGGAGTGCAGTGGTGCAATTTTGGCTCACTGCAACCTCTGCCTCCCGGGTTCAAGCGATTCTCCTGCCTCAGCCTCCCAAGTAGCTGGGACTTCAGGCAACCGCCACCATGCCAGGCTAATTTTTGTATTTTTAGTAGAGACAGCATTTCATCATATTGGCCAGGCAGGTCTCAAACACCTGACCTTGTGATCCACCCGTCTCAGCCTCCTAAAGTGCTAGGATTACAGGCGTGATCCACCGCGCCTGGCCAGAGAGCATGTTCTTTACCCCTGCCAAGTGTCCACTGAGTAGACATTTATTGACTGTCTAAACCAGCTTGTATTCCAGAGTCCTATTTTTGTTTTTAATAGTGTTCATTCCAAGACATATCTACCACATTTTTGTTATTTTCACCTATCAATTGTGAAAAAGTTTTCAGGAACTAAGATCCAAGTCCCACGGCAAAAAGACACAGGTACGTCAGCATGTAGATGTGTCTTAATGTGCCTTCTTATCTGAAAATAAAAATTCCCCAAACGTTTTACAATTTGGGAAATGCTGTTTGAGTCACCTGCTGTGGACCTAGTATTGTTCGATTGTCATTTTCCTGGAAACACTCAGTACAGTGTCTTGCAGGTAGTAAGACATAGTGGGGGCCAGGTGTGGTGGCTCACAACTGTAATCCCAGCACTTAGGGAGGCTGAGGTGGGCAGATCACCTGAGGCCATGGTTCAAGGCCAGCCTGGCCAACGTGGTGAAACCCCGTCTCTACTACAAATACAAAAATTAGCTGGGCATGGTGGTAGACACCTGTAATCACAGCTACTTGGGAGGCTGAGGCAGGAGAATTGCTTGATCCCGGGAAGCGGAGTTTGCAGTGAACCGAGATCGTGCCACTGCACTCTGTCTCAAAAATAAAATAGAATTAAATTAAATTAAATTAAATGACAGAGCGGGCATTCCATTTGTGTTTGTAAACTTAATTATAGCCATGATTTCAAAGCGTTGGGAATTTAACTGCCTAGGATGGGATGAAAATGTTTTCAAAAGGCACTTAATTCTCTACATCCTAAACTATATTTCAACAAATAAAACTTCAAAACAGAATTCCAAAAGATGCCCAAAGCTTCAACCAAGACAGCCCCAGGCCAAGAATTGTTAAATGGTGTCCTTTAGACCCTGCCTCATAAATATTCCCAGCCTAATGAACCAATGCCCCCAAACAGCCCCTGAACTGGTCTGCTAACCCCAATACATGTTAAATTTATGATTTCTAAACAAGATAAAAGGCCTGATTGGATTTATTTTCTTTAAGAAAAAAAAAAAAGCATTCCATTCTTGACCAAGTTGAGACCCTGTGCTGGTTTGTTTGCTACTAGCACCTCCTGGCCCATCACTTAGACAAAACCTCCTTGTAAACTTTCCTGGCATTTTTGGAAGTCGCCACCTTCCCCTAACTAGCCTGCACCTCTTCTCACTCACCACAGATTGTTCACGGTCAGTGACTCCTCAGTGATTCACAGGTGCCTCTTGTGACTCTGCCTGGTGGCTTCGTACCTGGCCACCACCAAGCAGCCACCTCCCAGATGCCCCTCCTGGGTTCTATTCCAGAGAGAGTCCTATAGGATCTAAGAGTCAGAAGTGACCTTAGAATTTGTCTGCTTCTGCTACAGATGAGAAAACTAAGGCCAAGAGAAGAGAAGAACATGGACTGAACGTGCAGGGATTAGAACCCGGGAGTCTTGGTTCTGAATCCAGTGCCATGCCCAGCAGGCATGTGTCCTGAAGATGACCTCAGCAGCCCCCTCCCTAGAGACACTCCTGTCAGCTCGCATGGGGAGTTAGAGGAGTTTGCCTTCAAGGCCTCCCGCCTAGACCCAACATGGCACCTGGATAGGGTCCCTGCAGCTTCCATCCTTGCTGCCAGCGCTCCTGCAAGCTCCAGCCTCGTCTCAGCTCACTCTCTGACCTCCAGTCCTCTCAAAGTCAGAGTCCTTGCTTCAGGAACCATCAAGGTTTGGGAGTGGCCCAGAGGCTCCATTCATCAGAGCCATCAGCTATTGCAACCTGAATGAGTCACCGAGAACCATACCTCACTAGCCTGACCCAACACTCACACTTTACTCTTCCAAGAAACAGTCTGGCCAGAATTGCCATTACCCTACCATGGCAGGGTTAGGACCAGCTCCAGCCTGAGCACTGCAAGAGCTACTCTCTGTTCCCACACTCCCCAATGACATCCCCTCAGTAATATCCCAGTAATCCCCCAACATCCAACACGCTCCCGCCTAGCCCCCAGCCTGAGTCTAAACCCAGGTGTGGACACAACCAGAAAGAACAAGATTAAAAACCCCAAGGGAAGTCTGCAGAATGAGTCACAATACCTGCATCCTAACCCATGCCGCTTCTAACAAAACCCCAGTTTTGTTGGAGGCGGTTCTGTGGCCTCCAACAAAAGCCCAGACTGCTCTGAGCCTCAGTTTACTTCTCTGATAAATGAGGGCAATAGCAATACCTGAGTGGCATAGAGACAAGATGAGAAAATAAAAATTCTTCAGCAAAGTTAGAAGTATTTGTCAAAGCTATGACTATCTCCTTGCATTGCTAGTAATAATACAGTCACTTCCTCGCCCTCTTCCCGGATATTTACTCAGAATTTTCAGAGAACTCCCCAAACTTACCAAGCACTTTGTAAGAATGAGCTTCTCCTGCTGCTCAAATTCCCTCGTAGTTAATCCCAGCTTGTGCCCAGTGATTTTCCCTAATAAGATTAAAAGGGAAGGTTTGACCAGGTCATCTCGCAGGACTCAGAAAACAAAACCATTTGGCAAAAAATAAATTCCAATCATCTGCCTCTGTCACCAGCAAATATATGCTCAATGCTACCTGAGAGCAAGTCAGGATGAATACTTGGCTCCTCTGTACTGGTTTCAGAATGTAATTTCATTTCTGAAGTCCCTTTACTGTTGAGGCCAGTTCTTGAGCTTCTGGTTCTAAAGCCTGATGACACTTAGCACAGTGATTCACAACTGTAATCAAACACTTTGGGAGGCTGAGGCATGAGGATCGCTTGAGCCCAAGAGTTTGAGGCCAGCCTAGGCAACATACTGACACCCCTGTCTCTACAAAAAATTAGCTGGGCATGGTGGCATGCATGCCCGTGTAACTCCAGCTACTGGGGAGGCTGAGGTGGGAGGATTGCTGAGGTTGAGGCTGCAGTGAGCCATGACCACACCACTGCACTCCAGCCTGGATAACAGCAAGACCCTGTCTTAAAAAATAAAACAGAGCCTGATGGCAACCAGATAAAACATGTGCCCATGCTCTGCTTTATCTCAGTGTTCACACCTTGCATTCCAGCCTTTTTCTATGTACAGACTTCAACCTCCATCCAGGACTGAACAGAGAGATCCACTGGCAGGATTTGTGATTTTACCATCTTGTTGCTTAAAGGGAAAAAAGAGAAGAGGCCATTCTGAAAAAACAAGGAATGAGCGTACATAATACAAAGTCTTAGTCTTCTTTTCTCTGCCAGCTTTAGTCCTTTTGTTTGAAACTGAGGTCTTCCGCTGTCACCCAGGCTGAAGCATCATGGCACAATCAACCATAGCTCACTGCAGCCTCAGAGTCTTCAGCTCAAGCAAGTAGCTAAGATTACAGTCACGCGCCACCATGCCTGGCTCCAAGACCAAATTTGAAAGCTAGCTCTTCCGTGTTTCCTAACAGGTAGTATGGACAACATGAAACTTTTAGAATGATAAAAGTAGATTTCACAAACTCACAGTAAAGAGCTGGGCCCCTGGGGTAGGGAGCATTTTACTTGTGTTGGGGATGCTCCCATCACTTTAAAAGCCCCTATTTCTTGTACTTCCGAAGGACTTAAAAATTATTCAAAAGTGAGAATATAATTAGAGGAACCACGGAATTTGATGACTTTTCCCAATCTCCTCCTCAAAAGAAACCTTCCACTAAAGTAAATAGCTCTGAGGGCGCAGTTCATCAAGAAAGCACTCATATCAACCCCCGGCCTTAACACAGACATAATATTAGGTCAGTTTCACAGTCATTTATCCCACTCTGGGGATAAAACACATAAATAAATTGGAAATGGACACTTCTGCTGCCCTAGGGATATGATCCTGCCCCAGGGCTCCAGGGATGCTTCTATGTACTAAAAGAAAGCCATCTCTTCTCTGGCTGATGCTGGGACAGTTGCCCTACAGGAGTCTCAGGCCCCAGAAAATGCCCTGCTTTTCAGTGCCAAGGCACACAGACCCTTGGGCAGAGCGCCTCCTGGACCTCTCCCAGAGACACGCTTTCTCTTTTTCCTCTTCCTTTTTATGATGTACCGTTTCGTTTTTTTTTGTTTTGTTTTTTTTTTAAAGACTAGTCTAGTGCAGTAGTGAGGAGGGGGGAAAGAGTAGAAGAACAAGGAGTTCAATCTGTAACTGACTGAACAATCAATTAAGATAACTCACCACCTTCGGCGTCTTCTACACCAGCCCCTGCCTTTTACCCTTGGGCCCTCTCTTCTTCCTTTGCCTCCTTTTCTGTTTTTGTTAGTTCCATTGTTGCTTTCTATTTTGTGTTTGTTTGCTGCTGCTGCTTTCCCCCTGCCCCACGCCCCCAGATAGAGTCTTACTCTGTTGCCTAGGCTGGAGTAAAGTGGCTCACTGCACCCTCCACCTCCCAGGTTCAAGCAATTCTCGTGCCTCAGCCTCCAAAGTAGCTGGGATTACAGGCATGTGCTGCCACACCCGGGTTAATTTCAGTATTTTCAGAAGAGATAGGGTTTCACCATGTTGGTCAGGCTGGTCTCAAACTCCTGGCCTCAAGTCATCCACCCGCCTTGACCTCCCAAAGTACTGGGATTACAGGCATGAGCCACCACGCCCAGCCTGTTTGCTTTCTTTTAACAGCCTTTTTTAATTGTGTTAAAACATATATAATGTAACATTTACCATTTTAATCATTTGTGAGTATGCACTTCAGTGGCATTAAGTACATTCACAATGCTGTGTCCTCATCCCACTATCCACCTCCAGAACTTTTTCATCATCCCCAACATAAATTTCCTACCCATTCAACAGTAGCTGTCCTTCCCCATCCCCTCAATCTGTCTCTATGAATTCACCTAGTCTAGGTATCTCATGGAAGTGGAATCATATAATATTGGTCCTTTTATATCTGACATATCTTATTTAGCACAATGTGTGCAAGGTCCATCCACGTTGTAGCACATGTCAATATTTCATTTCTTTCTATGGTTGAATATTATTCTACTGTGTGTATATCTCACATTTTGTTTGTCCATTCACCTTTTCTCTTTTACGCTTTATTTATTTTTTTTTTTTCCTGAGGCAGAGTTTCCCTCTGTCACCCAGGCTGGAGTGCAATGGTATGATCTCAGTTCACTGCAACCTCAGCCTCCTGGGATCAGCTGATTCTCATGCCTCAGCCTCCTGAGTAGCTGAGATTACAGGCATGGGCCTCCATGTCCGGCTAATTTTTGTAGTTTTGGTAGAGATGGGATTTCATCATGTTGGCTAGGCTGGTCTCGAACTCCTGGCCTCAAGCGATCCACCTGCCTCAGCCTCCCAAAGTGCTGGGATTACAGGTGTGAGTGACCGGGCCGGGCCTTATTCATCTTATTACCGACACTTGGGTTGTTTCTACTTTACAGCTATTGAGACTAATACTGCTATGAACACAGGTGTTTAGAAATCCGCTCAATCCCTGATTTCAATTCTTTTGGATACACACCTGGGGGTGGAATTTCTGGATAGTATGGTGTTTAACTTTTTGAGAAACTGCCAAACTGTTTTCCACAGTGACTCTACCATTTTACATTCCCAGTAGCAATCCACACGGTTTCCATTTTCTCCACCTTCTAGCTAACGCTTGCTATTTTTTGTTTGTTTGCTCTTAATAGCCATTCTAGTAGGCATGAAGAGGTGTTTGCCTGCTTTTCTGATGGAGTTGAGGGAATGGGGTGGAATTACTCCTTAACCATCCTAAGCCAGGGCCTTAGACCTCTCTGTATTGGTCTTGACAACAGCTAAAGGAGGCTGCTACCTCACACTGAGGAGATGCTTCCTATGTTTGACCCGGGAGAGGGCACTGAACCAACTTATCATCTTGGAGGGAAGCAGCAGCAAGGCAGAAGACTTGAACTTCTCAGAGAAAAAATGGTCTACAGACCTCATTGTATGCTTCATCACACAGTACTGAAACCTCTACCCTGGGGACCTGACTTGACCTCTATCTAGCTGTGTTATATCAGGAGAGCTCCCACCTGTTCTGAGTCTCAGTCTCCCCATCAGTGAAACTGAGGCAGTAACACCTGCCTGGCTGCATCGCCCCCCAGTGCTGCAGTGAGCATCCAAGGAGAGGAAGCTTGTCACCTGTGTTGCAAACTAATAATCACACAAATGCAAGGAGCAGCAGCTAGAAGAAAATGGCTGGGAATCTAAAAAGAACAAAAGCCCCCCATGAATTTCTTCTCATGCCTCCTCCAAAAACCAGGGACTGCTTCACCAGCCCTCCAGGGCTGCTGCTCCGGCATTTCCAGCAGCTGCTGAAAGACTGTGTGTTCCTTCTGATCCCACATGGCAGAGTCAAGCCCAGATGGAGCAAGGGCCTCTCTCAGAGAGAGGCACCCAGGGCTCACCATTCCAAAGGAAGCACTTGGAGAGATGGCGTCTCAAAAGTCACACAGGAAACTGAAGTTAAAGCCTGGATCTCAACTACAGGAGGAACAGGAGCGTTTGAGCCCACACATTTGAAAGTGGTAGTCATCCCACTCCCCCAACCCATCCCCAATCTTCTGCCCAACTGAGAGCGTTTAGATGGTCCGATGAGGTAATTTGAACTTTGAAAGCCTGAAGAAAAATGTCTATTTTGCTTTTTAAAAATGGAAGGAAAACAAAAGTAAGTTACTCCAGAGACCTGGATGCATGTGGCCATTCTAGTGAAAACACAATGAGGAAAATAAAATCCATCCTAGGAGAGGAAATTATCCTACCAAAGTTCTTCTTGGCCCTTCCAAAGGCCACTTATATCTGGGCATCCATACAGAATTCACTCATCACCCAGGAATTACGTGAGGAGGGCTATGTTTGCTACAGGGGAAGCCACGAAGAGCAGGACAGGGTCAGATGGAAAAATAAGACATTTCAATATAATGCTCCAATTAATAAAGCCCTAAGAGCCAAGCTCCTTTGTATGAAATAGTCTGGGTTTAAAAACAAAAAGCAAAAAGCTTCATTGAAGAATGCAAAGTTGAGCTGCAGTCTTTGCAGCTGCCTGACTGAAAAACAGCCCTTGCTAAGATGCTTCCTCTCTCGCTCAGTGTGATGTAAACTAGGCCCAGACTCCTGGCTAAGAAGGGAGTCTTCAAAATGCACACTCTGCACCCAACCCTCTGATCAGTCTTATCTGAGTCTTTCCCACACTTGTTCAGTGCACCCCAGCGAAACCAGGAGAGGTCCCCAGCTTCACTCCTAGTTGATTGATTGGCTGCTTATTTTTAACCCATTCACACTTAAGTGTTACCTTAACCCAGCCTTTGTGGGGTAAGCATTTTCTCTCCTAATTGTTTTACAAAAGGATTTTCATCTTATTAAGGAATTCCAGACATTGGCAGTTTAGGGGGTTAGAGTTAGTCCAAAAAGCCCCTTCAATCACTGTAGGCTCACCCAGTCTACCTCGAGGTTAACTGAGTTACATCATTAGGTGACCTGGGGACCCCTGCCCTCCGGCCCCTTCCCCCTGCTCCTTGCTCTCCTTTTCACTCTTCAGGAGGTGGCTGGTGGCCTCTTTCTGGAGAGGGCTAGGCAGGGGCAGACCACACTTATGTCCATAGCGTCCTCTTGGGCTTGAGCCAACGCCCTTAGAGCAAATGTCTCCCTCAGCAGACGTCTGGAGTCCTCAAGGGCTAAATGTTCCTTTCCTCCCCAGACAACATCAAGGGGACCCCTGATGTTATCCAACATAATGCTAGTGGTGTTAGTAAGTAGTGTTAGTTTCATGCTTGCGCCCTATAGACCTCTAATGCATCCCTATGTTTCTTGCAGTAATTTCCCCTCTAATCATAAAGGTTTGACCCCCTAACAAGGAGGCGTTTGGAAGACCCTCTCTTAATTCTTCAAACCCTGCAAGCCCTAAATGGTGAATGAGGCGCTCATGCAGTGGTCGGAGGGTAGGGGTAGCACACTTCTCGCAAGTTCCTGTGTCTCCTTAAAACCCGGATCGTGACTCATAGGCCTGAGGAGGGAGGGGCTGAAGGCTGCGCATTTCACCGGGTTCCCAGGTGACGCTCTGTGGCTCTGCGGTCACACACGATCCCACTCTGAGTCTCGGGGTGGGGGAGCTCCCCTCACCCAGAACGCCCAGGTGAGGAGGCTTCTGAGAGGGGCGGAGCTGAGGGCCAGGGTCCTCATCTGTGGGATCCTCAGGGATGACCACCTAGAGACCCACAGGGCGCATCCTCTCAGCGACACCCTAAGAGGGAAACAGAATTCACCAACTCCAGGGGGGCAGGAAGGCCAAGGTCACCCAGCAGGCCGTTTGCGCCACCCGAGGAAAGAGGAACTGACCTTTTTCTCATGGGGAAGTGCGTCTTCTCCTCTCCGAACCACAGGCTCACAAGCAGACCAGCTCAAGTGAAGTTCCTGCGATGACCACTGGGTGTGGGCCTGCTCTTCCGGCCCTGCTAAGAGGGGTCCCTCCCGGCAAACCACGCAGGGCCGCCATTCCGCCACCCGGGCCTGGGACCCCAGCCTCCCCCACCCAGAGCCCACTCGCCTCCAGCACGCGGGGGCGGTGCCTCCCAGCCTAAGCCAGGGAAGAAAGCTGTGTACGCTGACACTTACATTAGAGCCTCGCAATTATCTCCCAATCCCCGCTTGCCCTGTGCTGCTTTATCACTGTTTTTTATAGCTAAAGTTACTCGCCCTCGTTTTAAGTACATTGTGCATAAGGCATAGGCCAACTTCTGATATATTCCCACAAGCAAAATTAAATACCAGTAACATGTGTTTTAGTGAATTGGGTCCCTCAATTTGCATCTTATAATAAGGATGTTATCATACTGGTTTATAGCTGAGCTCTTTAGTTTTTATCTCTCTGGGGCTAGATTCCCCCTCATGAGTTCAGTAGAAGTCTATGAACTAATGCAATTTTTAAAACACTTTTCTTCTGTGTTAACATTAACACCCTTATGAGTGAAAGGGTTTTACTCCCCAAAGTGTACAGAACGTTTGCATTCACTGGAGGACGTGGCGGCCTATTAGCCCTCCGTGATAGCTGTGGTTGCTGGTAAGTGAAGAGTTGAGTCTGTAATCCGGTCTGCCACTGCAAAGAAGCCTTTTTCACCTCTTTGCACTGAGACATAATCTCTGGTGTGTTCACTCCCTTACATTTAGATTAATTATAAAACATTGTCACCAGAATATTAAAGTAATGTTTAATACACAGAAGGGAATAAGGTATTCTGGAAAATGCATAATTTCCCTGTGATGATTTTGCCAGTTGCATGCAATATGATCTTTTGATTGCCAGCTATAGAAATATTGTGACTAAGCTTTCACTAGCTTTTTATTTTTGCAACCATCCTGTCATAGCACTTTGAAAACTGTAAGCTTGGCCCATCAAAAAAAAAAAAAAAAAAAAAAAAAAAAAAAGCTTGTTTTTCTTTCTTAAAAAAATTCCAGATCTCATTTAAAAAAAAAAAAAAAAAACTAAGAGTGCCCATGCTAAAGAGTTCTGTCAGCTTGGTTCCAAAGAAGGGAGATGATAGGAGAGGGTGAGTCGTGTCCGGACAGCACCTTCCACTTCACCAAGCCTCACACAGCTTGGTGGAGAAGGGATAGACTCTCACCCGCCGCACAGGCCCAACACACATTCGCACACGTGCACCCACACCCACCCACCCACAACACACACATACACGTCCTTTGAACATGGGAAGGTGTCAACATTCCTGAATGGAAATCGCAAGTCCTCTCGCTTGCTTCAGATTTTCCGAGCTCTACTGCAGCCATACACCCCAGAGGAATCATCTGAATCAGCACCGAGTCACAGCTAGCAGAATCCTCCTTGCAGGCAGTGGCTGAAATGGGACCGACATTCCACAGGGGGCCTGCTCCTGGGGATTGGTTACCTCCCTCTAGATACTGAGCTCCGTCCTTGGCTGTGTTGGTTAACAACCAAGTGTTGTTACCAGCGGAGGGCTCCTGTCCTTCGAGGTCTCACTCCAGGTCTCTGCAGGTGAAACTTTTCCACGATGATAATCATTTCAAAAATAATCACCATAGGCCAGGCGGGGTGGCTCAAGCTTGTAATCCCAGCACTTTGGGAGGCCGAGGCGGGTGGATCATGAGGTCGGGAGTTCAAGACCAGCCTGGCCAAGACAGTGAAACTGTCTCTACTAAAAATACAAAAATTAGCTGCGCATGGTGACGGGCACCTGTAATCCCAGCTACTCAGGAGGCTGAGGCAGGAGAATCACTTGAACTCGGGAGGCGGAGGTTGCAGTAAGCCGAGATCACGCCACTGCACGCCAGCCTGAGTGACAGAGTGAGGCTCCACGTGAGAAAAAAATAAAAAGAAATTAAAAATAAAATAATAATCACCATAATAGCAGCAGGAGCACTCCAACCCATGCTTCTTCCCAGCACACTCATTGGACAAATTGGTGACCCCATGCTGCTGTCACGCCATCAAGAATGCTGGTAGAATTCTCAGTGTGTTTTAAAACTAAAATTAATTTTTAAATATGTTTTCTGTTTATCCATGCCCCCTAATGGCAGTGCCCCCAACACCTGTCATCTTGTTTCTATTCTTTTAAATGCCTCCTATGTCTCTCTGACCTCTACCCTCTACTCTTCAAAAACATGCTGGATGCGAAAAGCCCTCTCAGCCCCAAAAGGCTCAAAGTGTGGTGGCTTAATTACCTTTCCATTTGCAACACGGAGGCCCCTTGGGTCAGAATTCAATGTGATTTCCAGTAGGAGAGGGGATAGGTTTACTCAGCTCCAGCCCAGCCCACCCCACATCTGTTCTATAGACACAAGGAGTCCCTAGGACAGAAGAGGATACGCTAACCTTTGCTGGCCTGGTTTCTAGACTTTACCTTTAACTCCAGGAGAAGAGTGGGAGCCCAGAGTGAATACAGCTTCTGAAGATAAGACTATAGAAACTAGAGAATAATGACTATTAAAGATCAAGGCCAGTAATGTCACTGAGATCGTCATAGTCATTACAGATGAGGCATTTTTTTCTGTCTAGATATGTGTATACGGTTGCACATGAATATGCACGTGCTATAAATAGATGTATACGCAAGGAACTGTATGTGTGACTCTGCATACATGCATACTTCCCATACATATACCATGATTCTGACTCACGGTCAAAATGGAAAAGAACGAACCTATGCAAACAGACCCTTGGAATGCATGCTTACATTTCCTAACCCATCTACAGTTTATATGACTTTTAGTGATTATGTTTTGCTGAGGCATGGATTAAGCCTCATGCTGAAATGAAGAGGGGGTGCTTAGCTAGTGAATGAAGTTTGTCTGCTCACAGACTTCATCTCACACAGACCTTGCTTCCCTCCCTGTCCCCCATTAAAGCCTATACCTCACTTTTTCATTACGCTTTACTATATTTCAGTGGGAGGGGGAATATGGGGCATCCGGGTAACAGCAGAGTGTTTTCACACCTCAGGGGGATACTTCCTTGTGTGTTGAAGCCCTCAGGTGCCTCCTTGTGACTGATCCTTAGCATGTATTTACACACTTGCTCCTAAGCCACCATCCTGAGGTGGCGGGTGGAGGGGGGAATTGTTGAGATTTGTGACCATCGTAGGTCACAGAAGTGGAGACGACGGAGCTCTGGAAGAAACTCTAGAGTGAAATAGAGAGTTTGCAACCCAGCGCCAAAAAGGAATTCTTTATATGCCCTAAATATTCTGACTTATGACACTGGACAATCATAGACTAGTCCTGCTTCCCAGAGAAACAGGCTAGTAGGCATGGGGGAGAGAGAGGGAAGGACACCAGATGATGTGACTTATGACTGCAGTACAAAAATACAAAGTCTCTATTTTTGAAATGCAAGCTCCAAGAGAGTGAAGCCCCAGCCTGCACTGCCTTACTTTGTGCAGAGAATGCTTCTTTGGTTACATGTGTACATGCTTGCTTATTCTAATCTGTGCCTTTTATTAGGAAATTCATCTGATGTTGTGGCCAAATGGCAATAAAATAATATTGTTACAGGACACCGGCCTGTACCGACAAGCATATTGCAAAGAAAAAACAATATAATGTAACTTTTACAAATAGGAGAATCAAAAAATTTCTTAAATCACAGCTGGGCTGTAGGTCACACCTGTAATCCCATCACTTTGGGAGGCCAAGGCAGGAGAATCACTTGAAGCCAGGAGTTTGAGACCAGCCTGGCAACAAAATAAGACCGTATCTACCAAAAAAAAAAAAAAAATTCTTAAATCTTAAATCTTCCCCCAAAAAAGAAGTCCTTGTAGCTCTCTGATCTGCAAAAATCTTGTAGCATTCTATTCTTTTTTTAGTCAGGTTTATCATTTTGCTTTGAGGTATGATGCTAAAGTGTTAAGTGCTTAATGAGACGTGATGCGTCCTTTGTGTTGTAAAAATAGTCAATCCCTAGGAACTAACTGACCTGTTCGGGCCTCAAGGTCTTTATCTTTAGGCTGTTTGTGGTGTGGGTTGGTGTGGCATGGTGTCAACCCTTAAGAAAGAACTTTTTCAAGCTTCTACAGACAGTCTGGGATGGGTCTAGACCAGCACAAATGGGAAATTTAGATACGACGTCAAACATTAGGGTCAATGTCTATTTGAATGTATCAAGGATGACTACATAGTTTGACCCAAATACTGCATGCACAGCAGAATCCTTCTATGAAACAGCCATTGGGGAGGCTGAGGCAGGCAGATCACCTGAGGTCAGGAGTTTGAGACCAGCCTGGCCAACATGGCAAAACCCCATCTCTACTAAAAATACAAAAAATTAGCTTGGCGTGGTGGCAGGCACCTGTAATCCCTCAGGAGCTACTCAGGAGGCTGAAGCAGGAGAATTTCTTGAACTCAGGAGGTGGAGGTTGTAGTGAGCTGAGATCGTGCCACTGTACTACAGCCTGGGCCACAAGAGCGAAACTGTATCTCAAAAAAAAAAAAGAAGATGTAAGATAAAATAGAAGTCCTTTGGCCTACTGTCAAAGTGTCTCCATAATATGGCCCCAAATTAGTTTCCCACCTTATATTGCACTAGTTTCATGGACAAACTTCTTCCTGCCTCACTGGTCTGGTCAGTGCCCTCCAAACCCTGCAGTACTGCCTTGAACTTGTTTGCTGTCATTGCTTCTCTCTGTCATCTAAATCCTAGCCTGTCTTCAGTGACTAAAAGCCAAACATCTCCATGGGCCCGAGAGGAATTATCTTCCTCTGCATTCCTCCAGCTGGCATCTCTCACTTATGGATTAATCATATTGCCCTCTCTATGGTTATGTGTTTTTATGTGTACAATCTTAGCCCGCACATAGGACCAACTCTAATCCCTTTGAGGACAGGGGTTGGGTGCTCGTACCTGTTCATAATTCCCCACAGTACCTAAAGCCTCTTGCACACTGCAAGGTACGGGAAAATATTTGTTTATGCCGATGATCTGAGAAAGATAACACTGCAAACAGGAGAAGTGAAAATTTCTTTGTCTTGTTCCATTTGGAAGGAATTAGTAGCAGGTAATCAGTTAGAGGTCAGCTCAGAAGGTTAAAATACATGGACTTATTCCCTGTTACAGGTCTGTTTGTTTGTTTTGAGACAGAGTTTTGCTCTTGTTGCCCAGGCTGGAGTACAATGGCACAATCTTGGCTCATTGCAACCTCCACCTCCTGGGTTCAAGCGATTCTCGTGTGCCTCAGCCTCCTGAGTAGCTGGGATTACAGGCACTTGCCACCACACCTGGCTAATTTTTGTGTTTTTAGTGGAGACCGGCTTTCACTGTGTTGGGCAGGCTGGTCTCAAACTCCTGACTTTGTGATCCACCTGCCTCAGCCTCCCAACGTGCTGGGATTACAGGCGTGAGCCACCGCACCCGGCCCAGGTCTCTGATCTTTAATCACAGGACAAAGACTGTATTCCTATTACTAACCTCTTTCTAAATCTCTGGTGTTGTTATTTACAAGGACTGGGCCAAATACGTGAGGAAACATCAATATATACTCATCCCTACTATTCGAAAAACAAGTTTTAAGTGTGTGTATTACTGATAAAGTATGAAGAATAACATTCCCATTCATTCCAGAGTACTAAGGCCCTTTGCCTGGGACTGCTATCTACACAGGCAAAGTCAATTCTGTATCAGCAATTTTTAAAGCCCACTATTCTCATCATACCAGCTTAGCTGCAACCAGTTATTTAATAGGATTCTAATTAATTTAATTTCCCACTGGTGGCAATTTCTGATGCACAATGACTGTGCCTTTTACCTCTTTGCATCCCTTCCCCAGCACTTAACTCAGCGGGTTGCGTATAGCAGGGACCTAATAAATATTTGTTGATTGAACAAATGAATGAGCCATACTGCAGACGGAGACGACTGCAATATTTCCTCAGATATGCCTCACAAAACCAAACTGGTCCTCCCAGCACCAAAAACGGACAGAAATTCAAGCACCACAAGAAAAAATGACACCAGCCTTGGTCCATAGTCAGCAGAACCAGAGGCCTCAAAGCAAAACCACTTTGAATAGACTTCTTAATCAGTTTAATTAGCACAGTTAATTCTTTAAGATGGTAAACTCAGTTTTGGCATTAGAAGCAGTGACAGCATTTCAGAATGAGGTAGATACTGGGAGTCAATACGTAGAGGTCGGGAGTGAGTGTTCTGGAGTCATATGACAGTCGTAGTAGCACTAGTTGCAAAACCTTAGACATGTCATGTAGTCTCTCTAAGCTTCAGTAGAATGAAAATAAAAATAGTACCTATCCCACATG
The DNA here is from genome assembly GCF_001604975.1 of Cebus imitator. Taxonomy (NCBI): domain Eukaryota; kingdom Metazoa; phylum Chordata; class Mammalia; order Primates; family Cebidae; genus Cebus; species Cebus imitator. The sequence goes on from NW_016107490.1 coordinate 3,151,896, forward strand.
ATGACCAGAAAGAAGAAATCAGAACATGCATGGAGGCCAGGCACAGTGGCTCACGCTTGTAATCCCAGCACTTTGGGAGGCAGAGGTGGGTGGATCGCCTGAGGTCAGGAGTTTGAGACCAGCCTGACCAACATGGTGAAACCCCATCTGTACTAAAAATACAAAAATTAGCCAGGTGTGGTGGTGCATGCCTGTAATTCCCCTACTCTGGAGGCTGAGGCAGGAGAATCACTTGAACCCAGGAAGAGGAGGTTCCAGTGAGCTAAAATAGTACCATTGTACTCCAGCCTAGGGAACAAGAGCAAAACTCCATCTCAAAAAAGAAAAAAGAACATTCATGGAAAACACTTATCCCTGTGCCTAAAACATCGTAAATTCTCAATAAACACTAGTCGATATGATTATTTCTACTTTAACCTATATTTTCCTTTTTACCAAGCTCTGAGCAGCCTGTCAGTCATGGATGAGAAGGGTTAGGTTCTCAGTCAGAGATCACATTTCAGAAACACCTGGGCCTGGATCTCCAGGCAGCTGAAGAAGTTTGGTGCTTTGCCACCCTCAGTGAGATGCCAAGGCCCTGTGGGAGAGGGCTGTCCTCCAATGCTACCCTCCAGCAGGAAAAGGGGTGAAGAGTGACCCCCAGCCTTAAGGTACAACCAATGTGATAAGTGCACCCTGAGCACCGTACAAGCAAATGTGTGAAAAATGTGCGCCTGATGACGGCTTTACTTTTCAAAGAAAAATCACCGCTGCTTTTTTTCTGTGACATAAGCTGATAAAGAAAAATGGATTTACTAGCCAAAAACAAAAGAAAGCCCACCCTTAAAATGGACCACAACCCCGCATCCCCGTGGCCATCAAGACTGTTGTTGGGACTGGGACTGTCAACATTCCCAGTCCCGAGAGCCCGGAACACCTGAATGTCTCCCACTGCTGTAACTGCTGCGTGCTGCAGGGAAGGAGGTAGGAAGCAGATTGTATCCTTCCTTTTTTAGAGGGAGGAAAGGGCCTTGAATAGGTCACATGCAGAGAGAGGGGACGCCAGGTGGGTCAGCATGGCAATAATAAAGTCAAGATCATAACCCTAAGCTGTGGGCTCAGAGAACAGCCCCATTTACCAGTCAGGACCAAAAAGCACAGGAACCCCATCCCTCTCCCACCCCCCACACATAGGCCCGTGTCACACGGAAAGGAAAATGTGCTCTCAGAGAAGTGGAAAAATAAAAAGAGTTCCACAAATAAGGCATATTGGCTACAGGCAAATCTACACAAAGGGGACCACTTTAAAGGAAAATCTCTTGTGTTCCTGAGTTCTGAGCTTTGGGTGAGTTTCTGAAGAGGCATATTTGCATTTTGGGTTTTCCCCTTTGTGTGGTGAAGCAAGCAACAGGTAAAATCAGTCACTCTGAAATAGAAACGTGAGCAACTCTGCAAATCTTAGAGCCCAAAGGAAGCTAATCTCTGCATACCTCTCCACTGGCTTTCTATGTATTCTAGAAGAGGGACAAATCAGCAGGGAGAGAGAAGCAGAAGGTTCAGAAATGGCAGCAGGAGTTGCCTGCTTGCATTACCATCTAAGGAAATTCAGGGAACTATCACTGGGGGAAAAATCAGGCAAATTGCTTCCTCTCAGACCATCCTCAACAGAGACGTTTGATTTGCTGTTGCTCTGTGAGGCTTCCCACTGTCTTGCTCCTATTTCAGGAAGGGTTTTGCCTATGCAGGCTCTAAACAGCTGTTGCACACAGCAACTGCTGCCCTATTGGGCCCCAAGACATTTGAAGTCAACACATATCCACTAGAAGTAAATGTGAATCAAAGGATCACTGGCAAGAAAAGAAATGGCCACAGAAGCCAGGCGCGGTGGCTCACACCTGTAATCCAGCACTTTGGGAGGCTGAGGCAGGCAGATCACAAGGTCAGGAGTTCAAGACCAGCCTGACCAACATGGTGAAAGCCCGTCTCTACTAAAAATACAAAAATTAGCCAGTGTGATGATGCACACCTGTTATCCCAGCTATTCAGGAGGCTGAGGCAGAAGAATTTCTTGAACCTGGGAGGCAGAGGTTGCAGTGAGCTGAGATCACGCCATTGAATTCCAGCTAGGGCAATAAGAACAAAACTCCATTTCAAAAAGAAAAGAAAAGAAAGAAAGAAATGGCCACAGAAGAGCTGAATGCAGCAGATCTAATAATGTGTGAGGCAGAATACATACATCTCAAAACAGAGCCAGGAAACCCTGATCAAAAGGAAAAATGATTAAGGCTTCATCTTGCACAGAAAAGGAACATGAGGCATAAATAGCACATTAAGTGGAATAATCCTTACAAACCGGAGCTGTATACCATTTCCATTAAGTTGCCCTTCAATTCATTGCTATTTCACCACCTTTGAACCCAAAACTAAATATCCCCAGGAGCAAGATACAGGTCATACGATTGGCTATTTGGATTCTCTAATAGGATGTGATGTGACCTCGAAATTCAAATTAAGTGACTGTTTCTCTTATATCTTGTCTAGAGAATGGAACAGATTGTGAGATCTACTTAAGTCATTGGAGATGAATTTGGCTTGATGAGCAGCCCTTTTAACTTTAAAAGCCATCTCTCAGCAATTCTTGGTCCCTAGGTTTATTTCTACCAGTGGAGGGGTGAATTAAAGAAGAATCTGTTCAGGTTGTGACCTAAATATTCTCAGTCATGGGAATACTATTTTAAAAACCCATATTCCTTATGGGGCAGGCTGACATGTTCCCTACTAGTACTGGCACAACCAAAACAAGCTTTTGATTTCATTCTTAAATCTTTCTGAAATGCATACTTTTCTGCTATTCCTATTTCTGAATTTAGCAGGTCACAAGGGAGAGATTTGCCACTTTAATTCCTTTGCACAGGAGCTGGGAGACTTGGGTTCCAATTCTGACTCAGCCACTCACTGTGTGGTTTCAAACTTGGCTATGACATTTTTTTCGCATGGTGATATTAGGAACTTCACTTAATTTTTGGGCCCTTGTTGCCCTGATCTCTAAAATGAGTGATTACTAGAATTCCTTTCAACTTCAGTCTATTCTTTTCCTATCTAAGTTATAGAATCACAAGCAAAATTGATTCTATCGTGTACATAAAAGTACTCTATAAACCTGAAGTACTTCCTGGGAGCATTTTTTTTTTAAATATAAGGCAAAAAGAATGGCAATGTGGTTAGTAATGAGATATCCTAATTTATACTAAGATAGGAAGAAAGACAATGGCTGCATCTGGATTTTACTAGAAGTGAGAAGTTCTATGACTTAATGTAATTCCAGGGGAATACAAACTGAAGAGTGCTGTCTCTCCTGAGTAGTCAGAGGAAAGAAATATAATGTTATTGTTTCCCTGTTGGTCAGGAACCCAAGATGAATTCTTGAATGAGGAAGGTGTGTTTGCATCACTGGTTGTTTTGGAACTTCCACCAGACTCAAAATTCCTCAAATCTGCTTCCCTCATGCTGTACTCAAAAGGAGCCAAAGCTATGCTGTAAGAAGAGAACCAATAGCCTACAAAATACTTCAATTCTAATTCTACAACTACTTCCAGGGATACTGATTTATAAAATAAGAATTTTTAAAAATAGGAATAAATATTGACTTAGGTTTTAAAAAACTATGTTAATATTAATAGCCATCTTCATCAATGTTAACCTCACTATCACAAAAAATAAAAAAAAAAATCATGTCAATGCACACAAAACCTGAAAGATATTCCTGATGACTTGAAGGTCTTGGCTCTAATCTGAATGCTCTTGGAAACTCCAAGCAAAAGTGCCCAGGAAATATTCTGTCAAGCTTTGGGCCACTCAGACCTCAGCAGAGTCCAAGATTACACTCCTTGCCTAAGAGTTTTCTTTAAATGATCACGGTTTTTGAAACAATTATTTCTTAAACAGGCTGATATTCAACAGGCTGGGTGCTGCAGAGGCTCTGAGTATCTTTCTCTCCCCTCATGGACCCCAGAGTGTAACAGACCTTTTTTATGTGGTGTAATAATCTGGCCAGGCGCAGTAACTCACGCCTGTAATCCTAGCACTTTGGGAGGCGAGGCAGGTGGATTACAAGGTGAGGAGTTTGGCCAACATGGGAAAACCCTGTCTCTACTAAAAATACAAAAATTAGCTGGGTATGGTGACGCATACCTGTAATCCCAGCTGCTTAGGAGGCTGAGGCAGGAGAATCACTTGAACGCAGAAGGCGGAGGTTGCAGTGAGCCAAGATCAAACCACTGCACTCCAGCCAGGGCGACAGAGTGAGACTTCATCTCAAATAATAATGATAATAATCTGTGGTCTGAACAGAGCACAGAAGGCTTGGGAGAGTGAAAACAATGCCCTGTATTTGGTCTCCACCATGTGAGTGGCTGGGACTCTGTCCTCTAGTCTGTGCTCAGTGCATGTCCGGCAAGCGATTTATCTCTCTGCAATCTGAAGTTTCACTCTGCAGAGGGCACAGTGAGGACCCCAGGCAGATTCGTGAGCCCCTTCCCTGCTTCCGCCATTCATGGGTAACCATGACCTTGACTCATCACACGGAGAGATGTCTTCCCAAATTATCAATCCTCTGTGGGGTTTCAAAAGTCTAGCCCTAACACAATACCATTTCTAAATAAATTCCATAAATAAATTTTTGTTGTCTTTCAACTTAAAAAGCCATGGAAAAAGACTATCTTTTTGTTTTGTTTGTTTTGGTTGGGGGAGGGGGTTCTCCTCCAAAGTGGGGAGGATAAAAAGATATCCTTTATCCACTTCCATTATCCTCTTTCCCCCCTAAAAATCCCACTTTTAGAGATGTCCACTTATTTACAAACTGACTCTGAGAAGAAATAAGAAATGAAAGTGTAGGGACTACGAAGTGCAGTTACAAAGATGAAGTCTTCTCAAGACCCAGGATTGATCTGTTTCAATTCTGGCCCCCCTTTGGAAGTGGTGTCACTCTTTCTAGGCATCCGCAAGGAACTTAGCGCATTGAGGGAGGATACCGTCACAGGATCCCTGATGGTCTTATGTTTCAGCAACACATAGGCAGAGTATGGGGCAGGAAGAGGGTTTCTTTATGAAATAACTTCTTGTCTGGAAGTCCCATCCTCACCTAGGTGAGAGGAAGTCACAAAAACCAGGCCACTTGTGCAATCAGGGTCATTTGTCATGGAAAAGCCACCGGGGAAAGGTGATGGCAAGGAGGTTGCAAACTCCCTTTCTCGGTGCACACAGCTGTTGGTAGGAAGAGGCAGTTCTGCAATGCCTTTATCAAAGGCTATCCTGGATCTGTGTGTGTAAGCCACAAATGTGTGTCTGTGAACATTTATGGCTTATGTGCTAACACAGGAAAAGATACCCTCTTTGATCAGCTAAACAGAGTTAGGTGAAATTAGCTCTGGACTAGAAACTAGAAAACCTGGTTTCTCTGCTTTCTCTCTTATTGATGTGGCCTCTGGCAAGCCCTTAACCTTGGTAAGCCTCAGTCCCCAATTCTGTAAAGTGGAAGTCGCAAGATCTGTCCTGGAGAGCAGGTGAAATGAGGCACAAGACAGCACTGTAGAAAGTAGAAGGAAGTTCACTACTGTAGAGTCATTATTTATTATGAATAAGCAGGAAAGAATCCAGATGCCAATTATTTGGCTGTCTTTTCACTAAGCTAGGTGATCTAGCCAGAGGGTGAGTGGGTAAGATTTTCCCTGCTAAGGTTCACTGCCTGTATGTGAATCTACAGCACACAGGTGCCTGAGCTCTATTATTGACAAACCTATCTTAATAGGCTGTATTATTTCTAATTCTCTTCCAGATCTCCAAGCAGTAAAAAATACCAAACTGAGAAAAGTTCTGTGCAAATTAACTGGGCCAGAAAGAATTTTTACCACCTGTTTGTAGAAGCAGCCTGTTTGTGGCTCTAAGTTCTAAGGAATGGAGCATTACTATGATGTGAACTTCTTTCCTCCTATAACCTTCCCCCTGTAAAGTCTGCCCCAAATTTCCTGATGTAAGTAATAAAGAAATTTTACGTTTGTTTGTTTGTCTGCATTAAGATATATTTCCTGAAGTGTTAGGAACCTAAAATTAGAATATTTAATAAGCAACTACTGACATTTATCATCTTCTTTAGGATTTACCGCTCACCCAGTGACGTTACCTTTCCTAAGCTAAATTAAAAGACAAATTCAAATCCTGCATAGTAGCCACCAAAAGCATACATTTGAAAAACAGGATTCAGAATGCCATATTATGCATTATTTAATGGTATGCAAATTATAAGTCAGACAGTTAGGAAAACCACACTTCAGCATTAATAAACAGCAACACTACTACTACATTAATTATGATATTGCCATGATCTATTCCCAAGTTTTGCATTTTGATTCTCCTTGAAAATTTATGCCATCTGATAAGCGGTAACCTATTTCCCCTCCTACGTCTCCTGCCCATTCCTCAAATCTGTTCCTCCTACCCACCCAATGGGTGTCTGTAGGAAACGGGTACAGAAATACAAAGTCCTAAGCAGCCGCATTGTCTTATAAGCATTAAAAATTAAAGAACAAACAAACACCACCTAAAGCTCCAACATTTATTGTGTCAATGTTAAGCACACTTTTTAAAAGACAACATAGAATGTATAGAAACAAGGGGTTGGGGACTCATGCGCATTTCCACAATACGGGTAATTAGGTTGGCTGGTTTCAGAAGGGCCAGGGCATCACTCACGACAGCGATGGTCCTCGGGCCCTCTCTATGGGACTGATTCACTGTTCCAAGGTGGGTCTGTTTTTTTGTTTTTACGTTTTATTAAAAAATATAAATAAAATGGCACTGCAGGCCCAGGCTGGAAGGACTCTGCAGGACTCTGTCTTCGCACAACGGCTTCTTGGAGGCTACTGTCAGAAAACATCACAAACTAGCAGGATGACAGACCACGCTGACGTCGGCCGGGCGGACGCGTCCACCCCGCCCCTGGGGGCTTCAAATTTTCTCAGAATTTAAGGGCTCTCGAGCTTCCATCCGAAAACTGCCACACATCTTGAGCTCTCTGGGTACTACGCCGAATGGGGGTGTGTGAAGAACCTAGAAAGAGGTTGGAGACAGAGGAGGGGAAAAAAAAGTACAGGTGTGACTTGGCCCAATGATTTTCTGTTCTCTAACTAGCTTTTAAAAATTAGAACTTAAATCAACCACAGGTCGAGCCACTGGCATCTTAAGCATGATTTCAAACTCAGTCTCCCCTCCCCAAGTACCCCTGACCTCTGAGTGGCCTTCCCATGCCTCCCTCCTTTCCGTAGCCCCCAGGAGGACCCAGGTCCCCCCACCCCTGCCCAATTGTATGATAGTCCTAATAAACTCGGGACACACCTGGAAGGAAACACCTGCCCTTATGACTGGGAAAACTTAGTAAGAAACAGTCCTTTGGTTGAGGAGAGCGGGAGAGGGAGGAGGGACAGGGGACACCTTCTCAAAATAATAATAAAATTATAAAGAAACAAAAAATCAAAACTGATGTAAAAGCAGCACAACAAAAACATGAAATGTCATCAAGTTCAACGTCAAAGCAGCCAATGATTTACGAGAGGCGAACAAATCTCTGAAGAGAAAACCAGAACCCAAAATAGTTGCTCTCAAATTGCACCAAAAACTGCCTGTAGTTTCTTTCAAACATGCAGTTTTCTTTTCTTTTTTGGAAGGGGGAAGGCAATGGTGAAGGGAAGAAGGGAGTGGTTATTTTCCTCCGGGGTTCCTCCCTTGCTGTGGACATTGACTTGAAGCAGCAGAACTGGGAGTCCGGATGTGCCGAGGAAGAGGGCTACCACTGTGGCATTCCAGGCCTCGTTGCCATGGCGACCCGAAGCAGGGGCCTGGGGCCTCCTCTCCCCTGACTTGGCGCCGCAGGAGGCCCAGGGTCTGGAGCTCAGCTGCTCTCACGCATCCCACCCCTGAGCAGAGCAGCAGAGACCTGGGCTGAGGGGCATGCTGTGTCCAGGTGGGTTCTGGGGAATCCCATTCCCAGTCCAGTGCTAAGTCACTGTCGTCGAGGCCCCTTTAGCTGATACCCCATTCAAACCCCTTCATCCAACCTGCTACCAATAATTAAAGCCCTAATAGGCAAAGCATATTATGGGCATGAACTATGTTCACAGCTATTTAAAAGCACAGTCCCCTATGGGTTTAGGGGCTCCCACTTTAAAGGATACTTGGGGAAACGGTTAATTTACCTTTTCTACAATCCCTATGAAAGATCTGATATACGTGCTCCCTTGAAATAGTTTTTGCCACTTTACAGAAAGGAAAAACAGTATTTGGATCAACCATCAAGCTGTGTTCAGCCAAGTTTAGGTTCTTAAGTACAATGACCCGTGTGAACTGGATTGGCCTCCTTTCCCACTTGGAAGGGAGGAATTAATGGTATCCCATGACTGTAGATGACGCTGGGAAATAGAGAGAGAGAGAGAGAAACAGTCCCATCCCCCTAAAGGCTGAGTCACTGGCCATGTGCTATATGTAGTAAATGAAACAGCGGGCTAATGGGATAACGAGATGCCAGCAAGCAAAAGCGTGGACCCGACTATGTCCACGGTTCATAGCTATAGCAGCGCTAGAATAAATACACATCATCCCAATTCCCTCTACGTGTTCTGATGTCCATTTCCCTAAAAACGGGTTCATTTATTCTCAATTGGGAGAGATGTAGGGCTTTAGGAGACACCTAGGAAAATCTGCTAGATGGCTCATAACTTTTACAAGTTAGCGGTCTTTTAAGAAACATTTTTCCAAGCAGGTTGAGCGAACTCTGCCAATCCCATCCTCATACCGGCAAAGTCCCCACAATTTTTTTTTTTCACAGGAAGTTGTCTGAAAAAAGAGAATGGGATGGGTACATTCCTGAACACACCAGGCCCAGGGACAATGGAGTCACAGAATCGTAATGAGGAACACACAGTTACAGCACAGTCATAAGAAATCGTGTTTGTGTGTGTACGGAGGGGAAAAGAGGCTTAAAACGAGAAAGCACTCTGTTTCCTCCCTCAGTCTCTGTGAGTAAAATGTTACAAGCAGAAGAGGATGGGGCCTGAGGCTTCTCAATTCCTTCTCAGGAAGGCCCAAAATAATCCCAGTACCTTTCAGCAAACTGTTAGTGTCTGTGAGTAAGCCAACTCATTTCCTTACTTCTCCAATTGGAATTATATCTAAGACACCTCCTGCCACTTCCTTTCAAATTCTCACTCCCAGCATTATGAATATATACAATATGTACTTATTGCATATACAAAAATGGTATTCAAATAAACAGATCTATATCCACAGAATGCCCCGGGAAAAACTCAACTACTTCACACTTCCTGCTATGGCCGGTGCAAATGAAGAGCTGTGTTCACCTCACTTCTTAGCAACCTTTGTAACGTGTTGATTCCAGCCCTTTTGTAGGTCCTTAACAGAGAGAGGATAGCAAATGGGTTCAAGAAGGAGGGCATATAGGCACTGGAAAAGCTTCTGGTTTAAAATCTGTGAGAAACAGAATTTGCTGTATGCCTGTTTATTAAGTTGTTCTCAAATGAAGATTAAAAAGAACATTTTAAGAATCAGGAGTTCAGGTATGTAGAGAACATTTCATCAGCACGTCAAGCCTGTGAGAAAAACTTACTTGAGGATTTTGAGAGACATTAAGGTTCTTAGTAGTTCATCTTACTGTTGGAAATTTTCGTTATTTTATATTAAGATTTTAAATTTTAGAGTTTCTGATATGAAATATCATTTATAAGTGATATTCACGTTGGCTAGATTTTCATGCTTCTATTGTTCATCAGCTTCAGAAATAATATTTTATCAGAAGGCTTCAATAAGTCAGGAGACTAAGTAACCTGAAGAACCTGTCTCCCAATAAATTTATTTAACTTTGGGACCATGTAAATCAAACATAATCTGTGATTTATCACCAGATGTTTGCACTCCTCCCCGGTCACCATTTGATTTAAGAAATTTGAACAAACAAGTATACAGTATCCACCATTAATTCTGTCTGTCAGGATGCAAAACCTAATTACACTAAGAGCATCATATACTGAGAAATTAAAATGAATACTGTATTTAAAACCTACACAGCTGCACTCATAGCTCCTAATAAAAGAGTAATAGGGACACACAGAGGTTTTATGGACATTTAATACGGTGGAGCCAAAGTCACCACATCTAGAGCCAGCATGGCACTGGGGAATTATTTCTATCTGTCTGGAGCAGCATTTTGGACTCAGTTTTGGAGAAACCAAATCCAAAACACATACAGTATATCTTTTCTAAGTTCAGTGACAAACATCAAGTTCTCAAGGTACCACAACCCCACCCTGGCCCAGCTCCTATGTCATGTTCTCCAACATTCTCTCTCAGTGGATTCCTCTAGCCCCACTCTCTCCTTCCCACCCAAACTGGCTTTTCAGAAGACATAGACTATCTCTCTACTTTAGAAAGATGAAAGTATTATTGCCTAAGATAAAAGGCATGACATGAAAAGGCCACCTCACAGGCACTAGGGCATAAGAACTGAGCAACAAAAAATGCTACCACAAGAAGACAACAGAACAGCTTTTGTTTTGGTTTTTTACAAAAATAAGAACAATGTCGTATTCATTCATCTACACTGGGTACAGGGAGACGATATCACAGAGGTATGTTTTAGTAAAGCAAATAGATGCTGCAACACGCGGTATTTGTAAAACTGACAACACAGATTTCTAAGGAATGGTTTTTTAAATAGACCTAACTGGCTGGTCAAAAGGTAACTGAAGGGTATTCCCGCCCTTATTTGCAGTCAGCCAGGAAGACCCTATCAAAACACCTGAAGTAATCTGTAGCGTCTAGGGTCCCTGGGATCTTAGAACCACAAGGCAAACCACTATACATCTCAGGAAATCAGTGGCTGATTCCAAAGATTTCACTATGTCTGGCTTGTCTGGCTGAACCCCTAGTAGCTGCTTTTTTCTCTCTCTTTCTCTCTCTCTCTTTTTCTCCCTCTTTTTTTTATTTTTATTTCTGTAACCTGATGCCTTTGTTTCCAGATTTTTAGATTTGAAAAGTGGGGTTATTTTGTTACAAGGAAAGAGTCTTACATGGAAACTAAACAGCTGATTTTTTTTAAAATCATTTTTACATTATATTATAAGGCAAGGATGGGAGAATAGAAAAGAACTTTTAGACAACAAGAACAGCAAAAAATCCAAAGGAAATAAAAGTTTAAGATGCTATTACCAGCAAGTTTTTTCACTTATATTTGAATGGATTTCTGCTAAGAGATGGAGTAAGTTTTTAACATCAGACTGAAAACACTTTCCATATCTTGAAAATTATTCTAGAACTGTAAAGCCTTAAAACTATTTCCATGGGTTGAGATATGTCTATTTTAATATAGTAAGTACTTTATGTTCCTTTAGGGTATAATACACGCATCAGAATGCCCATAGAAATAATCCTGAAAAAGACTGACTGGCCTTCTCTTAAAACCTGTTATTTTCTTGAAAGTAATTTACAGAGTGTGTCAAATGAGGACACAAGAAGCTTACAATGTGTACTTTAATTTTTTTTTATTTTTTTCAATAAAGGGACAAAATGGGTGTATGAACAGGTTAATGCAGACAACTGCCAAAAAAACACAGACAGTGGTTTTTCCAATAGAACTTAACAAAGACCAGAAACAAATACAATAAAAAGCCAGGTTGTAATGACCTTTGGTCATCTAAATAAAAAAAAAAATAAAAACAAAGAAAAATAAAAGATCAAATTAAGTGCCTCTGTTTTGAACAGGGCACATAAGCAATAATAAATAGTGACTCCCATAGTAAAAGATAAAATTTCAAGTTACGACAAACAGCTTTCATTACAGGAATAGAAAAGGCCAATAACAAAATATTCTGCATTGCCATTTACAAAAAAGTATTGACTAAAGCGGGCTTTCTCTTTAATATGCTTTGCATATGAAATTCTTTCCAATCTAAATATAAAGCACCATTTAGTTTTTGGCAATGAAAAAAACTGCAAAACATTGGTTTTTTTTTTTTTTCCTTTTTTTTTTTTCTTTCTTTCTTTTACTGCATATGAAGGTAAGATGCTGGAATGTAGGGTGATAGAAGGAAAGGGACAAAAAGCACACTACATAACAAACCAACGTTATCAGCTTGCAGTACTGCATACAGTATGGCAGCAGGAAAAAGGAACAAAAAAGGATATGTACAACCCCTATGACAGCCATCCATGTGACATTCTAGCAGGCTCCCCCAAACCGCCATTATATGGCTTCTCATCTGTAATGTCACACTTTTTTGTTTCTCTCTTTTTTTTTTGAAGCATACAAATAATTTGCACTATATTATCCTGCCAAATTAAAAAAATATACTGTGGCAGCCTGTCTTTTTTTTTTTTTCCACTACCAAAAAAGGTACATTGATACCTTTTAAGAGAACAAGCAACAGTTAAAAATACAAGCTTCAATATAAATACTATAGTGCCTAACACTAGATGAACATTTAATTCAAATACCATTCTAGAAATACAGAAAAAAGACCATAAATGTATTTTAGCATAGGAATCAACATGAAGTGTGCATTTTCCTATATTTAAGTACTATATAATCTTAAACCTTTCCCCAATGTATGTTTTTTTTTTACAACCTGAAGAGCGGTGTGTATCCAAGGCATAGAATTTCCACTACCATTTTTAAATGGATAACAAGTCTTGTAACACCACCAAGACAATGGAACCCTAAAATGCAGTTCCCCCCTAAACATAATGAAGTGTTTTTTAAAAAAATTTTTTCTTAACATTTATATTTAAAAAAGTTTTGTACAAAAAAATCCTTGCACTGTAGAAGCGAAAGCAATCATTCATTTCTATGTTAAGTGTATTCTGTTTCCATTCACAGCGCTTGCAATGTTGCGTCCAAGTAAGTAAGCTCAATAGTCAAGTAAATGGCTGGCAAAGTTTTTTTTTTTTTAGTTTTTAAAAAATGCTCATCAATGAGATTGTGTTCAATTTTTTTTTTTTCAGCATTCTTGCAACTTTTCCCTTAAGTATAGACCTGTAAACTGGGAAAATTGTACAGTGCACTTAATTGTCCTATCTGAGCAGGTTTATTTTATACTCAACCTCTGTATCTCTGATTAGAGAAAAGATACAGATATCACAGGCAGAGTCAAGTGCTATTTGAACACCAACTGGGGCAGATGCTAGCTTAATAAAAAATAAAAAAATAAAAAATAAAATAAAAACAATGAATCCTCTTCCATGTTAACACAAATAGCACACAGTGTATGGAAAAGAAATGAAGTACAACTTTTAGGGAGCACAGACATATATACTGCTACTCTTAAAATTCTTTCTCTTCTTTCTTTAAGAATGTCACATTTAAACGCAAGTCTTAAGAATTCATAGTTAATCATCATTGTATCAATATTAGCTTATATACCTGTTCTAGTTTTAAATGGCAAACAGTACCACGTTGTGCTAATAAATTGTATTTTTTTCTTCTGTTCCCCTCTGTCAAATCTTATTGTCAGCCTCTTCCTTTCAATATGGTATACAAGGTCTTAAAGTTTCTCATTTGATTGTCCTCTTGACAACCAAGTAGATCTGGATCTATTTCTTTTGGTGCCAGAATTTTTAAAAAAGGCATTATTAAAGCAAATATCTTCACAAAATGAACTCCTTACTAATGTATTTAATTGTTTTCCAGGGCTTTTGCACATTACACATTCAATTTTAATCATTGTTTAAAAAAAATACAACTTTGGGCAAAACAGCCCATTTCTTTTAAGCTCTCACCAGGAGCAAAGTAGCTTTTATACTGGTATAATCAGTTTTGTTTATAAAATTAAACTAAAGGAAAAATGATGATTAACTAGGACATAATGGGTCATATTTTTAGGTAGCCATTGTTGTGAGAAATACAATATAGAATTATATGCTAGTTCCTAAGGTTTATTACCTCACCCAATGCTGAATTAAGCTACAAGTTTATAGCAAGTAGAAAGAACCATCAGTGTGGTTTTAATAGATCCAAGGCACTCATATTTTAAAACCAAATGATAGAATAAACTTGTTTTTTTGTTGTTGTTAATTTGTCAATTCAAGGCCTTTTTTTCCTCTCCAATTGATACATTTAACCCTTTAGAGACAGATATTTAGCTCATAGAGATTTTTTTTTTCAACGCTATCTATTCTGTCTATAAAGGGTTAATCCAAAGACTGTTTTTCCTCCTCACATTATAAAATAAAACTGTACATGATATGTTTTACAGAATGTATGCAGCATGGTCTTTTTCTCTCTCTCTCTCTTTTTCTCTCAGAACGGAACTGGAAACAGCAACATGTTTGCTCAGCAACGAATTAGGGACAATTTAAAATAGCCATAACATACCATACATGCTGTCTAAGTTTAAAAAAAAACATACACAACATGTAAATTATTGCACAAGAGAAAGGCTCAAAGTTTGCGTAAAATGCAATAGTATTGCCCCATACAGATCATGCATTCAAACGGTGAGAAAAAAAAGGAAAAAAAAAAAAGGAAAAAGAAAAAAAGAAAAAGAAAAAGAAAAAAAACAGGTGTGCTGGTGACAAGCACTCTCATATTCTTAGCTTCGTTACTTCTGTTTGTTTGTTTGTTTGTTTAAATCACATGGGACTAGAAAAAAATCCTACAGGGAGTGGGGCTGGAGGGCGATGGGGAAGGGGAGTGGTGAAAAAGGGGGTGTCAGGTGGGAGTGAGGGAGGGGTATTAATATACCTCTATTCAGTTTTTATATCATTATTCAACACTCGATCACTGTGCCATTTTTTCATGTGTTTCTCCAGGGTACTGTACACGCTAAAAGGCATCTTACAAATTTCACATTTGTAAACGTCCTTCCCCACCTGGCCATGCGTTTTCATGTGCCTGGTGAGCTTGCTACTCTGGGCACAGGCATAGTTGCACAGCTCGCATTTATAAGGCCTTTCGCCCGTGTGGCTTCTCCTGTGGACAGTGAGATTGCTACAGTTCTTGAAGACTTTCCCACAGTACTCACAAGTGTCGCTGCGTCTGCCCTCTTTTGAGCTGGGCCTGCCCGGGCCCGGACCACTAATATGGGGCGTGCTCCCTCCACTTCCCGTGCCGCTGCGCCCCGAGATCCCTCCGTCCAGCTCCCCGGGCGGCGTGGAGAAGCGCAAGCTCCCGTTCTCCGAGGAGTGCTCCGACGAGGAGGCAAAAGGCGATTGTCTGGAGTCTCCGAAGCTAAGGAAGGGATCTTTGAGCTGCCTGGAGGCCGCGTAGCCGGCGAGCCACTGCGAGTACACGTTTTCCGTGTTGGGCATCGCGGCCGGGGGCAGGTCGAACTCCTTCTCGAGCTTGATGCGCTTTGAGAAGGGGCTCAGCGAGCTGGGGCTGCCCAGCAGCAGCTTTTTGGACAGGCCCCCCGAGGCCGACTCGCCCGGGGAGCAGCCGCGGCCGTTAACAGTGCCATCGTCTATGCGGTCCGACTCGCCGGCCACCGAGTCTTCGTCGCAAGTGTCCCTGTGGCCCTCGGCCTCGGCCAGGTGGCCGCGCTTATGCTTCTCGCCCAGGACCTGGTGGAAGGCCTCGCTGAAGTGCTGCATGGAGCTGAGCACCATGCCCTGCATGACGTCGGGCAGGGCGCGGCTCTCGTCGCCCACGCCCACCACCGCGCCCCGCGAGCTGTTCTCGTGGTGGCGCGCCGCCTCCAGGCTCAGCCCGAAGCCGTAGTCCACCCTCTCGCTCTCCGTCAGCTCCTCCTCCTCCTCTTCCTCCTCTTCTTCCTCTTCCTCGTCGTCCTCCTCTTCCTCCTCGTCCCCGTTCTCCGGGATCAGGTTGGGGTCGTTCTCGCTCTTGAACTTGGCCACCACGGACTTGAGCGCGCTGCTGGCGCTGCCCACCAGGTCGCTGGTGCCGGGTTCCGGGGAGCTGGCGGTGGAGAGACCGTCGTCGGACTTGACCGTCATGGGGGATGACTTGTGCATGTGCGTCTTCATGTGGCGCTTCAGCTTGCTGGCCTGGGTGCATGCGTGGTCGCACAGGTTGCACTTGTAGGGCTTCTCGCCCGTGTGGCTGCGCCGGTGCACCACCAGGTTGCTCTGAAATTTGAACGTCTTGCCGCAGAACTCGCATGACTTGGACTTGACCGGGGGCTGGGAGGGAGGAGGGGCGGATTGCAGAGGAGGGAGGGGGGGCGTCGCCAGGAAGGGCGGCTTGCTACCTGGCTGGAATGGTTGCAGTAACCTTTGCATAGGGCTGGGCCGGCCTGGGGACAGCGGTGGGCTAGACGTGTTCCCTGCCAGCTCTCTAAGTCTCCTAGAGAAATCCATGGCGGGAGGCTCCATAGCCATTGGATTCAACCGCAGCACCCTGTCAAAGGCACTCGGGTGATGGGTGGCCAGGGCCATCTCTTCCGCCCCCAGGCGCTCTATGCGGTGGGGGTCCAAGTGATGTCTCGGTGGTGGACTAAACAGGGGGGGAGTGGGTGGAAAGCGCCCTTCTGCCAGGCCGGAAGCCTCTCTCGATACTGATCCTGGTATTCTTAGCAGGTTAAAGGGGTTATTGTCTGCAATATGAATCCCATGGAGAGGTGGCTGGGAAGGACATTCTGCACCTAGTCCTGAAGGGATACCAACCCGCGGGGTCAGGGGACTTCCGTGTTCGCTTTCTAAGTAGATTCTTAATCCATGAGTGTTCTGTGCGTGTTGCAAGAGAAACCATGCACTGGTGAATGGCTGTTTGCAAGTTGTACATGTGTAGCTGCTGGGCTCATCTTTACCTGCAAAATAATACAACACCAACATCAATGTTTAATCACTGAGGCGGGTATCAGCAATTGCTTATTTATGTTCCACCTCCAGCCTTCCCTGCCCCCACCCCTCAACCCCGAGGCCTAAGCCCTCACTGGCCTACCCCTGTGCCTAAATTGTGCCTGGCAGGACTGAGTGTGGGTACCCAGTAAATATTGGCCCAACCAGTCTCCCTGCCATTAAACTCGATTCTAGGAATTTTATATCCAGTCCCCAAAGCAGAAAAATCCTGGCCAGTTCGGGCTTGAGGATGAAGGTACCTACATCCTAGGCACCTCAACAAGTATCTTCTAAACTTTCCATTCCCATCAGCCACAGTTTGGGGCAAGCTGTCTCATCTCCATGTGCCTCTATTTCCTCCTCATTAAGTGAGAAACTTGGACAAGGTGACCCAAGGCAACTTTTTGGCTTCCCAAATCCTAGCTTTCTATTCCCTCCTGGGTGGCAGGTGAACTTTCTAAATAGGCAAACATTTCAGAGAGACATCAAAAAAGGGGGAGAAAGTCAACTCACTGCAATGCTCTATGGCCCTAGAGATGCTTTCAGTCTTAGCCTGAAACACACTAATTGTTGATATTGTTAAAATGAGAGGGTACTCATAAAATACTTCTGTGGAAAAAAAGACTAGCAACATTCTCACATCCCAGCCTGTGAGAGGGTCAATGGATCCCAATTTTGGTTCCACAACACCCTATGGGGCCGCCTATTCTTATATCAAAGAATGTTGCAAAAATCTGCAAAGAACTCCATTCAGATTTAACAGGCTGCATCCAATCTTTAGGATTTGTCCCCAAGTCAGACAAATGCAAGTCTAGAAAAGTTAGGAGGAGTGGCTGGTGCTGACTTAAGTAGACACAGCATCCTAGTTTAAGGAACAGTTAAAGCAGCCAGCACCATGACAGGCAGCAGGCTGAGAAATGCTACACTATCCTCCTCCTCATTATTTTGAGAGGCTAACAACGTGAACCAAATTATACAACATCCTGCGCCCTCGGCTGAGACTCAGCTCCAGTTGAGAAAGAAACAGAAAGATACAGTTCAGCTAGTCAACTCTGGCCAGTAGCCAAGCCGTCTGGAGAGGGGCCCTGCTTAAGTCACATTATTTCTCTTGCTGAAAAGAACCCAAGAGTGGTAAATGCCACTTTGGCAAAGAAGGGCCAGCTTGACTTCACGAAATCTTTCATTTGGGGAGATGGCTAAATTAAATATATATATATATATACATACACACATATATATGGAATAACTAGCCAACAGTTTACTAGTCAACTGCAACTTTAAAAAGGGCAGAAGTAATGGTAGCCAAAGGACAAGGATGAGAAAAACAGAAAACTTCCCAGGGATTCTGAAAAAGGATTTAAAATATAACTGAAAAATAACAAACTTTTCCCCTTCTTTCAAAAGAAGGGCTGCAAGAGTTCCTTAAGACCACAGCTAGTATCTGTCAGTAACTTTTTAAAAGGGGGAAAAAAAAAATCTACCAGAGAGGTTAAGAGTGGGAATGAGGAATTAATCAATTACATGATGCCTCCATTTAGCAAGTCAGAAAGAAAAGCCAGCAGGGTCTTCTCAGGAGCCCCCAAACACTCGTATTCCAAAACAAGCCAGCCTCACTCAAGCACTTGTCTAAATAATGGACTCCCGCCCTGACCTTGTAATTTACTTTACAATGCATTTATAATCCCACTCAATATATCCCACTCCTGGGTAAATCTCTTTAACAAGATTAGATGGTAAGATACCAAAATTAGGTTTCAAACATTTGTCTAATGTGGAGGTGGGGAAAAAGGCAGAAAGATTTTGAAAGAAACCGCTGACATTAGTATCACATTATCCGCCTATTTTGATTTGCTTCCTCTCTTCAAAGGGAAATAAAGAGCTTCATTGAGAGCATTTTCATAAATGTTTTGTTGTTGTTGAACAATGACTCAGGTCCCAAATAGGCTGGAAAAAAACTATCTGGTTCCAACTACATGACCCTCTGTGGCTTCTCCCTGTCCTCCCTAGGTCTCTGGGTGATTATCATACCCGATTAGCCTGGGAGTCTGAGTTGGTTAAGTAAAAAGATTTGTCTGATAATGCAAGTCCTTAGCATGCTCATCACTCCAAATGCCTTAAAATCATATTTTACCTTATAAAAAAATCTACTGAAATCCAGGACCGGATTCATAATTAGTGGTGCTGGTTTCATATGCGCCATGAATGTAGCCATTGATAAATGCCGAAATCTGTGGCATACAGCACTACATCAAGGATCTCATTTGTATCCTTTCAAACAGGCTTAAATGAGAAAAGTCCATTTCATTTTGCTGCCCTGAGCTTCCTAAATTTTTTTTTTCAGAGCCAGTTATGTGATCATGCTACAGTATGTTAACACTGTGATGTTATCCTCCCCTCTCTCTCATGCATCAGGTCAGAGAAAATGGCATTTTATCTTATAATGAGCATACAACATACAGTTTTCACTATCGCATTTTAGTATTCCCATCAACTAGATATTCTAGATCATGAGGGCAGCCAGTGTAATCATAATGTCAATGAGAAGGGCTGTTACGATTGAGACTAAAGATTACATGGAGAGAGCTGCTTTGAAACTGGTAATTATTACCAGTCCACTAATAGCAAATGATGCATTACAATTTCACCATATAATCTGTATTTCACTCGGCTCGTGCCGGTGTACCATATTATATTACAGTGCTCACAGATTCTAAATTCCTAAACTGCAGTCATCAATAAAGGTGTTACTTGCCATAATTTGTGAAATTACTTTGTTCATAACATCTTTGATGATTTAGAAAGACCGGAATTGATTTCCTGTGTGGCAAAATTAGGACTACATTGATTTATTGATGTGTAAAATATAATAATATTCTTCATTTACTCTGATGAAAATCAACTTCTCAATTTGAGAGCCTCATTGAGCATTCACGGGGATTGTTTTGATTTAGAGCAATAAACTGACACCTGGCTCCTAAGAATAGAAACTTGAGGCATCAAAAGGGTTAAAATCAGCTATTAGCCCACCTACTGGATTTTATTGTATTTTATTTCATTTTACTTTATGGGAAGGAATGATCCCCATTTCTAGTGTGTCACCAATGTGAAAAAGTCATGTGAACTCAGCTTCAAGATTCAGAAGAACAAGGAGGTCTGAGCCCAGAGCCTGGCTCTATTATTCACTAGCTTGTAACTACTCTGGGGTAGTCATTTGATTTCTGAGCCTTAGAATTCCTATCTGTAAAATGAGCATAAAAACAGTACCTGTAAAGAATTGTTGGGAGGTTCAAATGACAGACGTGTATAAAAGCCCTCTGTAAACTATCAGGTCCGACATGAATGTGAGTTTTAATTGCTATCGGGGTGATTAATTACTGAGGGTAATGACTAACCACGTTACAAACCCGGAACGGCTTCCAGAGGAAGGTCCGAGTCCAGGCCTTAATCCAGGCCAAAAGGAGGCTCTAGTTAAAGAGCAGGAGTGACTGACGCATAGCCAAGTGCCCACATGAAAGTGGTATGAGCTCTGGAAGCCAGGGGCGGCAGCTTAATGCTGCCAAGTGGAGTGGGCATCAGGTTTGTTCTAGAGCTTTCTGGACCCCCACAACCCATTTCCACATACCTTGTTCTGGTCACTCCTAAACTGGTCCTGCCGGCAGGGGCACCAGCAAACTATGTGCCTTCCCTTTGTGGGAAGGTGGAAGAGCGCAGGGGTTCCCTATCAAGCTCCGACTTTCCTACCAGTCAAATCAAACTCCCTGCCCTCAGGAAAACCAGGCTGAAGATACAGAACTATGTTTCTCTGGCCAGCAGCCCTTCGCCTCTCAACTCCACCCTCCTTTAACTGCCCAACTCCCTTCTTCCCCTTCCCTCCAAAAGTGGCTCTGTTCCCACAGCCCCATGCAGGCCCCAGATGCCCCCAGCAACAAGAGAGCTCTCCCCACCCAGCCAGCATGCAGGGACTTGAAACCTTGAGTCCAACCCCTTAAACTCTCTGCAATCTGTGACTTAACCCAGGCTTAGGCCCAGCTGTGGGGGATGGGTAGATGAGGTGCTTTTAACCCCTGAACCACCCAGCCCTCGGGACCTGAGGGCTTATGAAATTCACACAATAACTCTTTGTTACCTAGGATTACCTAGGAGGTAACAAAAATAAACAACTGGCTTTGAATTTGGTCTCAGGGTACATGCCCTGCTCTTCAGTTACCACATACAAAATGGGTAAGTGTAGTTTCCTCCCATCTAAAAAACAGTCCCCCTTGGAGCCTTCACTCTGGCAACTTGCTCTTTGTTATTCTCTTTCCATGACTCTTTCCCTTTTTTTTTTCTTTCCATGGCAGGTTATTTTTCATTTACTTTCAAATAAAAATTAGATGTCACACTACTTTTCTTCTTGAACCTGCTTTTTTGTGTTTAGAGTGGAATCACTGCCTACCCCACAACCTTTCAGCCATGCACGATTCATACCATGTGTTCCTACACAAAGAAGCAAACTGTATTATTTTCCAAAACAATATCTTTCAGAAAATGTTTGTATAAATGAACAAATTTAATTTTCATAAAGCAATCCCTACTATAAAAGCTTGCTTGAACAAGTAAATGGTGGTGGTGGTAGGAGAACTTTCACATTTTAACTACAATGATGTGCATTTTTCTCTAAAACCAGGAGAAAAACAAGTCAAAATTATGTGTATACATGTATATATAAAATATTCTATGTTCAAATAAATATGTAAATGCATAAGGAATATGCATTAGAATAACTCTGGAATAACCCTAAACTGTCTCCTTTTGATTCTGGCCTTGGCTAAAGATTTGTGCCATGGACTACACCTGAAGTGCTAAATGAGGCCACGGGAGTGAATGTCCAGTAATAAATGGGCTCTGAAGGCACAGGCATATTCAATCCCTAGCCATGGAGCCAGACCTGGGGAGAAGACAGGGATGAGCTGCTATCAGCTCCTGGCCTTCAGTGAGGAAACAAAAAGGGGAGGGAAGAAGTCCCTCTGGGGCTAAGTGGAGTGGGGCAGTGGGTGCCAAGTGAGTAATGGAATAATACACATGCCAATCTATTTTGGAAGTAACTCCCTTCAGTACTTAAAAAGTAAGGGCAATTTCCAGAAACTCTCATCTCTATATACATGGACATTTGTAGAAGAAATAAGGTTCAACTTACAAATACCCTGCGGGGCATATTCTGCACTCATCCCAGGCGTGGGGATTAGAGCTCCGTGTGCAGAACGAGGGGAGGAGAGGCCCCTCCAGTGCAGAAGTTTATCTGTGAAAGAAACCCAAAATCAAGCATTGCAGCTACAAACAATGTACATCGTAAACCACAGGATATCACATTTCAATGCCATTAAAATAGATTAACATCATTACAACAGCCTTGCAGATAGTTAACAGGCCCAAGGCCTGAAACAAAAGAACAGTGGTGAGTTATTTCCCACAGTTTCTGTTTTGTTTTCAATTTTGGTCTTTTTGACAAAAGGGAAGGGGTTTGTTTGAGGAATGGGGAGAGGTGGTCTTTGGTTCATTTGCTTATATGTTGTTGTTTGATTATTGTCTTGTGGAAAGAGATGTGTAGACAGCAAGGGGAAAACTGGTAATATTATAGGTAGCCTGGAAACATGGGGGGATTTTATCTGCAAGGCTGGTTTACATGCATACATTAACTTTACTTTATAGACAAACCCAAGCAAAAAACAAAATGCTGATAGGAAATGAGTAGATTTGTGAACCATTTTTTATGGGACAGAATCCCACTCTGGTTTCTCTGTTCCTCTGCTCCCCTCCTCCCATGCCATATTTATGATAGGGCCTTCAGTGATAGGGGGACCTTGGGGATTTCTGGACTGGGCTGGACCATACTCCAGAATCCTGTCCACGGGAGACCCTATGTAGACATGGCTTCTCACAATACAAAGCAATAGAAGATAAAGATTAGACTTCTGGGATCCAAATAACTTTGGCCATTAAATGACAAGGAAAGAACCAGCATTCCAATAATAGCAGCACCCAGAAATCCTGGCCCACCTTCACCATTTTACTGCACTTTGTTGCCTCTGGTGAAGACAAGTGACTTCTCACACTAATAAAATGAATCTAACAGTCAATGAAACATTTCTAGCACTGTGATTTTTTAGAAGAAAATTTAATTTGTGCAACCTGGGGATTTTATGGTTTCTGTGGTAAGTGCCTAGCTTTTCCAAGTCCACCTCTAGCTAACTAACCACTTAGATGTCCATCTTGAGACAGACTGGAGGAGATGGTGCAGAAGACGCTCTGTGTGTTCTAGAGGTTTGGAGTTTGTGGTGATTGGGGAGGGTGGGAGAGAAGAAAAACAGACTTTGATGGTGCATAAACAGTATGTTTTCCATTAGCTTAATATTAAGAGCACTTAGAAGTGTTGTTGTTATACTGTAGGATAGCAAGTCTCAAGTGTAAAATACATCCTGTTCTCCTTATTTAGAGTACACTGCCAAGCACAGCCAGAGCAGTTGGGACAAGATTTGCTTTTGCGAAGAGCCTGGTGGGTAACAATGGTGTGCTGCTGAGAAGGCTCTTACACAGACAGCATAGGCCTGCTGTCACCAGACCTGCAGAGGAGGCCCTGGTGGAAGCACCACCTAGCCTGAGATCATCTGCAGATGGTCTCATCCTCTCTGACCCAAAACAAAATAAACACTGCAAAGTGAACCAACAAAAGCCGGAAGACCAGACTTAACGAACAAGTATGTCTACATTTGACTGTTTATGTCAAGTGAATTGAGTGTGGCATAAAACTACTAGAGATTTAGTCATGGTAGTTTTCAATGAGAAATCTGAGAACCATTTTTGCACTTGTTTTTGCCTCAGCCATTCAATAAGTTTGCTGCCAAAACAGACATCCTTTTCTCAGGAAACCCATGCAACCCAGGTATCTCTGTGATCCCAGCACAAAAGCAACAGGTACTTGGATCCTTGTACAGGGAGTGTCTAATTTCAAATTCTCTGCCACCTACTCTGGGAAGAGACCCTGAAGTGCTTCAGCAGGCCTCCAGCAAGAAATGGAAGAACTGCTAACCTAATCCATGCTTAGCCCCTCGCATGAATCTCCAGTTGCCAAACTTATCTACAAGCTCGTTAGCCCTAAACAAGCTGACGGCAGGACCAGATCTCTACAGTCTCAGGCCACGTGGCCAAGTAAGGACTCATCTGAGTATCTGGCAGCACAGTTTGCTTTTGTTTTTGTTTTCTAAATTGTAAAAAACCTTAGCTATCATCAAGTCTGTACCTTCATTTTACAGACGGGGAAACTGAGGCTTTGAGAAATTAAATGACTTGCCCATGGCTACACTGATGGTTCACCACAATGTGAAGATTAGAATTTGTCTCCTGACTCCTGATCCAGTGGTTTCTTCCCCTCTGCTGTTCCTGCCGTGGTCTTCAACGACCAACAGGAAGGTCCTGTTTCTACTGATCCATTAGGCCGTACTTAACAGTCTTGGGGGAGGGTCCAGCCCGGCAGTGTTACAAGGGGCTTTCGAAAGGTGCCAATAAACTGACTCAGTCTCACAATTGGAAAAGAAGGTGTGGGCCTCCCGGCCTCACCTTTGCTGTGTTCACCCTCTACCTCTGCTTCCCCTGCAGAATTAGCCAGCTGAAACCATTTCTATCAGCCTAACAAGCTGTTTACTTGAGAAAAAAAGCACACTGTCTTTGTGAGACTCAGCCTTGCATTTATCTTTCTCCAGGAAGAGGGTCAAAGCAAAGCCAATTGGGGACCCCAGCTGATTCTGATGCTTCTTCCACTAAACACATCCATAATATACTCCTTGGTAAGTAAAATCGACATTCCCACATGAATTGGAAATGCTAAATTGTTAATAGCCTCCCTAGGGCTTAACTTCTTGCTATGATGCCTTCAATTATTTCATCACGGCTTAGGCAACGTGAAGTATCACAATTAATGCTTCTGAGCGTCAAACTAGAGGATCAGCTCTGCCTTCCCAGGCCAAGGCAGGGAAAAAGAGCTGCGCTTGGTTGAGGATCTCTTCTCTGCCCACACTCACTTTCATGCTCCCCAGCCAGAGATGGGCTCTGGTTGCTGGCTAGGAAGTGAATGATCTAGTTATGTCCTCTTTATTTCTTTGTTAGTGCTCTTAGGCAAGTGATTCTCACAGTGTGGACACAGCCCCACCCCACCCCCATCAGCATCACCTGGGAGCTTGTCGGAAATGCAAATTCTTGAGCACCACCTCAGACTTACTGAATCAGAAATTGAGAGCAGGACAGGGAAGCAGAAGTCTATGTTGAATAAATTCTCCAGGTGATTCTGATGCACACTCAAGTTGAATCAGCACTGCTGTCTTACGGTAAGGGAAGGTGTGAATGCTGAAAGCTTTGAGAGTCCCTGGGCAGAGACTCATGAGCCACGAGGCTGTTCTCCCTCCTGTCCAGGACCCACCTCCTTTAGGACTGGAACAGTCAAAAACAAATTAAGCTTAGGGGATCCCTCAGGGTCCCTCCATTAGGAAATATAGGCTCCACCCACTGTTTGTCATTGATAAGGACCGGGAACAGGTCCAGGCTCTCCATCAGGTCGAGGGCCTTCTTAGCATAAGACAACACCCAAACCAGCTTTTGCCAGACAGACCGTATCCTCACTGCTTCCATAAAAGCTGACATGCCAGAGAACGCAGCTGTGGCAATTGCACGGACAGGGCAGGAAATGGACTCTTGTTTCCCTTTCTGATCTCTCAAATGGGACACATTTCTCTTTTCTGACTCAATCTTTTTTCAAATGTCTTACACTTTTCTGGTGGAAGGTGTTTCAACCTGTTCTATTTCATGAAGGTCTCTGTAGATCCAGCATTTCCACTTGGGGCCTCAGAAATGCCTTACACATTATTAGGTTGCAAAGTTTCCTTATGGCTGAATAAAAAAATAATGACTCTTATTTTTCAGTCCTCATTAAAAAATCTGCAACAAACTGGGAATGGTTTTGATTTAATGTTATACATTTGGTCACTTTATATTTCTCTATATATTGGGTACCAACTTTTGACACAGAGCTCTAAGCCCAGTGGGATGTCCCTGGAATTTAAGGTCATTAAATCAAGTTTTTTGGTTTCCTCAAGAACATCTCAAAGATTCCTTGACTGTTAACATGCTATTTGTTTCTGAAACTAATCACTGGGTGTGTAATACAGCCATATTACTGTCTACTAATCAACAGGTAATAGTGCAGATTTCCAAATGTGCCAAAACAGCTAAGCAAAAAGCATCATTCCAACACATTTAATGACTGCTTTGGGAGCCCAACTTTTACCAGGTACTAAAACCACAGGACTCTCCACAGCAGTACATAGATGTGTGTTATTCACTAAAATGTATGTGTGTATGTGTGTGTGTGTGCATGTGTATGTGTGTAAGTGTGTGCATGTTTGTGTGTGTGTGTGTGTGTGTGTATGGGGGTGTGTGTATATTTCCTAAACATATGTTTTTATATACTTTCCCTGTGTGGTTTTTTTTTTTTTCAATAAGACAGGCCCAAAACAGTAGAGCTGTCCCACATGGAATGGGCTATCTCATGATGCTGTGACCTTCCTTTCTTTCACCCTGGGTCTTCAAAAAGAGAATGGATGACACCATGATGAGGAGGTGTCTCTATGTTGGTGACAAGCCACAATACAGGACTCCCTACAGTCCTTTCCAATTCTGTAATCCTCAAGTCCCTCAGCCCCTCCAGGTAGCCACCTTCTAGACTACACTTAAAATGCATCGTGAACATCTGTAAGGTACCCTGGAGCAACCAATTCCAGTTCTGAATCCGATTACTAGGTTCTAGCCACACAAATAACAACAGTACAGCTAGTCTGAGCTAGAGGGTTCTTTAACTAACTGCAAAGTAAATGTCCTTTCTATTCAGCCACATCTAGCTCTTGACTCTACGTTTACCATAGATACCAGTTCTTCTCGCTTATATTCTCTGACTTATCAGAGTATTATAGAGCAAACATTAGCTATGCCTGTGTCTTGAGTTGTGTCAATCTGTACTGAAAATGTGCCAGCTTTATCATCACTCAGAGACTTCTTAATTAACCTTCTGATATTGTCAAAATCGCATTCTCTTTTGTTCTAGAAATGAGCATTTACATGGCATTTTTTCCCTTCGTTGCTTTTTTACTGGCTAAGATTTTACCAAATCCTGATGCTCTTTAAAAAATGAATTCTGCAAAAACAAAAAAAAGCAATAATCATAGACACTACAATATTGAATTTCTTCCTTGAAACTCGCTCATGGTCCTTAGATTCCTTGATACTTCACCAGTGACTTTGATTACATCAATCACTCATTTTGAAACTCTTTTCTGATCAATGCTATCCTCTCAAGCCTTGATTATTCAAACAACAGGTTACTAACTTCACCTTTTAAGAGTAGTCATCTTAGGCTTTTTCTCAATAAAGGGAGGAAGTAAAAACGACATTTTGCATGCCCCTTTATCTATAAAAATGCCAGCCACCAATCTGTCAGGCCTAAACAAAATTTTTCTGCAAGCTGTGTCTTTAACATAAGCAAAGCATATAATTCCAAAAAAAAGAAAAAGAAAAAAAATCTTGCTTTTCTGAATAACTAAGCTGAAGACATTGTGTTCCATCTTTGTGTTGAAATGCAGATTTCCCACTAAAAGGCAAATCCTTCATTTCAAAAGGTTGAATAGGATGGTACTTAAAAAAAGAATTCCAGCTGGTTAAATTTAGGGTGTTAAAAAAAGTTCACTCCAATAATATTCTTTGGCTCTGGGCCCAAAGTATTTTCACTTGATCGTGAATTAGATAAATTTTTATTACACTTCAAGCTTTTGCCTTAGAATGGTGGAACTTATCTAGGAGACTGAGAGGGCAGCTGCATAAAAAGACAAGTTGTCTTAGGACAATTTTTTTTTGTTTATTTAATCACATACCTCACTATGCAAAATGTGAGTTCCCCAGGATAAATTCCATTCATTCATTCTCTCATGCATTCATTCAACAAATATTTACTGAGTGCCTACAATGCCCAAAGCAATGGGCTAGCCTCTGTGGGCAGTAAAAAGAAAACACAGACACAGATTTCTCCCACAGCAGGCTTCATTTAGTAGAAAAGGTAAAGCCTGCACAGAAATTGCTCTACCCCAATGTGGAAAGTGTGTCATGAGAGAGGTACAGGTGAGCTACTATGGAAATTCAAAGGAAGAGAAATTACTTCCATTTGGCAGGGAGGGAGAGAGGCTTTGGGAAAGAGGAAAACTTATGACTTAAACCCAAAGAGCCAAGAGGAAGGACTTCCTAGATAAAAAGAAAAAGCAGGTAAAGATGCTCAGAGCGAAGCAAAGCCCAAGGTGGGTACAGAGTCAATGGGGCCCAGTAGGTGGTTACATTCACATCAAAATATTGCACACTGATTCATCTACCTGACAGCAGAGGATACAACCATCTAAATAAATTAAATCCTCTGAAGACTTCTGTGACATCTTCAGTTTTCACAAGTGCATATTTTCCAATTTCACATTTTCTAATAATAAGGGGCACAGCCATGTGGACTCTTGTGACACTCCATGAAGGTTCATCTGTTCTGTTCCCCTCCTCGCCTGCCTCAATTGTTTCTTCTCCCAGTGCGTGGTGGGTGGCCAGCTAAGGCAAAATTTACTATGTTTTATTTCTCTGAGTCAGACAAACAAGTGTTGATAGCCATGTTCTTCCTTGCAATACTGCCTCCCTGGCTTAAATAATCTTCCGTGCAATACTGCCTCCCTGGCTTAAATAATCTATTTCATATGTCTCATTGCCAGTTTAAGATGGGCTTGTACTTGCTGGCACATTTTCAACAAATGACTGCAAGAAATGTTGAGATTTTCCTTCACTACTTTGTCTCTTCAATCATCAACTTGACTTTCCCACCAAATTTCCCCTCTTTCTTCTCTTCTAAGCCATAGGGAGGATAGGGGTACCCTTACTCCTGCTCTGAGTCCCCAGTTGAGGGTCTTGTTTGCGTGTAGTGGAGGCAGAGGGAGGCGTGTAGCCTTGCCTCTATCTGAAGTATTTATCAGGTTATTTGGGAGCCGCTACTTTTAGAGATCCCTTGCCCTGTGTATTCCCACCGCCACCACTCCCAGGATTCTTTTCTTCCTTTAGGAAGCGGGGAATTATTCCTCTGGAGAGACTGCTGGAGGGAAGTCAGCAGGAACCTAAGTTCTGCAGCCCCAACTCTGCCACTCACCAGCTGTTTCGTGACTTTGAATAAATGCTTTCTTCTTTCTGGCCCTAAGTGTTTCCAACTTTGAAAAGAGAAGACTGAATTAGATGGGTGGCTTCTCTCTCCTGCCTCCCATGCCAGTCCAGGTCTCCTTCAGACCAGCCAAGAGACCTACTTACTATAGGCCATGCTAGAAGCTGGCCAGGATAGACCTGTACCCCTCATGACCTTGACAGGGATTAGGAGGGCCCTACAGGAGAGTTCGGGGCTGGGCTCGGTCCCCAGGCTAATCTTTAGGCTCAGAGAGTGAGCCTGATGGTGGATTTCAACCTCCCGGGACACAGTCTTGCAACGTTCACCTGTCTGAACTTCAAGGAGGAAACCTAGGTGCGTCCTCAGCCAATGAGACTGAAGGTCAGAGAACCAGGAAGAAAATTCTCCAAAGCCAGGCTAAATGTCAAGGGAAAAGGTCTCAGTGGCTGACGCCAAGGCCAGTAGCAAAGCTTGGCCTCATGCCAGAGCCTGGCACCCACTGCTCATGAAACCACACACAGGACTCTAAGAAAAGGGAGTCCTCTCCCCAGCCACCACAAACCAGGACAGCAAAGCCCAGCACCCTGTGGTCCTTGCACTCCCCCGCACCCTGTCAGCATGGAGGGTTCTTGGAAAGCCATGTGTAAAATGAATTTCTGTGCAATAAATCACATTTGCTAACCAACATAATTTCAGAGATGTTTCATCACCCTTCCAGGCTCATTGAAAATTGGCAGGGCTTCTAACATTTTACCTTTTAAGTGTGTCTTCCTTCCCCCCAACCCCCAATATCCTCTCTGTCAAGTAGTTAATGATCTGTAAACAAACACTTTAAATTCAGTGGGGGAGCTCACTATTTAAAGAAACCCTGTGGTGAAACCTTTTGAAAAGTTAACAATCTTTCTGTAATGTGAAAAATCACTCTCTAATTTATCAGTTTCCATTAATGAGATTTTTGTATGTATTGGGCCTTCTGAAAGTGGGGCTCAACTGCAATTGATGCCTTTGTGGTTAGAAGGTATGATAAAAGATGCTGCCCTGAACAGATTTCTGCCACCCGAATTGTCCAGCTTCACATAAATGTATCGCAAATACCCCAATGCCTCCCTACCAACTCGAGAAATGAAAGAAAGGATGGAAAATCATCATTTAGACACCTGGAAAGCCTTGCAAACCACACTTGCATTTCTCCCGGGTTAAGTTTTAGATACCTGAGGACGGTGAAATACCCATTTTCAACTGAGCATTTGGGAAGAGGCATGGGGCTGTGAAGATGGATGCGATGAGAATGACCATTTGCAAACATTTGATTCTGATAACACCTGCGAGGGCAGAGAAGGGCTTGTCTATCAAGACCAGCAGAACACACAACTCCCAAATTACTCCGAAGAGGCCAGCCCTAGCCTTTTTATCTGCATCAACTCACAACAAATGTACTTTATGTTTCTACAGTATCATTTTGATCGGTCTTCAGAAAATACTAGAATAAGTATTTAGTCTTATAGGGGCCCCTGGAAGGCTCGGTCAGGCCTTCCCCAAGCCCAGCAAGGCCAGGGGAGGACAAGGCCTCCAAGTCCAAGTCTAGCCCTTCTTAAGGAAGCATGCCTGCCCCGGCCTATATGAAAAGTTTTTTGGTTTTTTTTTTTTTTCTTGAGGTGGAGTCTCGCTTTGTCGCCCAGGCTGGAGTGCAATGGCGTGATCTTGGCTCACTGCAACCTCTGCCTCCGGGTTCAAGCGATTGTCTGCCTCAGCCTCCCGAGTAGCTGGGATTACAGGCTCCCGCCAACACGCCTGGCTAATTTTTGTATATATAGTAGAGATGGGATTTCACCATCTTGGCCAGCCTGGTCTTGAACTCCTGACCTTGGGATCCACCCACCTCAGCCTCCCAAAGTGCTGGGATTACAAACGTGAGCCACCGTGGCTGGATGGAAAGTTTTTTTTTAAATTGAGACAGAGTCTTACTCTGTTGCCCAGGCTGGGGTGCGGTCGTGCAATCTCAGCTCACAGCAACCTCTGCCTCCCTGGTTTAAGCAATTGTCCTGCCTCAGCCTCCCAAGTAGCTGGGACTACAGGCACCCACCACCATGCCCGGCCTCACCTCCCAGTGATCTCGGAAGCGTCCTGCTGTGAGCAGTGGGGACTGAACTGGGCTTCAGAATCCTGCCCACTTTCTGAGGAATGCCGTCCCGCCGCTCACCTCAGGGCCACGGCAGGAGCGTGTCGTCTGGACCCTGGTCGTACAGCCCCTTTCAGGCAATCTCCCCACTTGCCTTTCTGGCACTGTGGAGTGAGTGGCGCATGGACCCGAGGGGAAGCATGGAAGGCACTTCGCAGGCCTAACACCCTGTGACAGCCTTGGCCAAGAGATTCTGAGAAGCAGAACTGGTCATTCTCCAGAACGAAAACCTATTATGTCCTATGGTTAACACAGAGCTGCTCGGAAATTATGAGAACTAATTTAAGGCTTCAAAGCTCTATAAAAAAAATGGTCTAACAGGTCAGGCTCTAACATTTCTTCAGGAACAAAACTAGGCTGCCCTCTCGCCTGAGGTGAGGCTGAATGAAGGAGAGCTCTGGTGCTGCGAGGCCAGGCCTCCTCCCATGACGGCAAGTCCTTCTTTCAGAAACAGGCCTCTGCCCCGGGCACGCGGCACCCGTGTCTCCTCAGCCCCCCGGCCCTCCCCGCCTCCCAGGTGCACAGCAGCCCCGCTCCAGCCTCAGTCCTCGGCTCTCAGGCAGAGTCCCGCACAACAAAACACAGGCCTTGGCTTCGTCGCTGTTGTTTGCGTTTTTTGTTTTTTTCTTTTTTCCTCCCTGGCTTTTTACCCAATCTCCTCATCCTTCATTTACACCACTAACCAATCAGGAAAGAGTTCCCTGAACAAATCGGAGATGCCCACAGGTACAACCTGCCATCATTGGAGAAGCCCCAGTCCAGCCACGGGGTGGGACGCTGCTGTCTGCTCTTGGGTCTACAAATTCTGCTGATTTATAGAAGCAACATCCAACGTTCCCAGACACCTCCAGGCTCCTCCAACCAACGGTGCACCATCCTCAACTCCTTTCTACCCACTGGGCAGGTCCACCTGAGGACTCAGCCTACGGTCGCCTGGACTCTGTGGGTTCAGGGGCCACACACTACAGGAGGGCAGGGCGGGGGTCATTTTTTGTTTTGAGTCTCTCTAAGACTGCCTGGAAAATGAGGTCTCTCAGGTCTGACATTTCCATGAAATCCCAACCATGAGGCTGACCAGAGGCCACCAACGTCAAGATCTCTCAGGTCTAGGAGGAACCTGAAATCCTTTTGCTTCCAGGGCCTCAACCTTCGACTGCTGAGTAGAAAGCCCCCTCTGTCACCGGCCCACAGATCTCCGCCGCGATGGTGCTCAAACCCTGTCAGGCGGTGGGGAGTGTGGACGGCAGGCTGACGCGGTTTCAAAGAGGCCGACCAGGCAAGAACCATCCTGAACTCCTGCCCCGGCTCTAACGCAATAAAATGTCGTTTATCAATGTAATTCAAGGCAGAGAGTCAAGGGTCTGTCACAATTTTAAAGAGGCTTATTACATGGCCACAAAAATTTGCCTCAGGCTCAAACCTGGCATGTAAGGTATCAGCGTGGGACAGGTTCTTTTGATTTTATTTTATTTTCTTACAAAATCTGAAAATGAAACGCTTCGGTCCCTCCCTTCCACCAACCGTTTTTTTGATTTATGGGGAGGAGGAAAGAAATCTGAAGTTGACAGGTTGGGACAACTCCACTCCGCTTTCTCACTCAAAAGCTGCTTTTGTTAAATCATACTTTGCATTTATGGCCTGCGGCTCTTGGCTGACTCTGGCGGCTCATCCAAAGTGGAGCAAGCTGTGGACTTCCCAGGAGGAGGCCTCACTGAGATGACTGGCCCCTTCTGCACCAAGGACAGGGCGGCCCTGAAGTCCAGGGGGCTGGGGACATGCAGGCACTGGCTAGATAATGCAAAGGATATGTCTCTCTTCTGACCCCAGCTTTCCACTCCATTTCTCCTGGATCCAGGTCTCCCTGCAATCAGCATGCATCTACCACTGGTTCTCCAACTAAAATTCAAGGCTTCTGAGAACCAAGACTCAATGGTCTACCTCTGACTGCCTGGCACCATGCTGGGCAAAGAAGAGCCCCTCAGTAAATACTCAGAAAGCAAGCACTGTGCAGTGAACTTTTCTTCCCGTGGGAGAGCTATTCTAAATGACCCGGCTGGAGGGACCAGGCCATGGAGCCAGCAGTGACCAGGGGAAACCTTCCCTAGTAAATGTTTCACTAAACAAGGAGCCTCTGGGGCAGCCTTGACCCAGGAGAGGATTATAGTCCCTTGGAAGTTGCTGCTGGTCCATCACTTCACTGTACTATTTTGGCAATCTGTAATAGTGTATTTATTCAATGGTTATCATGGACAATCAGGTTAATAATTCACTTTCCAAATGCTATGTAGTTACACAGTTAGAAGAGCTACAATGGAAGTCAAATTTCCTTAAGTCTTCTGATGAATTGGTCTCAATTACTAGTCCGGGTCCCTTTGTCCTTCCTCTCTCAAGTTTTTTAGCAACCCTCCACATTTTCCTCTATTCTTATCCCCTACCTGCACCCCCATCTGTCTGTCCCGAGAGAAAGAATGGTGTGAAGTACATCGCTGGAATAATCCCTATTTTTGAACCTGAACCCATAGTTCTAAATAGTTTTTGCTCCACTAAAAGGGCTTAAAAATAAGGCTAGGAAGCTAGCCCTGGGAGGTGCATTACAGGATGGCTGGAAGCCCCCAGCTGCCTCCCTGCCTCAGATGCAGAAGAACACCTGCAGCCACCCACACCTTGTCACCCAAGTAGCACTAGATCCTGGTACAGCCCAGTGGCGGCCACAGCCCAGGGAATGAAGAAGGCAAAGCCCAGCTGTGCTCAAGGAGACTGGGGCTTCCCAGCCCAAAGACTGGGAAGGGCCCTGGAATGGTATATCCCCTCCCCTCCCAGCACCCCATTCCCAAACCTAGCCAGCCACCTCTGCTTAAGACATGCTGGAAGTCGAGAAGAGAGAAACAAGTACACCTTGTAAATAAAAATGAAGCAGGGATCCTAGGAAAAGTAAAAACATTCAGAACCCAGGGCCTTCTCTCTGTGTCCCAGGAGCTAAACCAAGCCCTTCACACCTCTGCTCTGTGGCTTTAACACACTACACCCCACCCACCACAAGCACACACACATGCTCGCAAGAGTCAGAGGGTCACCCAGGGCTGGAACTGAGGCCACCCATGCCACAGCTGGCAGGTGAAGGAAGACAGGAGTCAAGGATGACAGTGCTGTCCACAGCTGGCCCCTGGCTAAGAGCAAGTACAGCAGAAACAGTGTTTCTTCTCCATTTCCATAGCTTGTGAGTTTTTTGTCTTTTTTGTGTTTTGTTTGTTTGTTTTTGTGCTCTACCCTCTGCATCTTTCTTTCTTCCCACATGCTCCAGCACACACAACTCAAGGCTCCAGTGTATTCAAGGTGTTTTTGTTTTGGTTTTTTTGTTTTTTTTTTTTACCCCACAATTGAGATTAATCTTCTAACAGACCCCCAGTACATTTTATGTGATGGTGGAAGAGACTTTTGACGATCACAGTGTCCTGGAATGAGCTCAGCATGCTCTCTGGGAAGTGAATTGGGAAAAGTCTCAACACACAGACAGCCCCACGGAAAATTCTCCAGCTCAGGAAACCACCTAGATACAGAGGCCTTCTCCAGAACCTCAGGTCTGTTCTAGTCCTGGTGTCAAAAGAAGGGGGTTGGACTGATGTTTCCCAGCAGAGGGCTTGGTTGTCACTTTCAGACCTAACATCCAATTCATCAAAGGCACTCCTGACTCCCAGGAGGAGAGGCAGACCTGTTAAGCGGTGGGGTGGAGGGGGTAGTTTCAATACACTTAGGACATTTTGGACCATTCTATCTTGAGAGTTTAGTTTGGTTGGAGTTTAGTTTTTGGGTTGTTTGTTCAGGTTGTGGTTTCTTTTCCTCCATTAAAAAAAAAAATTGGAACTGTATTTCTGTTTCCTGTTCATGGAGCGGACAGAAGGAGGGTGTGCAGTGGAGGAGGTGTGTGGGGGGGAGGCTGATACATGGAGCAGAGCCGAGAATATCCGGAACTGGAGAAAAGTGAGAAATGGAGCTTTTTTCTTGGCTTCCAAACAGTTGTAATTTCCACTGCCACTGCTTAGTTCCTGGGCACCAGGCATAGAGAGTGGGAAAGGGGCATGTGACAACTTTGCCACAAATCAGGATTTGGCATTTAAATCCACAGGAAGCAAGAAGAATAGAGGGACTGCTTATTTATAGATTTGCAGATGAATGAGATAACCAAAATGCACTTCTCGTGTATGTGAAGGAGCAATTCCATTTTCAGACTTGGAAAGTTCTCCATAATTAAGTATCGCCTGACCCCGAAAGCACACTGCATCCCAAGGTTAAGATCAGCTTCCTGAAAACTGGGCAGAAGGCTGCTGCTTCCGTGGTAGCTCAAGAATCCTATTTTGAAGGACAGGTTAGTACCACACTACATTTAACTGGATTCAGTTCATGTGATTATACAGTGCCTTGCTTTCTGGAATATGTAATCATCTCTTTCTGATGACATTTTAAATATCCAACTAGACAAATAATTGCAGCAATAATTGATAGCAGAGTCAAGCTGGAAGATCATTGATTGGCAGAGTCCCCACTGAAACAAATCTTTCTTTCAAACATTACAGAAATGATGATGCTTAAGTCTAACTTTTGCTGATAAATGCTCAAAATCTGATTTACTGATAAAGGCACCGCAAGAAAACCTGCACTTCAGCCTGTGATTACTTTGCGAGATGTTTGTGAAGAATCAGGCGGTATGATTTATATTATTTCCCATAAATAATTGCAAGTGTAGTGTAGATAGTTGGAAGAGAATCAACACAGGCCAGAGAAGTGTTGCTCCTTAATACTACACTTCCTGAACAATGCTGGCCGACAATCAGGGTTTACAGCCCTTTTCCCCTCTAATACACATCCCATGGTAGAGAAATGGTCTTGACAACGGGAATACCAGGAAAAAAAGACACACAAATAATCAGCTCCACTCAGGCCTTGGAAACCTGGTTTAAATCGATGCCTCAAACTGGTATTCAAATTCCCCTGCCCAGTGCAGAGTCCTGGCCACGGTCAGGAGACTTAGGCCCAGGTAAGTCCCAAATGATCTCAGACAAGTCCCCAGGTATAGCTGCAGTCCCTTCAGCCCCAGTCTGTTTCTCTGTCCAAGGCAGAACCCAAATCAACTGCTGTCTATGTCACATGTTCAACTGTAAAATTTAAGTTAGGGCACTGTGTTCAACCATTCAGACCCTGTGGAATGCTGCAATTGTCAGAAATCACTCAAGAGAGGATGCTCGTCTCCAGGAAACATCAAATGAATGAGCTGGCATATTAGCAGACGTGCATTACAGTAAGGAAAATCTAAAACAGAAGATGTATCTGGATGCTTCAGCCGCCAACAAAGGAAGAATTCAGGGACTGGGTCTGAGCACTTGCCCAAAGCACTAGAAGAAGGGTTTCTTTTTATTTTTCTTAACTATTTTTGTTCCTCTGATTGTTCTTTCTTTCTTCCCTTCCTCCTTTTTTTAAATTTCCTTCTTTTTCTTTCTTGGTTGCTTTTCTTTTCCCCCTTTGAAACTGAACCATTATAAATGAGTTGGTCTCATAGCTTCTGTTAAAAATCAGAAGCTTGTTAGATGTAATGATTATCTGCATTGTGACACTTACCGAGTATGAGGGGTCTTGTCGAACAGCTTTACTCTAATTTAGAGCTCCTCTGTTAATTAGAAAGCCCTCAGATTTTCTGCAAATGCAGGTCACTATCGACAGCTCATGCTTTTGATGCTTCGTCTGTGACAGTTGTCGGACTGCCCTTCCAGGAGCTGGCAGGGTTGTCCAGACTCTGACAGTGTCAGAAAATGCAGTCACCACGGCCGCTTCACAGGAAGTTACACGCAAGGTCCACACACAGTTTCCCTGCCGCCCAGAAGCCTGATGAAATCTGCACTCAATTCAGCTGAAAATAGCTCGAATTCCAACCCTCTCTCCCCCTGCCTCCTCTCTTCCCCTTTTCCTCCTTTCTACTTCCAGCTCCTCTTTTTCCAACCTCTGTTTCCAGCATCTTCTTTCTCACCTTCCCTCTCTTTAGTTCCCAACAACTGGGGTCCTCTGCTGTGAAAAACAGCCACATTCACCAGAAAGGGAAGTAGGTTTTACAGATAAACCGGGTTGCATTTCACTGAAACAGCAGTGATTGTGGAACAGAAACTCTCCCCTCCCTGTCTTTTAAATAATATTTCCTATTTTTTTGCACAGGTCAGCAGTCGCACCTGGTGAGGCTGAGGTCAAGGCCGTACTTCCAACATAGCTCACGTGTTTTGTCTTAAGAGAAGGGGGACTTTGGAGGGGGGTGAGAAAAAAAGGAGAAAGAGAGGAAAGGTTAAACACTCAAGCAAAAATGAATATGGGCTGAGGTTTACTGCCCTTATCACCATTCCAGTGTAAACCTCAATATTATAGGAATTCTTGCTTAGGAATACCTCATTATGGAATATATGTGCTGGCGATCTGGGGAGGGGGGAGAAGGAGTATGTGTTCATGACCATGTGTGTAAACTTGTGTGCTCCAAATTTTACCAAGTTCAAGCCAAAAAATCCTCTGTGGCACTTGTTTAGGACTTGGCAAAAAAAAAAAAAAAGGGAACAGTATTTAAATCAAAATAGGAAATATAAAAAAGATTTGTACACCCTCACCACCACCACCAAGGCATAGCCCTGGAAGAAAAAGGCATTCCTTGCAGCCACGGTTTCCCAAGTTGACCTTTTACCAGGTCAATGCCCGATTCCCTAAACAGGTCTCCTTCTTCCTTGAGGTCCTTGCAAACAAATGCAGCAGTCCAGAGGGTAATACAAGTCTGGTCTTGGAGTTACTGGCTTATGAAATGCAATGGGATGAGGTGGGGTGAGAGGCCATAGCCCAGACTGAATGGCACAGTGACCAGGCAGGGTGGAGCAAGGCCACCCCAGCAAGAATGCCAAGGACAGCAGCAGCAGCTGCTGCAGTGGGCTACTAGCCCCAGCAGGGCCCATGCCTCCACGGCCATGCTGCTGTCGTCTTGGTTCTTGGCTAGCAGACGCCAGCCCCAGGAAGGTCCTCCATGCCTTTAAGCTAACTGCAAAAACAGAATGGTGTAAGCCGGGGCAGACCCCCTACTCTTTTAGATCCTGCCTATAAGGGAAAAATAAACCTAGACCTGGAAAATAATGTGTAAAGTGGCAAAAGCCAATCAACTCATTTAAAAAGAAAAACCCTCCATCCAACGTCACGAAGCTGCTGAATATTAGGTTCCTGGGAAGCTGTCCCAGCAACCTAGATATGAGAAACAACGCTTGCTATTCTGGGGTGAGAAGTGAAGTTGCCTTTCACTCGGGACTGTCAAACACAGTCTATAAATACCAGCAACGCCCCTTGTGAACTACGGGCTGAGCTCAACCCAGAGAAGGCAAGTGTTTCCCAAAGGTCACACAGCAATTCCAGGTCCCCCAGAAGTAGCACTTCACCAGATGGATCCCTTCACCAGATATCTCTTGGAAATACACATTGCTGCAACTGATTCTCATTTTCAACATGAAGGCTGAGGAATGAGATTGCACATTTTAGTTTCTTTCCTCAACTTTCTTTTTCCAACCTTCTGCTCTGGTTCTCCTCTCCCCCACCACATATACAAAAAAATCTTTTTAGTATGTTTAGGGATCTATTTCCATATCTACCCCAAGTCTCCAAGCCCCTTGTTCTATCAGCAGGTCAAGAGTAGAGAACTGTGACAAGCTGTTCTCCATTCTGAAATGGATTTGACTGAACAGCTGCTGAAAGGCAAGACATCCTAGGGAGACTGGTACTGGGGATCTCAGGGTCCTTGTTCTGTGGGTGGACCATGGCTCCTTTCCAAAGAATGATTTGTGATTTGTTCTCTCTCCTACACATCAAAGTGAGACACCAATCACAGCTCTACTGGCCCACCTTGCCCCACCTCCAATTTGGCAACTTTACCTCCTTCTCACACAATGAGGGAGAATGGGTAGCCAAATTCTAAGAGTTCACTTTCTGCACATATGTGTAGTTAAGTACTGAAGTGAGAAATTCAAGAAAACTATACTTAGGCATACACACACACACACACACACACACACACACACACACACACACTTTGAGAGATAATTTCTAAAGACCTACCAATCTAAGATATTGAAAGAAAATGACTACATCAGGCCCAGAAAAGCCTTGAAATTGTCCCTGTCCATAGACCACAGCCCTGTGCTGGACATGAGATCCTCCAGCTTTGAGATAAATAATGCACAGAAATGGGCAGCATGATGGATTAGCTGGAAGATTATTATCAGACATGTGAACATGCCAACTCAACTTCACGATCAGGCCCGAAACTTCTCTCAGGAAGACCTTGATAGCATTAGATGGCTGGCAGAGGTATCACTGTGTGACAGAGAAGCAGCCCACAGTCTGAGAATGACCACATCCCTTCCCAGGAGACATTCCCACCTAACACCCTGGGAAGGCTACCACCAGTCACTCTGTCTCTCAAACCTGGCCGTGGCTCAGCCCATGCCCATTCATGTATCCGCCTTTCCCCTGCTAACAGAAACGGAATCAGAACAAATTAATATTTAATTTTAAGATTACTATTCTATCAGAATTAAAAAGGCTCAGGAGATTCAAAGCAAAAGCAAATGCCCCTCCTTTAAGTCTAACGTTGCCATTCAGGTCTTTTGGAGGGCTAGGCACAGTGAGTTCCACCGTCTCCAACCTGTGATTTGCCACAAGGCAGGAGAGGGAAGGATAGCGCGACACCCCTAAGTGTGTGAAGTTCTAACCTTTTACCCAAGTAATGATCTACTTAATATAATATTTTGTCTTTAATCAATGAAAGAGTAAGATAATTTGATATCCTATAAAACTCCCTAACCTATATTTTGCAAGACGATTAGCCGAGCTCTTCGTGCTAATGTCAGCAGAGCCCATGTTATATCTCCAGTCAGGCTTTCAGGAGCCTGCGCCCCACAACGCCACACACTGAAAGTGGAAGAAGAAAATTCACCAGGGGAAGCGGTGTAGTGGGCAGGTTACTTTTTCATCATCTGTATGGAAAGTGGGAAATCATCTTCTCAAATGGAGATTATCTTCCCTTGGGATCCTTCTGGAGGGCTATAAATAATAGAACATACTGATCAACATTAGATATTTAAAAATGAATACAGATTCAGATTAAGGGAAAACTAAATGATGCCTTTATACAAATCCAGAACAAAACAAAACAAAAAGGCATGAAAAAGAAGGCTTAGCGGATCCCCCTTAAGTTAGCCCTATTCTCTGGCAACCAAACCAGCCTTTAATGAGGGTGTTCAAAGTAACCATTTCCCACTCCCTTACTTCTGAGCAGCAGAATGTAAAAAGCAAGAGGCCTAATTTTAATGCAGTGATTTTCCCATCGACCATTCTATCTAAGGAAGCTGCAGAAAGGTGAAGACTGGAAATTCATGAACTTTTATGGGAAATCTGGATAAGAATTTGATCTAAATACATGAAGAGGAACCTGGACAGCTGGCACAAACACAAAATCCAAGTATTCCAACTCCAGCTCCCTGATCACATCTCCCACTAAAGGTTTGCTGACTTGGTTTTCCCAGCTCTAGAATGGAGCCCCATCCCAAGCTGGGGAAGCAGTATATGAACAATTAGACATTAAATGCTTATAGGTCCCTCTCTGTGCTAGTACTTTTGACCTGGGTTTCAAAAAACACAGTAACACTTATAATGTATTCTCATTATGTAGAAACATTTAAATTATTCTGGAAGAGTTTGTCTCATGGGCTGTTCAGAGAATGTTTCTTCCTTTCCTTCTAGGAACATGAGGAGTGAATCTATTTCATCGAAGGCTGTAAAAGATACCTGAGTCATGATTTTAACTGAACAATTTCTCCAAGAATTCAAACTGTGAGGGGGGAAGAAGACCGTCTCTTTGGTGGAGTGGGAGACACCATTGTGTCCTCCCTTGTTCCTCTCCTCTGTCCTTGGCAATCCAGTTACAATCTGGCAGCATTTGAAGATGACAGTACTTGAGATAATAGGACAATGCCATAACAGGATTACAGCAAATGTGAAAGAAAGGACACACGTAGGTACTGTCATTTAGGTAATGTCATCTGTGATCAGTTTTTGTTTCATTTTTTGCTGACACAGAAGTCAGTACTACTTATACAATTCACTGGAAACCCTGTTATGGATATAAATAGTTTGCTTCCCACAATGAAAGAAAATATGTATTGTACTGCAGGGGAATTAGGTAAAACTGTCTAGTTTTAATTAACATGAAAATAATAACAAAAAAATTCAAATCAATATCAATAACCAAAGATCCAAAATCAGCCTAAAGTCACGGCTACCCAAAACAATTTTTTTTTGAGACGGAGTTTTGCTCTTGTTGACCAGGCTGGAGTGCAATGGCATGATCTCGGCTCACCACAACCTCCGCCTCCCAGGTTCAAGCGATTCTCCTGCCTCAGCCTCCTGAGTAGCTGGGATTACAGGCATGCACCATCATGCCTGGCTCATTTTTGTATTTTTAGTACAGATAGGGTTTCGCCATGTTGGCCAGTTTGGTCTCAAACTCCTGACCTAAGGCGATCCACCCACCTCGGCCTTCCAAAGTGCTGGGATTACAGGCCTGAGCCACTGGCCATATCCAAAACAAATTTATCTTCAATGAAAAAAATTGCTGTGTGTCCTAAACAATAGGTGGTCAAGAGGTTTCTAAAAGGTATCTTAGACCCCAAAGAAACTGTTGCTTTAGAGTTTGAGGAAAATAAAGTGGAAATACCTAACTAAATTCCGAGTGTGGAAGCCAGTCAACACTAACCTACCTGCCAATGGGGTCCTTGTCAGTCACTTACACTCTTCCTCATTCCATCACTTTTATGTCATTTTGCCCACAACATATCCAAATTCATATAATAGAAGGGTTTGGAACCCAGTGCTACTCTACTTCCTAACTAATTTCTGCCACTGGAAGTTTGTTCCAAAAGCCACCAAGTCTCCTAGAAGCCCTTATTTCTTGACAGTGAACACACGGCTGCCCTGCCTGCCATTAAAATAGCTGCCTCATCATCCAGGATGACAAAGAGCCACACTGTATGCCAAGTGACCAGCCACAAACAAAACCTTGTTTGGCCAGCACCTGTCTCAAAAGAAAATTCTGGCTAGAAAAGGAAGCCCCTGAAGGAGACTGAAAAGAAGATCTGACGTGAAATTCTAACAGAGGCTCGTCCCCCTCTAGGACACTCTGTGTCACTAGCATCTCTCTCTGCTTTCCTTGTTCCCCGGCTCATATCCTGAGACCCCAGGCCCTTCTTCTTTCCAACTACCTGTTTACTACCACTTTTATCAGCCACTATCTCACCTCATCCAAAACCGTTTATTCAAATTCAGACTAGCGTAATAACCTCAAAGCAGGTGGACACTATAAAAGGGAGGTCACAGGGATATGAATTTTGATGCCTGCCTTGTTTTGTCACAAATGCTATCAGGAAACACCATCCCATGTCCTGAGCATCCCAATGTGGATGGACTGGAGGAGAGGGACAAGGGACCAATACAGGCCCTGATGGGCCGTTGGTTCTGAACTTCATCCCTGCCCACTCCCCATCTGCAACGGGGGCAAAGGCAAAGGAAGGCTTTCCAGGATTTCAGCAGTCATCTATATAAGTAACAGACCCATATGCTAAGTTCCTACGTTGTCTGGCTCCATTCTGCCTGTGAAAGGAAGCCGGATAGTCAACCAGTTCCATCCTCTAGAACATGTAGTAGGTCAACAGAGGCAAATTCAGCATGAAGGGTATTACAGAGAATTTCAACAACTCATCCACCTGCTTTGCAGAGTCCTCAGTTAACATCCCCTAGCATGCTGCCTTTGTCTTCTGCTCAGAGCATTTCAACAGCCCCCTGTGATCCATAGGATGTGGTCCAACTCCTTATGCCATAATTCCAGAGCTCCACAATCCAACTCCAGATTTCTATTTCAGTCTTAGTTCCCTCTTCCCATCAATGAAAATATTACACCCAAGTAAAGATCCCTTCCGTTCTCATTTCCTTCCTGGCTTTTCTTCTTGTTCTCTTACCTCCTGGAATCCTGCTCATACTTCAAGGCCTCACTGAAGGTCTACCTAGTCACCTTAGCGAGAAGAATCAATCTCATCCTTCTCCAATCTCATAGAGCACTCATCCCATGCACCATCCCCTGACTCATATCTAGGCCTTACATTGCTGACCAATCGTCTATGCCTCTAATTAATACCATGTCTTCCAAATGTCCTCCGCTTTCCATGTACAAGGAATTCCTCTGCCTCAGACTCCCAAGTAGCTGGGACTACAGGCGCACCCCACCACACCGGGCTAATTTTTGTATTTTTAGTAGAGAAGGGGTTTCACCATATTGGCCAGGCTGGTGTCAAACTCCTGACCTTGTGATCTGCTCACCTCAGTCTCCCAAACTGCTGAGATTACAGGCATGAGCCACTGCGCCCAGCCTCCCAATGTGTTTCTTAAGTACAGGGACTCTTTCTCCTGCTTGCTTCTATTATATTTGAAAGTACCAGCACAGCATGTGACATGATATTCGTATATCCTACGAATTCAACAAATAGCATATAAATGACTGATTTACCTTCCTAAAACGGAAGTTATTTTTCCAAATATCATTTCTGTTCAAAATGGTAATTTTAACCTTCTTAGCACCCACAAACAGTTCCCTTCTGATATCTACTTGAACTTTCAGATAAAAAAAAGCAAGTTGCAGTAACATGTTATGCTACACAAAGATTAGCATGAATATCCACCCTCTTTAAACAGCCACCCCACACCCTGGAGAAGAGCAAATGTGAAGTTCATGTGCCAACCAGACTGTGTGCCAGGTGGGTCAAGTCTGACAGAGTTACCAAA
Source organism: Cebus imitator (assembly GCF_001604975.1). Lineage (NCBI taxonomy): Eukaryota > Metazoa > Chordata > Mammalia > Primates > Cebidae > Cebus > Cebus imitator. The sequence goes on from NW_016107490.1 coordinate 3,196,052, forward strand.
AAATAACAACATCTTCTATATGTGAAACCCAACTATGTGGTTGTGCAACTCCATAGCTGACTTTCAACCATGGTCATCTGCAAACAAGTTAGTCTCAGCCACCTGCACATCCTGAATGCAAAAAGCTAAGTTTTAAAAGCATATTCTTAATGCTCTTTTAAATGCAGCACTACTAAAAGGACCTCATTTTGATGCCAGAGGGCAGCAAACATGGACATTCTTGGTCCCCTTCAGCTATTAAGTATGGTAAAGGGAAGTCCTAACTATCATTTGAAATGCTCCCCACAGTTCTCCAGGCTGGGCTAACTATCCACATCATCAAAATACCCTGGGCATCGGAGCCAAGACGTGTGGCCAGGTAGGACCCAACACTACACAGGCACAGACCTTTTCCATGTTAAGAACCCAAATCTACACAGCCCTTGGCACCCAGACAGGTTCAGAAAATGCAGTCCACACAAATCTGCCAAACAAATGAATAAAGTTCAGACATTGCATTTATACTAACTACCTTGGAAATTGAGAGAGAATCTGGAGAGAAAGATGGATGTAAGAAAAACAAAAATTCTAACTTTACAGGAATTCACTAGCTACACAGTTAGCGTCTCCACTTAAGGAGAAGATACACTGATGAATAAGACTGAGTTGGTGGCAGGCATGGTGGCTCTCGCCTGTAATCCCAGCACTTTGGGAGGTCAAGGCTGGAGGATCACTGGAGCCCAGGAGTTCAAGACCAGCCTGGGTAACACGGCGAAACCCCATCTCTACAAAAAAAATTTTTTTAATTAGCCAGGCACGGTGGCATGCACCATTAGTCCCAGCTACTCGGGAGGCTGAGGCGAGAGGATGGCTTGAGCCTAGGAGAGCAAGGCTGCAGTGAGCTATGAACATGCTACTACACTCCAGCCTAAGCAACACAGCGAGACCCTGTCTCAAAAACAAACAAACAAACAAAAAACAAATAATTAGGCTAATCTTTGGAATAAATTTATTTCTGGGGAAAAAAGACTTACTTGTGTGCTCCCTCCCCTTTTTACTTTTTGAAGCCTGCTAGAATTCTAGGAAAATAGATTTCCTGCCCTTACTCTCTCCTTCCTCACACACTCACCAGTGCTCATGTGCTTCTCTGCCCACATGCTCTGCTCATGCTGAATAACCCCACCTCAGTGGGCCTCTCTCTCTCTCCATCATTACCAATTTCTCTAAAATTTCAGAATCCAAAGGGCATTCTCATTTCCTTGAAATGTACTTTGTCTTGAACTCCCGACTTCAGGTGATCCGCCCGCCTTGGCCTCCAAAGTGCTTGGATTACAGGTGTGAGCCACCACACCTGGCCGAAATGTACTTTGGTGCTACCCTGAAAGATGGCTAGAGTTTTGAGAAGACCCAAACAGTTAAAGGTGACAGACAGACTTGGTCCCACTCAAGTTGGTGGGTGTTCCATTTTGTTTTGCTTTATTTAGCTTTATTAAGGTACAAATTACATACAACAAAAGTCATTCATTTTAAGTGTACAGCTAGATTAAATTTGCTAATTGTATACAGCTGTGTGACCTCCACCAGAAGCAAGATACAGAACACGTCCACCAGTGCAAGATACAGAAAGCCCCCCATGCCCCTTTGCTGTCGATCCCCTCCCCTAACCCTCTGACCCCATCCTTATAATCACCGAACCCCCACCTGACACTATCATTTTGAGAATTCCAAAATTTCATGTAAATGGACTCAGACAAGATGTCGCCTTTTGTGTTTAATTTCTTTCACGGAGCAGAATGACTCTGGGATTCATCCATGGTGTTGAGTGTGTTACTATTTCATGTTTCTACTATTGAGTTGTATTCCACCATACAGCCGCTTATCCATTCACCTATTGGTTGCCATGTGGGTTGTGACCACTTTTTGACCATTATGAACAGTAATACAATGGACACCGTGTATAGGACCGTATGTCTACATTTCTCTCAGGTAAATATCTAAGGCATTTCGAGAACACAGGAAGGTTTTGAGTTTGAGAGTCCAGGGAGCCCTCATTTTGTCATCCTCCAGGCTACCCCTCCCACCCCATTCCCCGGAGACTTCAACTCCAAAGCCTGTATCCCCACCATCTGTTTGGCTCAGCTACCAAATGTCGTCCTATTCCAAACAGAAACCTCTCCACTACCCTAAGGAAATAATGGGAAGAGACCCCAAATCATTCTTAAAATGGGCATTCATTTGAACTCAGGCCAAATGAATTGGACTCTGGGTCAGAGATAACCATTAAATATGGTGTTCAGAGTCCTAAGAGTCCCACTAGCCCAGAGACGGGCTTAGCTGACTACCTCCAAGAGCAGCATAGAGTCCACGAGATGACTACTACCTTGCAAAAGGCCTTGGGAAGAAAGATAACATCAAGGTCTCACACAACACTCCAGGGAGGCAGCTGCCGCCCAGTGCTGTGGACAGCAAAGCATCAGTGCAGAAAATTGAGATTCCCTCTGCCTCCCCTTCCCCCATCCTCATCAGCTGAGCCAGGGCAGGGCTGGGGGACCAGAGGTGAACAGGAAGCAGAAGGACCCCTGGGAGAGCCAGAGCCTCCAGTGGGACCAGAGCTGAGTGGCCCAAGGCAGTGGCAGAAGCTGATTAAAGGAAGACACGGGAAGTGGAGGGGAAGTAGACAAAAGACAGGACAGCCATCTTAGACAACAATGCAAGGGGGAGAAGCTGAAGAAAACCAAACAGAGATCACTACTGACAATAAACAGAGAGGGACAGTGAAGCCCATGGGTGAGGCACGCCTACATTACTTAAGACACCTGAGCACATTCTTACGCCTGGGGCAATAAATTCATCCTTGAGCTACACTAGCTGAGCTGGATTGAGAGAGAACGATGCTGACAGACCAGATGGGAGAGTGGGAAGATGTGGGCTGGGTGCTGGGAGTTTGGCTTCTCATCTGTGCATGGCCTCTAAACTGGCCAGTGACAATGACCTGGTCACTTCCCCACTCTGGACCTGGGTTGCCCCTCTGTAAACGAGGAGGCTGGAATAAATTATCTCTAATACCCTAATGTCTTATAAATCTTGTGCAATTTTTGCCAAGATAGGAGTATGGGGAGAGAAGAGTGGAAACAGCCCAGAGCTCAGTGAGATGAGATATCAAAGGGGAGGAGAAGTGTTCATTTCATCTTCCTAATCTCCAATTGGCAAAGCCAGGCTGGGGGCAATATGGACTGGTTCTGTGATGACAAATAACTCCTAGCTCATTCCTAATGATTCATCACCAAATGTTCTTTCTTCGGCTAGAATTTAAAAAATGGACTCATCCGTAAAATAGGAATAATAATAGTATCTGCTTCATAGGGTTGGTATGAAAATAAAATGAGTGCATATTTGTAAAGTTCCTGGAGCAGAGTAAGTGCTCTGAGCATGAGAACTAAAACGCATGCCTCCTGGGATTTATTAGTTACACCTCAGCAGAAACAAGGTTATCAGGCCCTTTCCCGAGTTCCCAGTTTGGGTCAGAAGAGAAGGGAAGAGGGAGAGGAAAAAGGAAGAGAATATGATGCGGAGGGAGGCAAGTCGGTTGGGAACATAGACTCTAACTCAGTAGCTGGTACCTGATAGGTGTCTATATGGGATGGATGGGTGGACAGACTGACACATGACAAATGGACAGCGGTGAGGAGGGGAGAGTGCAGACAGGGAACCTTCACCTCCTTTACAATTTTGGGAGTCCACACGGCATGGCATACAAATCCATTTTATTCCCATTGAGAAATAAAATCCAATTCTCCACCAGCAAGAGAGCCTTCCGAAAGAGGCCCCTCTGGGTAAACGGCCACTGACCGAGAAGTCTGCCAGTCTTCTTCCACCCCACCCATGCCCCCACCCTAATCAGAGGCCAAACCCTTCCTGGCGCCTGTGATAAAAGCAACTGTTAGCTTGCACTAGACTAGCTTCAAAGTTGTATTGACCCTGGTGTGTTATGTCTAAGAGTGGATGCCCTATCTCTTTTCTGGCCAATGTTATTACCTGTATGGACTTTGCACTGGAATCAGCTATCTGCTCTTACTTATGCACACCTGGGGCATAGAGCCAGCCCTGTATCTCTTTTCAGCCGTCTTACTTCAGATAATTCCCAAGTCCTGTCTAGCTGCCTTCCTTATCACAGGGATAGCACCCAAGGTCCATCAGGGCCTCAGAGCAGAATCCCCTACAAACAAGTCTGGTTTGGCCATGGAGGACAGTCAGGCTGTTTTTGGGGTGGGGTGCAGATATTCTCTGTCTGTTGTGATGCTTACATATAATGTCACCATAGACACTTGCATGTGTTGTGATCCCTGTGGTTTGAGAGTTTGGAGCTCTCTAAAAGTCAGAATGTTCCAAATGGGCCACTAATCTGCACATACACATAAAAGGGACCTGGCAAACCCCAATTCTCTTCCTGATCAGAGACAAGCAATTTGATACCCCTTCCCCAAATCCAAACCCCTTGCCACCATGGGAGCCTGGGGCAGAGAAGGCACAGTGAAGTCAAATTCTAATTCCAGTCTTTAAATAGTACTGTCATTTTTCTGAAAGTCTCTAAATTACAAGGGCATTTTCACTTTTCTAAGCATATTTTTTTAAAACACCTAAGAAATATACTGCAGATCTGGAAAAGAGAACAAAAAGAAGAGAAGGCGTCCAGGGGTCACCCTCCTATGTGAAAAGTCAATTGATGATGAAGGTTTTTAGGATAACAAGAGGGGAGATGATGGAAAGCAATGCACATGTGAAGGAAATGGATTAGGGAAACAGGGACTTGTTCATGAAAACCCAGAAAACCAGAACCAGGAAGTCCGGGAAGTCAGAGAAACAAATTATGACTTAAAAAGCGGAAGTCCTACACACATCTACGGAATGCCTTGTCCCACAAGGCAACATGGGCTGCCACGGGGGGGGGACAGGGTGGGAGCAGACCAACCCAGTGGTGTTGCTGAGGGGCAAGGGGCTAGCCCTATGAGGCGAGTGTCCAGGGCAGAAGTGGAGCTTTGTGCAACTGTTTCCCAGGCAGAGACAGAGCACTAGGCTGGTGCTGCCAGTCTGACAATAGGTCTGCCATTGTCCTTTGGTCAGCTCTGCACACACGGCAAAAGTGAGTTCAAAACAGCCTGGAGCAGGAGAGAGGGAAGAGAGGAGGATAACACCCATCTTCCACTTTGCTGCAGGTTTGAGACGAGGATCTGAGCCAGTTACGCATTCTGGAAGGGCCTGGTGAGTACATCTCTCCTTACCGACTTTCTCTCCCAGCAGCCAGCAGGGGCCTGGGTGATTTCTGGACTGCAAACCCTGACCACACAGACTTATACGCCAGGACGGTCAACAGGTAGCCTTTCCCCCTCTGGGTTCCATTATGATCACTCTTGCTGTCTTGCTCTTGTGTGCACTCTCTCTCTTTCTCTCTCATTCTGCTCCCAAGAGGAGTCTTAGGTGGACCCCTTCCCCAAATCTCCCTCACTGGATACAATAGTCATAGGCCTGAAAAGCAGCATGCAAACTGAATTTTTGTAAAGCAGGACCCATTTTCCAACGACAGTCATAAGAGAGGAGTGAGCACAACTTAGCACTTAATTTCTGTCTTCACGATTACTTCATGACAAATCTGGATTCCAAAGGGTCTGTAAGTTCTCACATGGAAGGAAGCAAGCTCTCTACTCCTCCCCCACTGCTGAGTGGACAGGGAGTACGCCACAGACACCTGTTGGCCAGCCAATTCTAGTTCCCTATAGCTAGCATCCCCTAAGCTAGAGCTGGAGCTATTTCCTTGCAGCCTTCCTTTTCTCTAGCAAAGTCCTTCCATGCAGTAGTTAATGACCTGTAAACACTTAATGAGCTAGAGAAATATTCCATCAAAAGGAATACCACGTGCATCCTTTTGTAAAGTGCAGGGAAAAAATCTTTTGTAAAATGAAGCATCGCTTTTAACTGCTCTGTTTGATCAAGTCAGATTTTTCAGAATATGCATAACTAGTATTCAAGCACATAAAAACTGACTTCAAGTCAATCAATCCCTAGAAACTAGCCCTCAGGTTTGCAGACCAAGGATATATGAGAGTGCTTTGAAGTCTGGACTTAAACCCCAGCTCCTGAATTGAATTAGAACGTTCCACGTGGACAGATTCATGGCCCCTAACATCAGGAATCAGTGAGAAACTCCTTCAGTGCTCACCAGTCACTACGTATCTCAGTGCCATATCCTATCACGGTGATGATAATAACCATTATGATGATAATAGTCACCATAGCTTCCACTGGATGGCACTTTGCACCTTCCAGAGCAATTTAACACCGTTTACTTTTTTTGGAAGGCCTTCAGGACCAACCTCCTACTCTTCCCTTTCTCTGAACCATCACCTTACTATCAGCACATATTTCCCCCAAAGGACCCAGTGGCCTCTTTTGTCTCGTTTCTCGCTTTGCTGATGATCCAGTAGAGGAATGATCAAAAGGACCTTGCACATTGTCCTCAATGAACCAAGCTTCCTCTTCAGGATGGAAGTGACACAGGTGATAGAAGGGCGAGCCTGGACCCACCATTTCATTGGCTGAGGATGACCCCATAAAGTCAGGGTGTTGCAGAGATTGCTGTGCACAAGATCCAAGAGGCCCGTGGAGGTGGGGAGATGGGGGACCCACCGAGCAGTCCTTCGAGAGCAGGGGTCTTGTCTTTGGGGAAGGACATCACTCTGAGCAGGGCTGGGAGAAGGGAGTGTGGAGGGGAGAGCTGAGCCAGACTCCAAGCAGCAAGGGCCTCTATGTAGGTGGGTGTGTGGCTCTGCAATGGGACCCAGCAGCCCTGGGCACAGAGGTGGTGAGTGGAGATAGTGCCCATAGTGATAACCAGGCAGGGCCTGGCAGAAGGGGCCCTGGACACTGAAGGCTGGGCACAGCCTCCAGGACCGCTCACAGGACATGCCTCAGTGTGTGCTGACAGCTCCTCCCCACCGCGACCCCTATCAGTGCCGACCAAGTGCACAAGATGCACACCCCAGCTGGGCTGGACAGAGGGGTCCCGCAGGGTCACAGGGTGTGCCCCAAGGAGGCGGGGAGCTCACAGTCTCCAAGCATTGCATCATCCTGGTACCAGGAAGGCAATGGGCTGCCCCATACCCACTTCCCTTCCTAGACTTGGCCTGGGACATTCATCATCTAGCCACCTTTGGCACCTGCATTTGTTTTTCAAATTTTAATAGCGGATAGGTTTAGCGTGCTGAGCAGAGCTGAGCAGAGGTGATCTGACCCCTCCAACTACTCACTTAAGATCAGTCAAGAGAAAGATGCAGGCAGATAGATGACATGGGGAGAAGCCAGTGAGGTCATCTGTAAGTCCAAGGTCGTCCAAACCCACCCCATTGTCAGCCAGACTGCTAATTCTCTGAGGAACTGGAGACTGTGTTGCTTAGAAAATCCTCTTTGATTGACATACTAATATGTATGTGCCTTATACATACATTTGAATCACCTGTAAATCTTGATGAAACTCAGATGACTGTCCAACTCATCCAGCAACTACGTTTCTCTAATAGAACAGGAAGCAGGTGGGGCAGGGGGTGAGAGGCAGGCCAGTGTTTCTTCTCCATTTCTTCCCCATTTTCCCTTCCACTGACTTTGTACCCACACAGGCATCCAAAGGGAAGAATGCTACAGCTACCATCCATTTCTCACTGCTTTTTCTAGGAGATGGCCCTATAATGTGTTCCCCAGTGTTCAGGTTTCCGGGCTGCTGCTATCACCTCTGGTCTTGGGGCCCAAGCCAAAGAGCTGGAGAACAGTTTCAGGCCACAGAGCCTAGGGCTGGGTAAGCATGACAGCTGTGTGCGGGGTGAATGAACAGCACCCTCTGTCACCCCCACAGTGCCGCAGGGATGTGACGCCCCTTCCCCAGCCATACCCTTCTGGGCCACAGTGCTGGAGGCTGAAGTCAAAGCCCATCGTGCCTTATTCCTTCAAGAGCAATACTCCTGGGAAAGGCTGCACATTCTGTAACTCCTCTGAGTGATATTTCCTCCCAGGGGCAAAAAAGGAAATTAGCCCCATTTTATAGATAAGGAGGCTGAGGCCTGATGGACTTGATCAGCTTGTCTGGGGCCACCCAGCCAGCAGGTGAAAAGACTCACGTATAACTGGCTTTAGAGCCCAAGCTCCTTCAATGTCCCACATTCTCAAGATAGTGTTTGCCACAGGCCAAGGCTAGCAAAGAGACCCCTCCAACCCCTCACACCTCCCCACCAGTCCCATGCAGGTGTCAGTGAAGCCCAAGAAACATGAGGCCCCAGGACCGAAGGGGTGGACAGCACTGAAGTAAACTGCTCAGCCTTGGGCCACAGTATGTGGAAGGAGCCATGTTCCTAAGCTGCCTGGTACTCTGCCATCTCTCTCTTCTTCTCTTCCTCCTAACCCATAAGCACCAGACCTCAAGCCCCACATGCAGCTCTAGCAGCTGCTAGCCCTCAAGCACCGACCTGGCTCCTCCCAGACAGGCCAGCCCAGGCGAGCCCCTCCAGCCAGGCACCCACCCCACTGCCAGGCTGTTTACTCTTAGCTGGTATTTGTCTCCTGTCTGCTCCCTTGTAGCTCCCTCCCTCCTCTCCTCCTTTCAGTCCTCTGCCCGGACCTGCCTAAGGCTGCCTGCCAGTGAGAATGCATGTCAGGGCTATGCCCTGGGCACTGAGGGCTGGGGTGCCCAGAGGCCTGCGGCTGTGCCCTGGATGGAAAACCAGCAGCCTGCAAAGGTGTGAGGGCAGCACAGAAGTTGTATGTGAGAGGGTTGTCTTGAGAGTGAAACTCACCACGTGTAGCCCAGGCAGAGAGGGGACAGTGGGGTGGGGAGGACACTGGGGGTTGAAGAGCAGGTGGGGGGCAGGTCAGGTGAGGTTCTAGAGACCAGTTCCCCCAGGATGCACTGCCTCTGCTCCCCTGCCCCCATGAACCACACCTCTGTAGGCTGAGAGATGTGCCTTCAGAGCAGGGCAGGGAGCAGCTGGGGGCCTGGCCAGAGCAACCATCACAGGAGGAAGGTACACTAGAGCGGGCAGCCTACCCAAGAGCCAGGGAAGGAAGGAGAGCCTCTGAGAAAAAGTGAGGGAAGGATGGAAGGGACTATGTGTATTGAAGGGATAAATCAGACACCCCACACTTTCCAACCCCTTGGGACAGGATTCAGAGCCAGGCTCGGGGCTGCTACGTAGAGATGACATCCATCAGCAGTTAAGGTGTAAAGCCAGGCTGTAAGGCTGACAGGCCGTAGGCATCAAACTGGGAGCTCAGAGTCGGGGCACTTGGCTTCAAGCCTTGGTGGGTCGGTAAGATGAACACTCAGGCTCCCAAGTTCGATGAGCTGGAATCTTCATCCCACTGTTTCCTGGCTGTGTACCTCACAACAGCTCTTTAACCTCTCCAAGCCTCCGTTTCTTCACTGGTAAAATAGCCATGAGGACACTGTATGGCCAGCCTCCTAGGGTTGCTGATGGAACTGATTCAAAGAAATGTCTGTGGACCAAGCCTAGCTGCATGGGCTGGCAAGCATTTCTGGGTCGCTGCATTCTCCTCTGTAAATTGGGGAAACCCTGAACTGCTCAGCCGACCTCATGGTTGACTTAACTCAGCAACAGAGGTCTCCACAGGAGCCCTGCCCACATGAGACATCTTTGGCACATCTTCTGAAACAAGACCTGTTTCTGGAAATTTGTTGGTAAATATCCAGTTTTGCACGTATATTACTGTTTCAGAAAAGCTACCTTCATTCTGCTTTGAGTCAATGGCAGCCAATTTCATTCATTTGGTCCAGACCTGTAGTGCTTCTTGCCAGAAGAACACAATGGAATGAGCCTCATTCCCTGCCCTCAAGGAGCACACAGTCTAGTGGCTCTGTCTTTAATATCTATAAGAGCACAGGTAAGTGTCAGGAAGCCATGGTCCTTTGGAGAAATGAAGAACACTCATGTAATATGATTAATCACTTCCAAATATTCTACCTGGTTTAAAAGTTCTCTCTCAGGTGCTTCCCTGAGTGGCAAGAGGGAAAGGTCTTCCACAAGTACTTACACTGCTTTCTTTTCTTTTCTTTTCTTTTCTTTTAAGATGGAGTTTCCCTCTTGTTGCCCAGGCTGGAGTGCAATGGTGCGATCTTGGCTCACTGCAACCTCCCTCTCCCGGGTTCAAGCGGTTCTCCTGCCTCAGCCTCCCAAGTAGCTGGGATTATAGGTATGTGTCACCACATCCAGCTAATTTTGTATTTATTTTTAGTAGAGAGGGGTCATGTTGGTCAGGCTGGTCTCGAACTCCCGACTTCAGGTAATCCGCCCGCCTCAGCCTCCCAAAGTGCCGGGATTACAGGCGTGAACCACCACACCCGGCCTTATACTGCTTTCTTAATTACAGTGATGTGCTCATCTCACATAAAAATGTAAGAGGGGAGAACAGGAAGATGAATTCTGAGAAGTTATATCAGACCCTCTGCCTCTCTACATTCCAGAACGGTCTTTTATTCTAATTATTTTACTGGTGAATTATGGAATAGAGTAGTATTATGCTTCTTTCTACGCAACTTGTGTTTCAGTAGGTGAAATCTCAGGCTAACAGAGCTTCAGGGAGGAAAGGCCAGACTAAAAATATCCCTTACTCCACAGAGAAGCTGTACCAGCAGAAGTCCTGGAAAACTGACAGCTTTGCATGTTGTAACAATGCAACTCAAGACTATCAGAAGGATATAAATATTTGTATAGATACTTAACAAAGCAGCAATCAGAGATCAGGTCCCACCAAATGAGCTTACAGTTTATTGTCCTGTTTTGTAAAAGTTGGTGAAATAAAGCGATGCACAGCAGATTTGCTGAGCTCCGAAGTCAGGGAGTCGGTAAACTGCGAACATGTCAGCTCCCTCCTGGCTCCCCTCTATAGTCTGTGAGCAAATGGAAAAATAAACCATTGGAAAAAGTCTCAGCCTAATAAAACTGCACAGACAGAATAACTTCTTCATTGGATTCAGAACTAGCACAGGGGGTTCTTGCTAGCACAGATTTGAGCTCTGCCATTACACACTGCACATACAATATCTGGATCTCAGATATTGCTCCTGAAGGAAGAGCCGGCTTCCTTCTCTTATCTTCCTTCTATATCAAAAAGCAGTGTTCACACCCAATCCCATGCTTTCTTATATTAAAATATGAATTTAAGAAATACCAGTGAAAGGGGATTTTTAAAACCAGAAACTCTTTGTGTTGTAATGTTCTTGATATGTTAATAAAACTGTTTTCAATCACCATCAGAAGAAAACAAATTTACCTCTAATCATGGTAGCACAGTAGAGCAGAAAGAGCACTCAACTGGTGATCAAAAGAAATAAGTTCTAGTCCCGTCACTAAGAAACTATGTGACCAGTAGAGGCACTTAATCTCTAAGAGAGTCAAGCTTTGAGTAGGTAAAATGAGCTGGGGAAGGGGTGAACCAGTGAGAAGGAACACTGGTCTGTCTGGGGCTCTTAGAAGACACAGCCAAACTTCTTGTTTGCTCTTGTCCAAACACCTCCTTGTCTTTTAAGGCCTGGACTGTCTAGAGGGATGGCTACTGGCTTGGAGCAAAACCAATGTGTCTGTCATCTTAATACACAAGGAATGTGATGAAACTAGGGTGTCTGTGTGGAAGGGACAGACCCAAATCCACTCTGCATCTGGCAGTGAGAGCAGGGAGGAGGCCACCTCCAAATCTGGTCACTCCTAGTCCCAAGAGAGAGAAGCCACATCACCCCTGATCATGTTGGCCTCATTCTGCAGCCTCAGCAGGCTCTGAGCAGGTGGAAAGTCAGACTGGGGTCCAACCAGAAGACCCAAAACAGGAAAGGCGGGCAGCTGCAAAAGAGCCTCACTTCTCCAGGGATTGTGACTGTTTATTAAAAAACCCTCACCCATGCCACCCACTGCAGCCTGGACAGGCATTCTGGAAGGCAGACATCTCCCTGGAAGACAGCAGGCTATTGTTTCCTCTGAGCCCTGCAACAATTTTCTCTGGACCCTCTCCTCCATCTATCCCCAGGATGGAGCATAACCCTCCCTCCTGTCCATCAGACTGCCCAAATCTGGGGAAAGAATTTGTGGCGCTCCGGTCTGAGTGCAGACCAAGCTCCCAATACCAGTGGCTGTTTCAGGCTTACAAAGCCTTGGTGGTTTCCACACCCAGCAGTTCCTACCCAGGACTGAAAAGCCCTCAGCAAACACCCAGATGGCCCTTGTTCACCCTCCTGGAAACCTATAGCTGCCAGGGAAATGTGACATTTTGTGAGGACTAATTTTACCCACCTAGAAGATCGAGGAGCCAAGATGCAACCCTAAAGCCCATTGCAAGGGATAATATTCTGGATCTTTTTTCGGAGCTTGGTTATTTTATAAAATTTGTATATTAACGGTAATTCACATTCATCTAAATCTCCTGAAAATTGAGTATTGGCTGCTTTATTGATTCTAGAAAAAAAGAAAGAAAGGCAGGGAGGGAATGAGAGGGCGGGGAGGGAATGAAAGACACTGAGTGTTAAGGCCCAACCCAGCCAAAACCCCATCTGCTAGAAGTCTTCGGGCCTGCGGGAAGCCTACATGGCTTTGAGTGGCACATTCTGAGCATTCTGAAGAGCACATTCAGCCTACACTGCCCCCATGCCACAGGGCCCTGGCCTCCTTTTTGACTCACACTTGCCTGGCAGGACTCCCCACACCAAACAGAGACGCTCAGCCGAGAACAAGAAGGCAGGGCCCGGGGTTCACACTGCACAGTGGTTTCTGAAGCAATTCCAGAACTGCTGCCTACTGGCACGCACGCAGGAGCAATGATGGAGATGCAGTACCTTCCGGGTCTGCCTGGGTCCAGCCTTCCCTTTCCTAGTCACTGTGGGGTTTCACCCAGTCCAGCCACCCACTGCTAAGGCAGAGAAGCCCACCCATCGGAATGCCTAGGATATGACACACTTGCACCTTCCGCCTGGCCAGGCTGCTCTCCCAAAGAAGGAATAACAGAACAGAACAGTCAACCTCTGACTACTTGTGGCTTGTAAATGTATACCAATGTTCTTCTTGAAGTGGGAGCTGAGCATTGGGGGCACCCAGGAAACATAAAGTCCCAGGCAAAAAATAAATAGAAGAATAAGTCTGCTAAAACAACCAACTCCGTCTCTGTCTCCCCCAAGACCTCCTAGTCAGAACCTTCACTCAGCGTTTCAGCAGGTACTGTTTACCTGGAAATACAGCTGATGTATTTACTGAGAAGCTTCTTCAAGCCTTCTGCTGGTGCTTAGGGACTATAGCAATCAAGTCTTAAAATTATATAGAGAGATGGAATATCAGGTACATTTCTGTCCCCGAAAATGCTTAAAAGATCAAATTGATTCCTATTACATGCCTCCCCTACCAGCGAGCACTCACCACCAGCTTCCTTGCTCCAAACCATTAAAGCTGAGCTTCCCCAAAAACCCAGCCTTCTGCAAGCCGTGCCTTTCCTCCCCTGTGTCCAGGCTGTGGGGCATGGAGAGGAACCAGAGGCGTAAGGAGTTCTGGATCAGAATGCCTAGTCTACCCCTGCACTGCATGAGACCAGACATGCCATTTAACCTCTCTAGGCTTCAACTACCCCTTCTCCTGCCTCTTTGCAGGGTTACGCATGAGGTGAGGCTCGATTTGACAATGCTTCTCAAAAGGCTTACTCCAGAAAATATGTGATTTCATCTCTATGCTCATTAACAGCACAATGGATGTTTGAAAGGGATGGGCCCAATTTTTCATGAGCCAAAAAAGCTAGAGGATTGGAGAGAAGAGAAGGGACCAATACTCAGAAATGGCTTCGAGGGTGTCCTTTGGCACCCCATTCTTCCAGATTGTTCCAAATGCCTGCTGCAGTAATAACAGCCCCAAAAGAACACACCGCTTTGTCAGGACTTGTAGGTGAAATGTGTTGGAGCAGCTGTCAGCTTGGGGAAAATCACTCATCAGGTAGTCAGCCGAGTGGGGCTGCCTTCAGCTGGACAAACACTGAATCCGCTCAGGGAACGAGCGAGTGCTTTCCTGTCCTCCCCTTCGGGGCCAAACCAGCCCTCTTTTACCTTCTTGTCCAACCCAGTGGGCCTCTTTCCCTCAAATACACCCCTCCGTCTCTTCCCTCGAGCTCCCTAAGCTCTCATTCAGGGCACAGACAGCTCTCCAGGCTTCCAGAGCAAGGGAGTTAGGAAATAACAACCCCTCTGCATCTATCCTCACCTTCCAGAGGCAGGGGACACAGCTGGCCACTCTGTGATGAGAATGGGTAACTCTTCCAGCTGGGTCTATCATTTTAGAAGAAGCCATTGGTGGCTGACTCTTAAGTGGGAAGGGCCTATTACAGAGATCTCCAGAGGAACTCTACCTGAGGGAGAGGAAAACACCCCCCAAAACAATAGTGGGCAGAAAAATCTGCATCCCGTAAACACCCAGAAGCAATAGCAGCCTCACCTGGCTGATCTGCCAGACACTGTGGAGGTGGCATGGTGGCATTTGGTAAATAACCCAAATAGGGCTTTGAAGGGTATGAGACACCACACTAGGCTTTGCAGCCCAGGTGAAACCAGATGGTTCGAGAAGACAGTGAATCACTCATAGGCAAGGGATGTTGTAAACACACCTAAAAATCCCCTTTCCCAGCCATCCTTTGACACCCACCACAGAAATCACAGACAGGAGGGACAGAACACCTGGGCCCAAAATAGCTTGTCCTATTAGCCAAGTGTCAGCACTCCCACTTTGTCTGAGGGCATGGCAGGGAGGCGGCTGGCCATCGGCTTAGGGCTCTGGCCTCCTCATTTAATTATTTCTGCATCAGAGGAAGAGTCACCTTCACAGGCCAGCTGTGGTCTGATGTGCCACATCTAATGCCAGGAGGCCCTGCCAGCGGCCTCCATTCTGGTCTGTCAAATTCTTGGAGACCTTGAGACAGTGTTCCTCAGATCCAGGACAGGGCTGGCTCAGGGTGCCACCAGGGTCAACCCGAGGACACCAATCCTCAGACCCTCCAAGATGACAGTATCTCATTTTGCCAGCCTCAGTGAGCCAGCCCAAGCTGGCATGCTGAGTCCCAGGAAAGTCCTGGCTATAACAACCCAGCACCCAGGTGCTTTTGTGCATGGCTGCTTAGAGGGCTAATGATAAAGGCAGCTCACTAAGGAAACGACCATGCCCAGCAGTCTCCTAAATTGCGAAGGCAGCATTTACCACCGAGGAGAGCCCCCTGCATGTGTCCTTCTAAACACCTGATATATATCCATTTTTCTGTCAGCAACCTCAAATAATGTCTATAATGCTGAGATTTATACATGGGTGCTTATAAATGTGATTTCATTATAGCCTCTGCAAAACTACCTTTCCGCCTAAACATTCAATTAATGTAATTAAATTGCTACCTGATGGCATTATCTAATTTAACTTGGGATCCAAACTATTGAAAAGCATGTGCCTTTTAGCACCCTGACTGGTAAGGCATGTGATGAACAGAGCTATAAACATGTTGGCGTAACTGAGCTGTTTAAAAATAAATTAGCAAACTATAAAAATAAACAGTAACATACATATGTACTCAATTATGGACTAACTCTAATTTTTCTTCTGAAATACTGTCTTTGACCTTAGTCATAAACAAGCACTATTAAAAAAACATAATATCCCAACAGACAGAGGGCCAAGGATTAAATGCTCTTCCAGCTCAGCAGAATGCAAAACCAGATAAGGAAGGAAGGAAGGAAGGAAGGAAGGAAGGAAGGAAGGAAGGAAGGAAGGAAGGAAGGAAGGAAGGCAGGCAGGCTGGAAGGAAGGAAGGAAGGAAGGAAGGGAGGGAGGGAAGGATGGGAGGGAGGGAAGGATGGGAGGGAGGGAAGGGAGGAAAGGGAAGCCCTTGCCTTTCTTGAAAAGCTAGAAAACTGTGTCCAAAACCTACAAAGACTGCTGCGCCCTTGTTGACTTGAAGCTGCTTCCGTTCGTGCCAGAAAAGTTAAAACCTGGTGAAGTGCTTTTACATTTTCAGATGTTTTGGAGTCTCTCAAGAAATGAGGGCAGGCAAGGGGAAGAACTATTTCCGCACACAGCTGTTTCAACAGCTCACTGTCTGCATAACAGAGCCTCTTACACAGGGCTGCCTCCCCACCTGAACGGAGCTCGCTGTCCTAAGTCGGCTACTGCCTCTAAGTCCCCAGCTTTTCTAAGACATATGGCAGAAATGTGGAAATTGTCTTCCAAATAGCACAAGACAGAAAGCGGGTGGGGTGAGGGGCGACGGGTGTGGGAAGAAGGGAAGAGGTAAAATCAAGCTGTTGAAACTGTATACAGGACACGTTTTCACACTAATCCAATGCTCCTGTAACAAAGGACAGCATACTATGGGATAATTACTATGGATTATTATTACAGTTTCTAAAGCAAAAGAACAAAAAAAATTCACAAAAGACATATTACACACGCAGATTTCTAAAGCTTTAAAATCATATGGTCTTCGGTGTTGGTTCCTACGGGGTTATGGATAATGCCCTAACTGAGCACGACAGATGCAAACACAAAAAAGAAATCACAATAAACCTGAAAGTCTCTCATGTCATGGTGCTTACTGCCCTTTCTTTCACAAACAAAAGTAGTTGAGCAACAGCTAAGTAGTTATTCATCTCAAAGAACCAACCTAAAATGCTGACAGCATCAGCGTTGTCTACCCCCACCCCCAAATAACAACAACAAATTACACAAATAAAGACTAGGAGGAAGCTCAAACTCATCCACACTTGGTTCAGAATGCAGGAAAGGCCTGGTGTGAAAGAGGGGACAGAGAAGCTTTATGGGTATGCAGAATGACACCCCAGGCCACACTCCCTGCAGGGGCCACAGGAGCCGGGTCCCACGTCTGACTTTTACACAAACAGGGGGTTGCCAGTTGCTGCGAGACAAATATCCCAGCACGCTACCTGACTGGCAAAGGAATGCAGCCAGGAGGTTCTGGAATAGCACAGTGTGGAATCGCACTGGACTTTTCCTGTCCTCAGGAGGACTTTGCTTTCATCCGGAATGTAAAGCATTTGATTGGCAGGTGAAGAACAAAACTTACCCCAGGTACTACTGCAAACTGGCCAAAGAGAAGCGTTGCTGGGAGAATGGAAACGGCAGGAAACACCCTCAGCTTGGCCCAGGAAGAAGCTGGCGCTCAGCTTCGGGGGCCATGGGAGTAGCTGGAGGCCTGTGCATTTCCCTGAGGGTCTCCCTGGTGACAGGGCTGGACCTTTGCACTGGCAGCCTGGACTCTTCTCTGAGCTCCCCCTTGGGTCACCTATGATTCCAGAAGAGTCTGTTCTACAAGGTGGCAAAGCCAGCACCCTAGAGGGGACAGAGAGGAACCTAAGGCCTACCTCGAAGATGTTAAACTTATGCTGTAATCACTGCTATTTAAGGTGTCTTTTGAGTCCTGAGGACCAAGGAGCTCTCCAATGACCAGGAACGTGTCACTGGTTCTTCCTGATTGCTAAAGCCTAGAAGATCTCCTCCAAAGAAAAGTGGCTCAGACAGAAACACTGTTTCTCATCAGACTCCAAAATCACAGGCTTCTGGTCTAAAGATTCAAGCTGAGAAACAAGAAAGCAATTTGTTTGATTCAGGCCCTTGCAAATTACCCCCCAATAATTTACTTTGGTCTCAGCTTTGGCTCGCTTGGATGTAATGAGGATTCCAAGAATTTTTTTACTTTTCCATTAGAGGGCTCTGCACTCTCCTTTCAAGGAAAAAGGCTCTATCTGCCAGCCCACTTCTTTCCAGGAATGGGGAAGGGGAGGAGGAGAACCTGTGGAAAAGTGGACAACGGATTTCCAGAAGAAATTCCAAGCCAGGGCTGACCATGGACCTGAGCACAGCAGAGCCACAGGGACATCTTCAGAAAAGGATTCTGTGGAAGCACAAGATGCATGGCAGTGAGAGTCCTGAGAAGTCCAGGAAAAGATGCAGCTTACAGACCCATTCCCAGATATCATGGATTAACAGCAGCCCTCACAGTCTACCTGAGACCCGAGAATACAAACTAAGGGAAAGAAATGCAAGAAACAAAGCACAACTTTCTGGATCAAAAGATCAAGTTGTCTTTGGTGGCTAAAGAACAACAGGGAAGGAAAAAGAACAAAAAGATTAGGAGGAGGAGAAAAACACCTGGCCTTCCCCAAAGAGCTACAGTTACACTTAAAGCATCTCAGCTACAGGCAATCAACTGGGGCTCGCCTAACAGCCACAACAGGGGGCCACTCTCTTTCCCCTCCGATCTTCCTGAACAGGACAGTAGTCTAGCACCCACTGAAGACCTGAAGTGGAGAAGGAGCCCCAGACATGCCCATCGTCTGAGCACCTCCACAACCCTTCTGGCCCATCCCAATAAACAGCAATTCTATACTCCCAGTCCCCGACCCACGTATTTTGGGGTCCATCTTGACTCCTCTCTTCTTTTCATATCCCCCATCCCATCTGTTGGCAAATCCTGCTACGTTTACCTTCTAAATATGTCTGGAATCCAGCCCCTCCTGACGTCCCTACCACCCTGATCCATACCACCATAACTTGCCTGGAATTTGCCTTCTGACTGCTTCTGCCTCACCTTCCCATGCTCAAGTCTCAAAACGCAGCCCAAGCGACTCTCTGGAAACCAAGTCACGTGACATCGCTCCTCCAGTGGCTTCCATCTCCCTCGGAGTCAGAGCCAAAAATCTCTGTTCTGCATCCTTCGAGGAGCCAGCTGGTCTCTCCCCGCCTCCTGTACTCTTCCACTCTGACCCCAGAGCCCCCTGCTCCTCCTGCAGCAGCCAGGCATATTATGCACAAGGTTTCTGCATTTGCTATTCACTCTGCCTGGAACCATCTCCTCGAACTTCTCCCATGGCCAACTTCCCCACTTCCCTGGAGCCTTTCCTTCTCAGGCGGCCTTCCCTAACCATCCTATTTAAAAGCATGCTCACCATGCACTCCTTACCCCTCTTCCCACCTTTTTTTCGTGCAAGGCAGTTTGATATTCTTTTGCCATGCTATATAATTCACATATTTATTGGGGCATCTTCTGTCTCTCCCGAGCTAGAAAGGGGGCACCACAAGGGCAGGGAGTTTTTAAGGCTTTGACCAAGACTCTACAGCCAACACGAAGAACCCTGCCCAGCACGTGGCAGGTGTTCAAAATATTTGTTGAAAAATGAATGAGTGAAACTTCACAATTCCAAACTGCCAGGTAGCCACTCAACGCCATATATCTATAAAACTGTCAGGCAGCCCAACCTGGGGGCACTTTAGCTTTGGAGCTTGGGTTTGAGTCAAATTCCATTTTCCCCACAGGCCCTGAAGCCCAGAGGGAAGAGCTTTTGCATTATAATATAAATGGAGGGGTTGAGCTGGTTTGGGGGAGCCCTTGACAGGAGCCAGTAAGAAACAAATGGGGGTCTTTTTCCTAAGGCGTAGGTGGAGCCTCTAGAAAGAGAGGGGCGCAGAGCCTGAGGAAAAGCCAACCACCAGCAGCTCCTCAGCGCTCTTCCCACTGGGGCTGTGTAGACAACTGTGTTTCCAGGCACACCTAGATGCCCATACTCATACCCAATGCTATGCAGGGGCACTGGCCAGGCACAAATCCCAGCTGCCGCATTACTCTCCCTCCATTCTTGCTTTCAGATTCTCCCTCCTCCTGGCAAGGGCATTGGGAGGGTGGGAGAGAAGGAGGCCATGGTAAAGGGATTAATCCTTTCTACCTGAGAGCCCAGGATGTAGCCAGAAAAGCTAAAATACCCTTTCCTACCCTGGCATACATTTTGACAGGTGAATAAGTACTCCCCAGTAGGCAATAACATGGAGAAGTCTGAATTAAAAGAACTTGCCAATTTGGGAAGTAATGCCATTCTATGTGACTCCACTCTATTCTGTTACCAATAAAACACTTAAAGATGCTATTCATGCAGACATAAAGTGCTAATGGCCACTTGTTAACATGGTTCATAATGCTAATATTTCCCTCTGATTTCTGACAGTTCTTTTTTTTCTTTCTTCTTTTTTGGGGCTATTTTAAGTTAACAGAGTGCTAATCTGATTCAAAACTGAAGACTCAAAGAGCTACACGCTACATAACTGCACTATTAATGACAACCATTGCTTTACATGTTGCACCATTTCATGAAAACAATCATCCCTCAGTCAATGTATTTTCCAAGCCACAGAAAAGCTGAAATAAGTTGAAAATGCAGTAGGCAAAGAAGCAGCTAGCAATGTAAGACACTAAGGGGCAGGGCAGGGGGGTCATTAACTATTCTCCAAGCTTTAAGCACTCTGTTTCTAGGAAGGCAAGGGTTGGGGGAAGCGTTTTTCTTTCAAATAAATCAGTAAAATGATGAGGTGCCTCCTCTGCTATGCCCAGTGGCCCAGGCACACTTACTAAGGTATCCTCCCAGAAACATAGGTGTTCAAAGGCAAAAGAAAGGGAACCAGCTCGTGGCGTGGTACTTACTGGGCCAAAGATACGGTAACGCTCCCCAGGAAATACAAGCGGTCACAGTCACTCCAAAATGAATCTGTGTATAGCCACACAGGTTTGCAACGTAATTCAAACAACTTGGAAGGCTAAGGAACACCGGAGCTGGAGAGCTGCAGAAGAACCCCTGCGTTCACCATCCCTGGAGAGCTGTCAGAGAAAAAGCCTGCTTCCCTCGGTCATTTTAAAGGAAGCCACCTAAATCTCCATCTGTCACTGTGGAGCTGCTCTCGGGGGCTGCCTGATATGCTGATGTGGAACTTGGAATCATTCATTTGGGTTTGTGGCTGAGCTGGGCTAGGTAACTGGGTAGACTGGGCAAGTCCATTCACCTCTGTTGGCCTGTGTCCTTGAGCGTTCCTGGCTGCACGTCTTGCTCTCAAGTATAAAGGATCTGTCCCCTTCTCCCTGTCCCTGTGTTGCACACACTCGCCTCTCAAATAAGAAAACTCCCACAGAGGATGCTTGCCTTCCTGGCTCCCCTCCAGCCCAGCACCTATCACAATGCTCTGCAGAGAGTACATGCTCAACAAGCCTAATGCTAAATTGTGATAAGTGAGAGTAGACGGTATCTGCCTTTCCTCTCAGCTCTTAATTCTTTGGCCTAAAGAAAACCAAGGCCCCCAGCAACTTCATTTTGCATATCTAATTGGAGATAATTTCAATAATATAATTATCAAAGCATCCCTATGTTACTTGAAGTTGGTTCACAGTCTGGCAATGATGAAGATGCTTATTCTCTTTTAGTGTCTCAACTATGAGTCACCTCTGATGACGGGTAGGAGAACAAGCAGGTTTTACTACAATACACACCAAAAGTAAATGAATAAGCCCAACCACTTTGCCCACCCACATGGCATCAATTTGGAGGAGACACCGAGAAAGGAGTTTCACCTCTTAGGCATCTCAGAGATTCATATTTTCTCAAAAATGAACACAAAGGGCAACAGCTGACAAGTCACACTGGACTGTACCACCACCTCTGGCTACCCTAGAGAAAGGCAGAGAAAGGACCCCCAGAACAGTCACCATTTAAGGAGAGGTTCAGGGATCAAGAGGCCTCACCACCCCACCAAAATCCACAGATGATTGAGCCTGTGTGGGGTGGGGGCGGTAAATTACTTTCTCTTTCTCATCTTTGAATGGCTCTTCCCTAGAGTCAGGATGACTTTCATTAGCTTCCAGGTACATTCCCATCACGGTCCCCTGCTCTGCAGCTGACCAAGATGGTAAATGTGGGACAAGGAGGGAACAAGGAATTTAGTTCCAGGAGTGGCACTAGAAGGAGTCCCTGCTCCCTCAGGGGCCATCACTGCCGGGTGCTTCGCGAGATGCTGCCTCCACGCCCTGCTTGAGGCTGTCCACAGCAGAAACCAGCGCCCAGATGCCCTCAAGCCAGCCACCCCGTGGGAGTCCCTTCACCAGGTGTGGGTACTGGGTCAGCCTCTAGACAAAACTCCTGCTGCTTCTCTCTTTTTGGAGCAAATTTTCACACCCTGTCTGGATCTTCCCAGTCCTGTCCCCTCTCCCCTGAATCTTCCCACCTTTCCAAGGGTGTGCTGTCTAATCCGTCTCCCCACTCACACCCATAACAGCACAGATTCATCCCTGATCAGGACTAAAAAAAGAAAAAGAGCCGAGCACAGTGGCTCACACCTGTAATCCCAGCACTTTAGGAAGCTGAGATGGATGGATCACAAGGTCAGGAGTTTGAGACCAGCCCAACCAACATGGTGAAAACCCGTCTCTACTAAAAATAAAGAATTAGCCAGGCATGGTGGCATGCACCTGTAATCCCAGCTACTAAGGAGTCTGAGGCAGAAGAATCACTTGAACCTGGGAGGCAGAGGTGGCAGTGAGCTGATATCATGCCACTGTCCTCCAGCCTGGGTGACAGAGTAAGACTCCATCTCAAAAAATAATAATAATAAAATAAAGAAAAAAGAAAAAGAAACAGCCTCCATCACGCCACTCTCTGGGAAATTAGAACTGAGTCCTAGCTCTAGCACTGGGCACAGCTGGGTCAGCACTACAAAGGGTCCTATGCAGTGAACACCTTGTGGTCCGAAGGGCAGCTGCTCTCTCTTCTCAACAAGCCAGAGATTCGCTGCCTTCCAGACAGGAACCTCCATGGAAGAGAAGCTGTTCCCTGGTTTGTGGTGAGCAAAATTCCCTGGACTCAATCAAGAGACCTGGATTCTAGTCCCACGACTTTGAATCCTCTAGGTCCACGGTCCTACATCCCTAGATTAGGAGGACAGGCTCAAGTAAGACAAGTGCAGGCAGCCTGACGTGCTGCGCCAGTACACAGGGACTCGGGCCACACCAGCCATCTCCTTGCAGACTTTCCTGAGAGCACAGGAAAGGAAAGCAGCACTCCAAGGACTCTCTGAGAGGCTTCCAGGCTGGGCCACCTCCAGCCATGCAGTGGAAACCAATAGCAAAGGAAGGCCAGAAGGGCCACAGCTGAACCAGAGGCCTATGGACCACCCTGGCCACTGGTGGGATGCCAGTGCTGAGCCACGAGCCCTGCCGGGCAACCCATTTCTGAGCAGCCCCAAGACTTGGAGAACAGGCCATCTAGAAATAGAATTAAATGGTCAGGTGCAGTGGCTCGTCTCTGTAATCCCAGCATTTTGGGAGGCCAAGGCATGTGGATCACCTGAGGTCAGGAGTTTGAGACCAGCCTGGCCAACACGGTGAAACCCCATCTCTACTTAAAAAAAAAAATACAAAAATCAGCCAGGTGTGGTGACACCCACCTGTAATCCCAGCTACTTGGGAGGCTGAGGCAGGAGAATCGCTTGAACCTGAGAGGTGGAGGTTGCAGTGAGCCGAGATTATGCCACT
>NW_016107490.1:3219530-3266824 GCF_001604975.1 Cebus imitator
AAAAAAAAAAAAAAAAAAAAAAAAAAAAAAAAAAAAAAAAAAAAAAAAGAATAAGAATTAAATGGGGTGGGGGAGTTTCTTAGGAAAAAAAAATTAAGAGTTGTGCCAGCAAATCTAGTTGGTTTGTCTTTACAGCAAACTGAAAGGGTAAGGCATAAGAGGCTGTGAATTCCATTGATAAGAGAGGATTTCCCTACTCAAATATCAAAGGTCTTGCATACACATACACCAAAACAGAAATAAAAGAAAAGAGAGATGGGGGAGGAAATCACCTTTTAAACTCATCCAAGAGCCAGTCAGAGCCACCCAAAGGAAAGCAGGCCCCAGTCCCTTCTGAACTCGGCCATCCTCCCTCCAGTGAGACCAGCTCTAGCCTGTTTCCAGGATGCCACTCTCAGCTTCCCACACCTCCAGGGGACCCCTAACTCCAAAGTTAGGGGTCCTAAGGATCTTCCCCAACGTGCTTCTCCTCCAACACTGCTTCCAGGTGAGCGAGACAGAAGCTGCAAGTGGAGTTCACTGCTTGGCCATCGGGTGAAGGCCACAAAGACACCACCCACTATCCCAACCCCAACCCGTTCGCTTTTTCACTTTCTCCACAGGGAAGAAGGAGGAAATAAACTTGTCCAGCCTCACAACTTCCCTGGACAGGGATCCAGGGATCCATTCATTCAAATCCCAGCCTTTCTCTGCTCAATCAAGCAGCCTAAGCAAAGTACAGATTAAATACCACATACAAACCAGCATTATGTGAGGCACCAAGAAAGCACAAAAAATAAAACATGATTCCTGCCCTCCAAAAGGTTATAATTTGAGGAGGAGAAAATATACCCACAAGCCAATGTGAATACCACTGGTCCCCTTTTAACTAATCCCTGAGTGACACCTGCTCCAAAGAAAGCCAAGTCGTTGACAGAGTCAGGCCTTCCTAGTGACCTAGAAAAATGGCCTGGAGAGATCTGGTCCACTGGAAGCAGATACAGAAACAAGCACCCCATAAATGTCTATGGGGCCAGCTACCTCTCCCAGGCAGGGAGAAAGTGGTGGTGGCTGGTGGGCAGAGATGTAAGCAGACTGACACAAACACAGAGGCTTCCGAACCACTCTTGATCATCCAACTTTCCAGCTTCCCCATTTCTGCCCCTAACTTGAGTTTCCCCAGGCCACTCAGCCCACTGTGAGGTCATATTGCGGGGATTACCGAGTCACGGCCAGGCTGGGCAGAACGGGAAGTGAACAAGTCAATTCAAGAAAGATCCAATCAGGGGATATTCTCTGGGCACCGCTGGGCTGACACCCACAGAGGGGTCCTGGGATACAAATACCCTGGAGTCTGAAAAGCGGTGGTCCCTCTTCTCACCACTTCAATTATGTCTTCATTGAACTGGGGTACAAAAAAGGGAAGCAGGGATTGAAAATCTAGCCTTGTGGCCATAAGCCTGTGATGACTCATGCCACCTTTGTGTGCTTTGAGATGCTTTCCCATGTCTGTAATACTTTTCATATCATCCTACACACTCACTGTCACCTCTCCTCACCCCAGCACACAGAAAAGATGTGCTTATTATGTGCACTTAGGTTTTGTTGTACTATTAAACACAATGACCCACTCCTATTATTATAACACAGGTTTTGCTGGAAACTCAAAAAAGACTTGGCTCTGCTGGCTCACAGGGAATCTGGGCTCTGCTCCTCCAAAACCTTTGTTCTCCAGATGTCAGTGTAAAGTTATGAACAGCTCTCCCCCTGAGCTAACTTACCGAGCAGTAAGTGAGGCAAGAAAGGCCACTCACTATATTTCTCAGCCTCCATGAAGTTGTCACTGGGAGAGGAGCCAAGAGGGAGGGGGCACCTTCGGAGACAAGGTCGTAACTCACTGTCATCCGGGGAAGGGGAGAGGAAGTCAGGGAACTTGTGTCAGGAATGGAGAGCTAAGCTCAATATGGACAAGGACCCAGAGGGGGGGACCCAGGATGGGAGAAATGTGGCATCAGGACAACTGGGAGTGAAAGTTTAACTGCTCTCAAAGATGGCTGACAAATATCTAACATTCCTAGTGGACACCAAGCTGAGCATGAGTCATCAATGAAGCACTGGTTTTTTATAAAGCAAGCAGGATACAAGAGTGCAGACATAAGAGTAAAGAATGTGAAAAATACTAAGATTTCTTGCCATTGGACACTGTAGCAATCAGAGTAATGTTTGAGTAAAAGAGCTGGGATACTAGCAGATTCTAAAAAGAGGCACAAAAACAATAAATGGGTTACAAGATAACAGATCCATGAGTTCAGATTCAGAAAAGTGATATCTAGGAAGAAGCAGTGGCAGAGAATGGAGGGAAGAATCTAAAATACGAAACATTTCAGCCCAAAGCTGGTGATGAGATACTTTGTCTTCTCTGGAAAGAAGAGGAAATGGGTTTAAACTGAAGCATAAGGGATGGAAGGCAGACAAAAGGAAGGATTTCCTGCTATTGAGAGGAAATTCTTTAAAAATAGAACCAGGGTGGTGAGAAAGAGGTTGGGCTGGTCAGTTCTGGAAGCCCATCTGCCCCCTGAGAGGGTATATGTTCCTCTACCACCCCGACTCCATCTACTCCATTATGTCCAATGATCTGGATAAAAAATCCAAGCTATTCCCAAGGCGCACCATGTAAACCTCAGAAGTGCCACACTTTGGGAGCCCTAGTAGGAAAGATGGTAGGAAGACCAGCCCCGAAACAGGGCAGAGAAAACAGGGAAAGGAACAAGGCAAGATGAAAGGTGAAAGGAACATGAGCATTCACGGCAACAGCACAGGGGGTTGGGTGGTGGTTTTGCTGCTTGGGTTTTAGCACGGGCTCCCCAGGTTAGCACTGCCACAGAGCACCAGGTTCTTCATCAACAAAGTTCCAGTTAAGAAAAGCATTCCAGCCGTCACTCATAAAAGTGTCGGCACAACTTCCTCTGCAAAGCACATGTGGGCCACCTCTGGCTCCTGCTGGCCATGGAGACGTCACATGCAATTAATACAGTCAGCCAGGAATGAAAGTAGGAAGCCCCAGGCTCTGGGCCAAGTCCACCACTACCTAGCAAGTAACCTCAGGCACTCGCTACTCTCTTAGCCTCAACCTTTCTCATCTGTAAAATGGCAGGGTAAATGATAGGACATAGGAGATGCTCAATAAGTATTCATCTGCCTTCCCACGAAGGAAACTACGCTCAAAGAGCTGTACTTTCTTCTGTGATTCCTCAGATACTCTTGTCGACTAGAGGAACAAGAACCTTACTCTAAAAGACAATTTAAGGGGAAGAGAAAAAAATTTTAAAAGACTTTAAAATAATTACTGAAGGCCAGGGGCAGTTGTTCATGCCTATAATCCTAGCACTTTGGAAGGCCACAGCAGGAGGATTGCTTAAGCCTAGGAGTTCAAGACCAGCCTGGGCAACATAGCAAGACCCTATCTCAAAAAAAAAAAAAGCTTAAAAAATAAAGTAAAATAATGACTGAGAATTAGCTGTCTTTTTAAAGAAAATACAAAATTTGGCCCAGTTTTTTCTGTATCAAGCCTAGGCCTAAAATCATCTTGTGTCATTCCCTCCGTCAACATCTGCTGAACTCCCATAATCCATGAAACAGCATAGATAAAGGAAGCATGGGATTAGATCTACAGTTCCATACCAGTGTGTTACAGCCAGTCATGAAGCAGACCCAGAGAATTTGGCTACTACTTAGTACTAACATTTAATTTACTTTAAAAATGTCTGCGTTAGAGCAGACTCAGGATTATGCCTGTAAGATGACATTCCAACTCACCTGCACTTAAGTATGAATAAAGAGTGAACAGAAGGAAGGGACCAGGTAAGAATGGCACATGGAAGGGCATCACACACGTGAATGTTAGTTTCCCACACGCAAAGGCATGGGGGGACAAGGCAGGAAGCATTGCTCCAGATCTGAAAATCACCACACGCCAGAGAGTGCATGAGAGGTGACACACAAACCCAGCAGAGAAGGTTGAGAAAGTTTTAAGAGTTTTAAGAGCCTACTCGTCATTACAGAGGTCGCTTAAAAGCCCAACCGGAATCAGTAAGATGGGGTGCCATAAGGTATTCCTGGGGATGAGGGGTAGATTTTAAGGACTCATCAATTACAATTCAAGTTCCAGTCAAGCTGGATAAACCCCATCCACGTGCTGCTGCTCGATGGGCGAAGATCAAGAGGCAGTCGTTCACAGCCATATTTCCTGGGGCTGCTTGTTACTGACATTCTGTCATTCCAGTTGGGTCCTGAAGCCACAGTACGCACCAAATCTGCTCCCTAGAATCCACAGCAAAAGGAGAGTTCATTCTTTAAAAGAACGATGGCACACATCTCTCAACTCCTGAGAAAATGAAGAGACGTGGGATTTTTCAATTCTGATACCAGCAGGAAACAGGGAGTCTCTGGCAGGTAATACCAAACCGAGAAGCTTCTTTTCTCCCAAGTACACCAAGAACCCCTTTCAAATACAGGTGCTATAAAAAAAAGAACTAGGTGTGAAAATGGGGCAAGAAAGGGAACCTGAGGACTATGTATTCTCTGTCTATGGGTATCAACACCTTTAAGGCATTTTGCAGTCTTTTTAATTCTATAACCTCCATATTGAGAGACATAAAACACAGAACATTACACCTGTCAGGTGCTGGGTCCTGAACTATCTCCAGGCAGCTGAAAGTCAGTACATAAGCCTTTTAACGACGTGAAAGTTAAAGATTAAAAACATGTTGGAACGCTTACTTTATGCAGTGCCAAAAATGTGTCTATAACCTGTAAGGAGAGATGGGTGTGGAGCATCGTAGGAAAAAGGTGACTGCACTCATGCTGCAAAGAGAAAATAAGGTCCTCGCTTGCTTGCCTGCCTGCCTTTCTTCTTTCCTTACAAGGGAAATCGCTCCTGAAATATGACATGCTTTGCAACAACAGTAAGTCGACCACTGGAGAGAGTGAGGCTAGAACCACTGGAATCTTGTAGATTTCTGAGGCCAATTCTGTTCTGACACATGCAGTTGGGAGCCACTGGTTTGGGAATTCACATGGATATGGGGCTGTGCTTATTCAGAAAGGGCTCCAGGTCACATTCCGTATTCTCTTGATTTACTCCCATCACCATAAAAACCCAGTGAAAACAGAGATCGTTTTCATAGGGCACTGCCATTCGCCAATCCATAACTTAGGAATTCAAGGCTATGCTTGGACAACTCTCTCTAGACTTGGAGTGTTAAAAGTTTGCACCTAGTTACTCTCCCCTCTCTCTGGCAGGAGAATCATGTCACTGGCAAGCAATTATTGTACCCTCTTCAAATAACTCAGCCTAAATTTTCATATGCACGAATGGGTATATGATGTAGGGTTATGGCTCCTTTTACCAAAAATTGAAAAATTCAGAAAGCCAAAGATAATAGAATATGCCTTGAGTGGCACATCCTTTGGGTAGAAATAAAAAAAAAAAATACAAAATTATTTATGCACGAGTATTAAAATCTTCCTCAAAAGTTCCCAGGCAAATGGATGCCTCTTTAATTTTCACCCTTACAATAAACTCTTCTGCAGGTTTTGTTTATTTTGAGGAAAGATTTCACTTTTTTTTTCAAGACATGAGGTGTGAATGATGCAAAACAGTATTTGGATATGTAAACTGAATTATTTGCATAATGCATTACTAATCAGTGAGTATAAATTCTGGAGTCTGAGGAACTGAAATCAAGTGCCACCAAATTTTTTAAAATCTAGATTATAAAAGTAAAGAGCATCACCCTTCAGTGAAATAATGTACACATTTGCATTCTGTTTCTAAGAAGGAGAAATTATCCCCACAGAGTTTTCTGAAGAAAATTAAATAAGTGGCCTTTGATGTACACTGCTTTGCTCTGACTCAACATTACAAGGCATAAGGTCCTAAATTCATAGGCACAACCACAGAAGCACCACAGAACGTGAAGACATTTGCATCAAAAGGAGCAGAGAGTCCCCCTCCCCTACCCCATGATGGTAGCCTACAGGACCTACAGGAATCTGAAGGGGCAGCCAGACATTTTGCCTATACCACCCATCAAAACAGCCACCAACCGAACCAAAAGCCACCCATGCCCTTCTCCAGTGGGTTCCCACCAGTGTTTTCATTCAAGCTTAGCCCCTTCTTTGCAGAAAAAAGACACTGATGATAGCAGTAGAAAGAAGAAACAATTATTCCAGCGCTATACACAACCTTCGTCAATCCAACATGAAAAACCAAGTCTGGGAAACTATTTGTCTAAACAAACACTTTTTGGAAAGGGATGAAATGGAGAGAAAAGGAAAAGGAAGTATAGCCAAATGGTCAGTACACACACACACACACACACACACACACCCTTGAGAATGCCAGGTTACATTTCTACAACAGCTGTCTTCCATTGTCTACTGCCAGTGAAGCCAAACCACCCTAAAATTTAATTTAAACTGCTGTAAACCCAAGTGTCAGGCACTTAGATGGCAGCTAAAAGCGCCACTCTCAGATAACTGAGTGACACTTGCTAATAATAGCCTCTGCGTGAAGCGAGCGGGAGTGGACATTTTGTAAAACCAGAGGAACCTGGGCCTGGGCCTGGGAACGGTGTGGTTAGGCCGGTGTCAGCTTCCAGGCAGCAGACACGGCAGAGACCAGGCCCACCATGGCTCCCCTGTGACGGGCTGTGCGAAGCCCACCAGCGACCTAGCTTTCAAGTCATACAGCGACAGTCCCGGCTTTTGCTAACCAGGAGAACAAAATGCCCCTTTCAGCCCTGCAATCGCCCCTCTGCTCCCTCTCACCTTCCGGCTTGTGCCCCAGTCCTCCCTTAAACAGAAGACTGCTTAACCCTCCACGCATTCTTTGTCCCCTTCTTTCTCAGAGTGTGGTCAGTCTCCTCTCAGGCAAACCATCTTTCTCTAATAGCCAGGGCTCAAGTGGCCAAAGGAAGGTCCCAGAGCCTTGTCCCATCAACACTACCAGCCAAGTAGGCACATCTCAGCTGTTTCTTCCTGACCCCCACCACAGTGAACAGAGGCACCTGTGCTGAAACTCAAGCAAACGCTACATCTGACGCTTCCTCGTGCACTGAAAAAGCCAAGTGATCTCTGTTCTTCCAGGAGAATGGGAGACAAGGGACACCGCAGACCCTGAGATGACCCCTTCACAATGCACTTCCCACATACAAGACTTGGGCTCACAGGGACCTTCTTACCCACAGGACACTTGTCCCCTAGCTACCTCTGAGCCAAACCCTTGGTGAAGAAACAACACCCACCGCAAGGCCATTTTGCTCTCTACCAGTCAGGCAATACCTTCATTTTCTGGAAAAAATCTCAAATACATACAAAAGTAGAGAGAATGTTATCAATCCATCCCCAAGTACACATCTCCCAGCCCCCCGCACCACAGGACGCAGTCCTTCTTGTCTTTCCTAACCCTATCGCCTCCCTGGCCCATTTCGTTATTTAAGTTGATCCCAGACATCATATCATCAATAAACACCTCTGTATGTGTTTTTTAAAGGTAAGAACTCTTTTCTTCTCTTAAGTACAACCACAAAACTATTATCACACCTAAAAATAATAAAGTAACAAATAAAGTCCCACATTGTCAAATAGGGAAGTTACTTTAAACTCAGAAATACTTCTTTCCTTCTGGGTCATGTTTTGGAGGATCCCTTCCAATGAGGTTCAAGACTGCAGCTGCCAAGAAAAACGTCAGAGAATCACGCTCTCTAAAAAGGGCCTTGTGTAAAGCCAACTTGCAAGTCAGCACAAGCTCTTGCCCCTTGCAGTCCTTTGCCCTATTCAGGGCTGAATGTCTCTGTGACAGTCCCCCTCCCACATTGACTGCTCCACGGGGGCAGTCTTCCTCACTCCCCACCATCTGGCCCATCACATCAGATAAGCAGGTGCACTCCCAGTGTTCAGAACTGGAATTTATTTGTCTTGGAAGAAAGTGCTCTCCTGGATGGTTCTGCACAGAATTCATTCACAGAGCATGTCTTGGATATACAGCTGACTAGATATGTCAGTTATGTTCCAAATGGGTTTTCACAGGTCAAGGTTCTGCAGGCAAGAGCAAATACTATTTTTAGACAGGATAAGGTCACAATGCTTTTAGAGACAGTGAGGTCTACAATAAAACCTATTGATCAGCCTCTGGAACTAGTGCTCCAGAGAGACACAGAGATTGAAACAAAAATTGCCTGGCCGTTTTCTCTGTAGACTCTGTGAGTAAAAGCTTGTTGGACTTAATATCTTTCAGGATAAAAAATAAGCAAGAAGTACTGTGTACAGATTACTGAAGTCCATTTAACCAGATGCAGAGCAGGTCACAGAAAATTCACTCATGGCAGAACTGTAAAGAAGGGAGATTTCAAGGCAACACGTGTTGCAACCTAGAGAAAGAATAAACGCCAGCCTTCTCAACTCACGGGAGGCAAAAAGGACACCCTGCCATCCAGGATTCCTGCTTGGGACTGTTGTTTCTAAATTTGCAACTATGATCCTCAATCCAGGGCTATGTGAACAATGGACTCCCAGATAAATAGTATGAAGATAATTTGCTTAAGTCAGAATTTTGTGAAAAGTGGTATCTACATGGACAGCTTTCAAAAACTTCTATATTGATTTGATGGAATCATGGCAAATTCTAAAGACCTTCCTACTCTCTCTCCCTTTCTGCACATACACACACACACAACTATATTTATATAGTCATATGTGTATATACGTATGTCTATATGTAGTATGTACATATGTATAAGTGTGTATATAGATGCATATGTACATATGCTTTATCTTATGATGAGAGTGTTGATGTGTTTGGGATTATTTTTTTTCCAAAAAGAGATAATAAGTCTTTTATAAGTGTACCACACAAGACTCCACTACGCAAAATCATTCATTGCCAGGCAAAACTTGAGAAATAAATTTAGAAATCATACAAGCACACAGGAGCACAAGTAAATGAATCACCAAGGCACAGAAACTCACTGCAAAGTTATTTAACTAGCCCAAAGGTTCATGAATTGACCAAGGTTTTAGCAGTAAACCCTAAATAATTTATTTAAGCCAAATAGGAGCTTTAAGCACAGACATTAACGTAATGGACTATCCCATTTTAAACTTCAGCCAGAGATCTAAAACTTTGAAGTCAATTATGTTCTCATAAATACCTCTCCATTATTGGGGGTACTTTATTGTTTTAGAGACTCGGGACCACAGCAACTAGTGTGAAAGCTGGAGGATATCTTCATTTATCATCCGCTCTCATCTCGCAGCCCAGCTCACAAACAAAATATGCCATGATAAATATAATCCATATATCACATTGTGACACAGCTGACCCCATTAGTGAGCCAAGACTGTCATAGCAGCAGCTTCCTATCATACATTAACAATACAACGGCTGATACATTTGCACAATACAATAAGGGGCATGGGGAGAAGGGAGAACATCAGGCTATGAAATCCTAAACTTCATGCCTGAATACATAATTTTGTCACCTATCTCTGGCATGAATGTTACCATGCTTTTATTTCAGGTAATAAGGGATGGGGGAACTAGGGCCTCTGGGGGGCCATTCATTCGGCCTGTTATTTGCTTTTTGGTTGGGTTAGGGCTAAACTTCATATTCCTCATTTTGTTTTTTCTTTTTTCTTGTTTTTTAAGATTTTATTTTTTTACCAGAGATAGACGAGCATGTAAAATCTGAAACAGCTGATTACCAGTGCCCTTATAGAGCATGCCTATTAAAAATCCCCAAAACATTATAAATTAAAGAGGCAGTAATTTAAATAAATTACTTTTTTATTGAAGCTATAGATCTCAAGAGTACCTGTGTCCTACAAGGAACACATATTTCACAACTGATTCATTTGCCCCTTACTCTGAGCACATGGGATAATAAAAGAAAGTTTTAGATCATCATTATCCAAAGGATAACTTTGAATGCCCTTTTTCAGCATCCTTCTGAAAACATCATTTCATATCTAATTCAATGCCACATATAAATGGTATTTGCTGGACAGTGTGGAAAACAGAAACATCCATGCTAAAAGCCAATGGTAAACACCAAGTTTAAAAAATGGATTGCAAAGATCACATGTCCCAGAACAGGCCATATGCTTTTACCTACATGATGAATAAAAAAAGAACATTTTCCCTCAATTTATGCTGTCTTCAACACTAACAGAGGGAGAGTTCTTCTAAACATGTTGCATCGGATGCCTTTAACAAGCAAAAATTCCTAACTCCAAGGACTCAGCATATGTAGGCTATGTCCATACAGAGAAACCAGCTTTTGGGAGGAGGAAGGAGGAAAATATCACTGAATTCAGTCAGTTAATTGAATTTAAAATACCTGGTTGTTTGAATTCAACTATTTCTTTTTCAAAAACGTTCTTCTATTTTGATGTAGTTACATTTGCCCAAAAAAGCAAACTTGGAGAAAATACACATTACATTCTTTGGAGTTTATCAAAAAAACAGCTTGCAACAATTAAAAGATGGAGAAATCTTGTAGGCTGGAAACTTCTGTGAATTATCACCATTCCATTATACTGCACTTGAATTTTGCTTCCAGCAATTTGAAAGATGCTGTTAAGCTTTCTGCTGGAGAATCATGACTCCAAGACTTAATCTCCACCATAGCTTCCATCTTTGAGGCAAATCAAGAAAGTATTCTGCCGTCTTTGCAGGTGAGCCCCATTCAGCAACTGGATTACAAAAAATAGCAGGGAGGAAATCAGTCAGTGGTGTTCATACCATGCTAGAACATCATGGGGACTTAGAGACCCACTCAGTCCAAACTATCTATTTTGCCTACTTTACAAGACAAGGAAACAAATGAGGTGAAGGGAGCACAAAGTCTCACAGCATGACACAATAAGGATCGGAACCCAGGTGTCCTGGTTTTCAGATCAGTGTCTCTCTGTTAACACTAAAAGTCAGTTTGATTCTAGAAAAATCCGTAATGCCCAAAAGACCTTAAATGCCCTCCCTTCAAATCAGTCTTGGTAATTTTTCCATTGCTTTCAGAGAAGGGTAACTGTCTAGTTGGAAGGCCTTTATAAATTTTTATGTTATCTTCTTCCTTCATTCGTGTTTAGGAATCAAAAATAGTTTATCATAATGCTCTCAATTGGAAAGTCTTCATACTACAGATAGACACTGTTATTTTCTGGTAAAGGATGCCAGTGGGACTGGGAAAAAGAATGCAGTTTTTTTCTAACCACAGTAGGTTTTTTCTATAACAATGATTTCACTTTCTAGATATAAAACAGGCATGGTTTCTCTCACCCCGAACTTCTGCAAAATCTAGATTTGATCAAATTCAGAAACTGGTGATTTGATCAAATTCAGAATCCCATATTTTGAGATGATGTGTTCTAGCAGAAAGCTATTGGTTAGCTATATTTTGCTCTTTCTTCCTTAAAAGATTTTTAAATAGTTTTCATTTTTAAAAGGATTTCAAACTTCAGATTGTGCCGATGCCAAAGTCTCTATACATCTAATCAATCAATAAACAAGACAAACAAAGAAGCATATGTTTATCCTTTACCATTTGGGAAGTGTACATTAATTACTGCAGATTGTCTCCTATGCATCTCCCCCCACCCACTTCACGTCGCAGACAGCAGTGCTCAAAAGTTTCCGCAAAATAAAAACGTATGGGGTAATTAAATGGATATTTATAATTAGAACTTAATAATTTGCATCAGGGACAAATGAGCTCTGATTTTAATCTGCAGCGCATTTAGATTAGCCCAAAGATAGTGTAATTTGATGGTTTATAGGCCTCCTCTTGGATTATGAAACAATACCAAGCCTTCAAGTGCAGTGTGTCTGTGTCAGGAGTGTGTTAAAGAAGAAGATGCAATGAAAATGTTTGACAACGTGAAAGCAGCCATAAATTACATGACAACTGTGTAAAAGTCATGATGAAACAAATAAAGGGCTGACCTATAATGCGTCTGATTCATTGTGACACACACAACTCCCTGCACTAATCTCTGCCCAGCCAACGCATTCTTAAGCGGGGAACTACTTAGCACCAGGAACACTGTAAATTATCACTAGTCAACAGCATTGATTTTTAGTCGACATTTCAATCAGGTTGAAGTAGAAATACTACCCAGCTCATCCAACAGCCTCTTAACCAGTCCGTTGCCCCTCTGAGGTCTCCTCGGTTATGGCTTTGTTAAATTTCCATTGCTCTCACCATTCAATATTTATTGTAGCTTTGCCACATCCAGGCACTTGGCCTGAAGGGTCGCCGGCCTGCCTCTTGGGACATTAAATTTGGGCTTACCTAACGAAGGCAGAAACAGAAAAAGAAATAAAAGGCCATCATCAGAGATGTGGCTGATTTTCACTAATTTTCAAGGGAAGGGAAGGAAAACTAGGGGGTGTGAGCAAGGGAAATAGGGAGAGCTCTAAAGCCGTGCTATACCTTTTTTCATGTCCACTTTATCACTTCAGTCTAGAAAACCAGCAAATAAAACTAAGAGTTTCTCTTCCAGGGTGACAAGGGAGAACCACTACATTCTTGATCCAGGGGTATGTAGAGACAATGAAGAGGGCCAAGAGAAGGGGTAAGGGCGGCACTTGCATGAACCCCATCCAGGGTGTCCAAGCCCCTGGACAGAGTGCGAAGTAAAAGTCAAGCTTTGGAGCTCTTGAACCACATGGATTCTCAGCACCCACCCCCATCCCACCTCAAACTCAGAAGACAATCTGGATATGAGCAACAGCTTCTTTGTGATGGACCTGAACAGCCTCGGTTCGAGCAGAAGGACTTACCAGGTGAGCAGAGCTCCCATCCGACACTCGCCAGTGCCGAGGCCAACTCTTCCACTCCTCCATCGGGCCTCCACACGCAGCAGGCGCTTCCCAACTACCACATGATTCTGAAATTGTATAAACGGAGGTCTATGGTGGCCCGGCCAATTCGAAATGATGGAGAATACAGGAAAACAGTGACATTTGGTTTTAGAATACATTGTGTAATCCATCTGCAACGAACCTCAGGTCTTGCTTCAGCAAATATTAATAGTGTCAGAGCAGCCTGTGGAGTGACTGGGAGAGGCCATCACGCTGCTGAAAACTTGCCTCCAGGGAAGCCACATGCGGATCATATGGAGTTGTTGACTGCAGTTTCCATTCAAAACTTCCCCCAAGCTTCCAGCATGCCTTCCGGACTTGCCTTACCACAGCACTCATTCAGCCAGAAATGAAAACCTCCTCGAAGCAGATTTTGACCCCCCAGTACCCACTGCCCCCAGAAGCACCCCTGCCACACACATTCACTCACACTCAGTCTCTCCCTCCCAGTATCATTCTGACCCTCCCCACCCTTTGAGGGTACGATCTAACACATGAATGCCAGAGAGACAACACGCAGAACTGCTGAAGGCCCAGCCTCACTGCTCCTTAAAAGTCCTAGCTTGGTTTCTTGTTCGGCCCACAGCAGTCTCCTAACCAAGCCACACACAAGACCCTCACTCGATTTCAGGCTCATGCTGGACAGATGGAGAAATGACTACTTGCAAAGCAGGATTCTTTACATTGCAACTTTTCCCAACAGCTCTGCGCTCCTTCAATATGCCCAGAACTGGAGGCGAACATTCTTCTCTTTCCCAGAAGACTGAAAAACTTGACCACAGAACCCATGGGAGGAACAACTGTCCAGCACCAGAGCTTCCTGCCCAGTTGGTGTCTGGCACCGCTGAAGAAAGCTGCACACGTACTGAGGAGGTAGCAGAGGGCGGTGGCCACAGGCCAAAGGGTGGAACAACTGTGGACCCTCAGGGAAATCATTTAACCCTGGATGAACCCCAATTTCCTCCTCCACCAAATGAGGCTAATGGGAGTATTTCCTTTCTGGGGCTGCTGTGGAATGGAATAGCA
Organism: Cebus imitator; assembly: GCF_001604975.1. NCBI lineage: Eukaryota > Metazoa > Chordata > Mammalia > Primates > Cebidae > Cebus > Cebus imitator. The sequence continues at coordinate 3,233,458 of NW_016107490.1, forward strand.
ATGTGTCAGGCACATGGTAATGACAACCGCCATTCTGGAGGTGCAGCCCCTGGAGCAAGTAATGTCTGCGCTTTCCCTCATTCACTCGTCACACGGACTCTGTAAGGTAAGGGACCTTGAGTTGTCTCCCTTTCACAGAGAGGTGAAATGATTTCCCCAGACTCTCCCAACCAGTTAGCAATGACGTAAAAATCTGAACCTAGAGTAACTGTGTCACACACCCAGGCACAAGCCTCCCATGAGGCAGCACGCATCTATGGGGAGAGGGGACTCCAACCCACTCAGGGAGCTCCCATCAGAAACGTAATGAGACCCTGAGCTTTACAGAGCCCCATCTGCCCTGCTCTTCTCTCATCCCAACCTGCCCACCCCATATTGGGGAACTACATTGAGCCCCCAGGAGCACCCAGTTCCAAGCCGTGAGTCATAACCATAATAGTAACCAGCTTTTGAGACATGTTTTACCATGTGCCCAGCACTGAGCCCAGCACCCCCACGTGTTCTCACAGGATGCTCAAACGCCCTATGAGGCAAGCCCCGTGATTCCCCGCACTTTACAGATTGAGGAAACAGAGGCTGGGGGAATAAAATCTGCCCAAGGTCACACAACTAGAAATGGTATTAATTCTTTACCCTCAGCCTAAACCATTTTGTTTCATGTAATCAAAGGGAAAAGGAAGAGAAAGGAGATAAATGATATTTTAGGGGCATATTTCCCCTCTTTCAGTCCCTCTTCCCTTTCTTATCAGCTCAGGTTACAAAGACGCGTAGGGGGAACAGCAGACTGCCTCTAGGGGCTTGGCTGAGTTTGGGGTGGTGTCTGTGGGATAAACCCAGAGACCCCCAAAATTTCCCAGTTTTTATTTGCTACTAGAAAAGGAGAAGGAAATCCCACCTCCCTTATGAGGCCTCAGCCTGGAAAAGTAAATGTGATTTTATCACATTTTATACAGATGTGCACAATGGTGCCTTTTCAAGTCTATGATGGGAAAAATATTTTTTATTGTGTGAATCTCATTTCAGATAGGTCCCCAAACCATTTGGAAGCCCTGGTGTTCCATAGGTGGAATTCTAGGAACCCAACTTTAGCCCCAGCAGCAACTCTGGTGGGAACTAGAACATGCCTCCTGCCAGTTAGTAACAAGGAAATTCAATTACTTTGCCACTTATGGCAGGAGGGCAAAGACTGCACATTAAAAGAGCTAAAAATGTCAGGAAGTTATTGGGATGATGACTCTTGCTTGCCAACACTCATATATGAATGTGTAATGTCACAATAAACTAAAAAACACAAGAAGAGGCCAAGAAGATAAGAAAATAGAGAACAAAACAAGTCCAAACACATGGGTTTGCCATGGGTCCTACCCAGGAAATGCTGCGCCTCTAACGAGAGCACCTTTTCCCCACCCCTGGCTTTTACTGAGCCTTCCTTGCATAGGATCGTTCTCAGCCACCGACAGCTTAATTCACAGGCCCCTTCCAACAAGTTAAACTTCAGCCATTTTAAAAAAAGTGAGTTTCCGCTGATTGCCTACCTGCACACGCAGGCACGCCGGCCACGCCCCACCCCACTGCACCATGAGCTCTCACACCTGGTCGCCTGAACGCAGCCAAGCCCTTCCCATCTGGCCCTCGGGTTACTGGTGTTATCACAACTCTTTTTTTCCCAATGGCAAGCCAGGAAAGATGATAGAAACCGTGTGTGTAGCCAAAAGACTGACCTCAACTGGTTCAGAGGGGGGAAAAACTGAGCTGTACGTCTCTTCATTTTTTTATTTTTTTATTTTTTTGCCTTTAGCCAAAAGACCAGGGAGCATTTGATGTACAGTCAGCAGGTATTTAAAAAAGAAAGAAAGAAAAAAAAAAAAAAAAAAAAAAAACACTGAAAAGGCTTGGCTGCAGTGGGGCCCTGACACGCTCTCATCTAAAGCCTGGCCCTCGGCCAAGTTCATCTGTTAATGGACAACCACAACCAGGGCCTGCACCTCCCCCACCTCCCTCTACCCCTCCCCGAGTCTTCTCTGTTCTCCTACCTCTTTCGAGCTCCTAAAAACTAGACATCGATTATGTCTGCGCTTTTCCCTTTCTATTCAAGATAAACAAAGTGCTTCAAGTTCAGGGCGCACCCTGGGACCCCTGACAAAACAATCTATCATTCTGTCTGCTAAACCAGTCTGGCTACACCACGGCCAGGGAGAGTAACACTCCCAATGTACAATTTTCCCTTTGTGCTCCTTCCCTCTTGCCACTAACCTCTTTTCTTTACCACCTTCTCCGGAGCAGATGGACTTGACCACTTTGCTTAAGCCCCTCCTGGCAACCTTAGAAATTAGAGGAAAAAAAAGAGCTCCTGGTTACCCCTCCTCCAGCCCAGGTTTTCCTCCTCCCCCGGTGCTGCCCCCACGGTCCTGCACACACAGACACAAACCCCATTGGACCTACACAATCTTTCAGACCCTCTCACCACGGACACTAACCCAGAAAATAAATTAAATACCAAGACTGCCCCCTCCGTTGCTCCCTGCAATAATATTTTAAGTGAGTTTTGTTTTAAATCATATCCATTAATTTACCCTGACTTGCAATTAAATGCAAGCACACTTTTTACAACCAGTACGGAATGTATTAATTATAACTACAAATGGTCAAATGAGAGCACACTCCCTCCTAAAAATATTAATAAAATACATAATAAATAATATTAATGAAACGAAAATAGATTCATAAGCCTTGGCCAGGGCTTTTATTATTTCATGCAAGGGAAAAGTCCAGCCAACAAACTTGCTCCATACACTTTGGCAGGACTCAGACCAACCACTACCATTAAACTCAAAAGCATATTTTGGCAGTGCCCTGGCAATGGGGGGCCCTGTGCAGACACCACCAGGAGATGTTGACCCCAGTGCCCAAGACAGGGTCCATAAGGTCTTACTCAGCCTTCCCATGTGGTCAGGAAAAGTTACCCACAGACTACTTCCCTCTGCCTAAACTCCCACCCCCCCAACACACACACACACCCCACCCCGCAGCTGCTCTGTCAGTGTCCACCCTGCCTCTCAAAGGACAAATGAAATCCCCCAGACCCAGTGGGAAATGAGTCCAGCTAAATGAAGGACACAGGACTGGGGCACCATGAGCATCTGGGTTAAGGCACCGAATCCTGCACCAGCGTTGGAAGCTGCCTTTGTTCCTGCCCCACCGCTGGGCCCCTGCTAACCTGTCTCCACCACACTCAGCCTCACGCCTCACCCCAGCACTCCCTGCCCCCGCCCCTCCCCCCAAATCCAACACACCCACTGCACAATCGAATCTAATTAAGATCAGGAAGAAATTTGCATTTTCTTTTCACTGTACCCCCAGTAATCACAGAAGTTCTTCAAATTTTGAGAATTTTGTTCCTCTGCTAATTATTTCCCTCATTTTGCATTTCAAGGCACAAAGACAGTCTATCTCACTGGTGGTCTATTAATAGTTTGAAGTTTTAAGCATCAGAAGGTGGTTTTTTCCCCCCTTTTAAAACTATTCTGTCATTTCCAGTTTTGTAAAAAGGTTTTTTTGTTTTTGTTTTTGTTTTTCTGGTGGTGGTGGCATTAATGTTTCTTCAGAAAGGCAGCTTCTGGGCCATTCTGTGTATTATGATTTGGTCTCCCCCTTACAACAGTTACTCTGCCTGGTTTACTGATTTACAGGACCTTGGTATGTGAATGGCGAAAAAGAAAAAAAAAGAAAGAAAGAAAGAAAATTCCTTGGCATAAGTATATGTTTGCTGATCAAATTTCAGATCATGTGTTGTTCATTATTATGACTTTACTTGAAAAACAGTTTGCCACAGTGAGATGGATTCACTTTATATGCTTTCTACCCCTCCACTCCCTTTAAGTACTTTGAAAAACAGTACAATGTTTTTAAAGGTACATTTAAAGCATGAACTGGTTTGGATTAAAACAATGTTTCACCGTCTGCAAATTCCCTGAAAATACATTTTCGAAAGACTTATGCAAAGCCACATGATTTTGAAGGAGCTAATGAGATTGTCCCACCAACAAAATTTAATGGTGACTTAAGAAATTCTAATACTTTTCATTTACTTCCTGTAGAATTATTTGTGTACTTGACATTTATACAGTTTCTCCATTATATAACAATCTACCCTGGGTACACTAGATTATGCCAATCTATTAGAATGAAATTTGTACTCCATATAAGCAGAAGTTTCCAGTCGCTTTTGACTTACCATTATGTTTCAATGTAAAGTGTTATTATAGCAGAGTATAAAGCACAGCTACTCCATGCTCACGTTTTTAACTTTAATACTGTAATCTTTCTTGCTGCTTCTAGGGCTGTGTCAGTGTTTACATTCCTGGAAGTTAAATAAACCGACATGGCAAAACTCCTGGATAGACTGAATAATAAGGCTCGTGATGACTAAATTGTTTACTTTTTACCTTGTTAGGATCCCTTTCTTGTAAAGTTTGGGGGAGAGAGAGAAGAGAGAAAGAGAGAAGGAATGAAGGGGTGATGCAAGATAGAAGGAGAGAGATTTATACACTGGCTTCCATATGTCACCAAGACCTTCCTATCCACAGCCAACACGACTAAAGCAGCATGCATAAGTTAGTCTTGCTTGTTTTGTTTTCTTAAATACCAGGTCAGCTGAATACCCCTTTCTCCACTGCCCACTCAGCCCCATATAAAGTATGATTTTTTTTTTACCCATTTTCAAATAGCAAATTATCCATTAGATTTCATCATATCTTAGTAAAGCAATTACATCAAGAAAATGATAGTGCGTGTGGAATCAATTATGCATGCAGTTGGCCGGAGACCAAAGGCTGTGAAGTCGGAGAGGGCAGAATCGCTCGACACACACAAATAAAAAGCCCCTGGATCTCACAGATGGACCCCATCAGTTCATCTTACTGCCTAAAAAGTTCATGCACTTAATAATTTATTTGTGTTCTGGATACTGTTTCCCAGCTGAATATTAACAACTTTAAACTGAAGCATGCTTTTAGCATGGTATGGATGGAAGTCACGGTAGGGCAGTGCTAGGTCCCTCAGAGGTTAAAATTATAGTTATGTTTCTTACACACTGTTCATTTTCCATCACAATTTATTTTCTTTCATTAAACATTCCTTTTAATCAGAATATCAGTTTCAGTGTTCTGATTCTGCTTGTTAACCAGTGATAAACTCATAAACCAAAGATGAACATCAATAATACAGCACAGGCTATTCAACAGCAAAGGCAAACACCAAAATCACAGGCTCTCAAAAATCGGAAACCGTTAGTTAGCACCTTGTTTTTGCGTGTACCAAGGGCACTTGTGTACCTGGAAAGAGACACAGGGAGCCCAGGGAGCACTGGGACCAGGATATACTTTGGTGATGAAGGGAGGACACATTGGAGCTCAGAGCAGCAGCTGAACTGGAAAACTTACTTGATCTAAAAGATCAAAGAGTCAGCCAAACCCAGGCCCAAGTCCTTTAGGTGCCAGCCATCTATCTAAAGAAGAAACCCAAAGCATTGTCAGAAAGGTTTGTAGTTCTGTAGCCTTCCCTCTTCCAAAGGAGGAACCTGATGTCTTAATACACTAGAATAGCCAAGGCTTCCTGCCATCCAACTGCTAACAATAAAACTGCCCTACAACATTCGTGGGGAACGGAGACAGGCAATACATATTTCTCTACGTATCTGGAAGTGCCTCAATCATATACTTAAATTTTACAGTCTTCTCCCCAAATGAGAACGATCTCTAGCCAACACGTTCACAAACTGTACTTAATGTTAAAAGAAAACGGATAAAACATATGTAATTACTCAAGGTTAGACTTCTAATTCCTCAATTCACTAAAGGAAACTTGGCAAGAAGATGCATCATTTTGCTCCTTTCTACTGGGGCATCTGAGGAGGAGAGCCACTGAGGCAGCTAATACACAAAACATGATCAAAAGTGATTAACAACAGCTTCATATGCAAATTGCATTAATGAAGGAGTGCAAAGTCATCATGTAAATTAAATATGTCAAATCTCTTGGTGAACTTTCAATCTTGAGAAGAAAAAACACGGCTTTAATTTTTTTACATCATCAATTTTGCAAGATTGAAAATCTAAGAATCTTGGTGCTATAAACAATTTTCACCTTTTTTTTCTCCTTCAGCAGGCTGACAGGCCAGCCTGATGTGCACCGAATGTACATGTTAATAGGCCAATCAAAAATGCAAAACAATTCGCAATTACTGGAAGGACCTAATGGTCATTAGAATTTACAACTAGGTAATGAACTGAAGTCTGCCCACACCATGCATATTCATAAAGCAATTTAGCCTTTGAAGATTAAAGAAGTGCTTAAAATTCAAATGAGCTTTAGCAAATTATCAGTAAGATTCATCCAAAAAGCAAAGGGTTTTTCTTCCTATGATTTCCTCATTTTTTTAATGCAAAATTGTTGTATCTTCCACACTGAGCTTAAACTAAACATAGAGCTTCTAGTCAAGCCAAAGGGGCTAAGAGACAAACAGAGGCTGCAAACATCATCACGGACTTTGTTCATAAAACTAAGCCCTTAAGAGCCAAACCTATCTCTAAACATGGTAATTTATCAAAAACAGCCCAGAGTCGCTCATAGGCAATACTGCACAGTCCTCCAACAGAACAGATTAACTCAAGTCCCTCCACCCTCCCAAAAAGCCTTTTCCCCCTCAAGTTGTCTCTCCCGTGTAAACATCCACTGTGGTATAAAAACAGCTTTTTCATCGGCTTGGAGTGGCATTAATTTTAGAAGTTTCTGCTTCCAAAGGGAAACCAGCAAGAAAGGAGAGGCACAGGAGGGAGAGGAGCAAGGTCTGGTTTACTTCTGAGGAGTGCAAATCCTGTGGTTTGAGATCTGCCTTTATGATTTCCCCCATTCAGCACCGGCCGCATTTAATCCACGGTGAGCATTTAATCCATGGTAAACGGGTCATGCAGACATCAGCTGACATTCAGAAAGTTGTGGTGTCCACCCACCACCACCACCCCACCCAGTTATTAGAGAGTATCGTGGGAACCTGGATTTTCAGGCTTTCCAGTTACCAGTCTGGAGAAGAATCCTTTCCTTGAATGCTAACTCACACCTTGCTAACCTCCTGTCATTTCAAAAATTCTAGTGACAGATTTCCCAATGAACCCCTCTTCTTCCTCCCAACCCCAACCTCTCCAACCCAGGTGAAAGCAAGAAAGTATATGTAAAGTCCAATCTCAGCTGGTGTGCAAGTCAGACTGAGAATAACAGCTTCGAAAGGCCACGTGTCCGAGCTTACCGCTCCACTGCTAGACCCAAAAGCTCTCAGCTGTGGGGATTTCATTTGAACTGCTATCGAAGAATATTCCAACAGACTCTCTCCGCACCTTCTCCCCCTCTATCCCCCAGCCTCAGACTTTCTCCTAGAGTTAATCTTACCAGAAATGTGGATATTATCAAGAAAATGGGAAAGAGAAGGGAGAAAACCTCAGGAACTACCCCCTGATTTCTTAACTCTCTTATCTACGGGCCCTGCTCAGAAATGTACCACATTTTAACATTTATTAGAAAAGATAGGATGCAGAGCTGCCTGGAACCAACATCCACAACCATCTGTATGAGCCACAGGTCCACAGTCCTGACCAATTCCGTTTGACACTAATGTTACTCTACATGAGTAGAGTTCAATGAGGGTTGATATGGGATGTGACAGGGTAAATCAGAATTAGATTAAAAACAAAAGTTTAGAAACCAATGCTCCACTGCAGAGCAAATGGGACTTGAAGGCCAAATTTCCCCTAACTGCCTTCAAGTGATTTTCCCTATTAGAGCGTTTGCCTGCCACCCCCCTGCTGGCAACACCGCAGTGACATCAGAAAGTAAAGTGGAATGCATATAGGAAGGCTTGAGATATCCCTCTTTAAATATAATACGTATATACTTAATATATAGCAATTAACTTCTGGTCAGGAGTGTGCAGGGAGCAGGCTGCCCCAAGCCGATAGGAAGGGGGCGGGGGGGCCCAGAGCTGGGACAAGCACAAAAGACAGGTCCAACAACAATGCCTGCTGTCAGCAGCTGAATTATTTTTATACAGGAATTTTTATCTCTATTGTACAAACAAGTACGTGTCTGTGCTGACTTGTTAAGCAATCCACTTGTATGTAGAATAAGAATTTTTTTTCTTTCTCGCTACCAGTCACACAGCTCCAAGATCAGAAGAAATACATAGTCTTTGAAGCTGCTCAAATGTTTTAGTTAAAAGGACAGCAGTTGTTTTCAAAGATCCAAGAGTATCTTTATCAGAATTAAATTTTTCCTTATTGATTTTTTCCCCTTAACATAACAAAAACATAACACGAGAAGGTTACGATTTATTATTAAAATTTTTTTCAGCCTTTAAATCATTCTTCAGTAGCCAATGTTCACTTTTAAATGTAAAGGAATAATTTTTTTAATAAATCTTAGGGTGCGATGGAGTAGGAGAGAGAAACTCACAAGATTTAAGGTTTAACGTTGGTTAAGGCATTGTTTTAACTGGCAACTGAATGGGTCCAGGGCAGGGGGTTAAAATGGGGAGTAAACGGTTCACTGAGGGGCTCCCCTACGTGTTTACAAATCATAAAATCATGGTATACCTTGAGTTGGTGAAGGACAATACTTCAGGTTTGGTTGTCTTAGTTTTTTAAGGTTTGTTTTTGTTTGGGGAGTGGGCTGGGGGTGACCAAATATAAAATCTCTATATTTAAAACGTACAGGATCAGACTTGGCTTACAGTGCTTTGTGCTCCAACATAAGAATCCAAGCTATACCTTATTTCCCTAAAAATTAACAGATGTGATTTTTCTTACAGCTTTTTTATGCATCATTTCATATTAAGAAAATGAACAACTGATGAATATAAATTTAAATGCCCTGATGCTTAGCAAAAAGATTCCTTCTGTTTTTTAGAAAGTTCAAAAAGAAAATAGAAAGGGGAGGTAGGTACACAACAGCACTAGTGTCCCTTTTGAAGGCACCCTTGCAGGTTTCACAATAATTCCATTCTTTATTTTAATGGGAGTTTTTAATCAGTGGATTTGCCTCTATCTAAAACTAAAATCAAATTGTAGGTGTAATTGTTCATCGGCAACGCTAACAAGAGTGAGAATACAAACAAAAACTCATTGTGAGTGACCAAAGGTCCCCAGGTATCCGCTTCATCAACATACCTGCTCCAGGTTCCCACTGGGAATTCCCTGGCAGAGACCGATTCAGTTCTGAATAACAAGCTGCCAGCCCTATCTGGAAAAGGGTGTGCAAGCCACCTTCTCACCTCTTTTACAGGAATTTTAAACCTGATCATCTCACCGTTAGGTGGATATAATTTGTTGTTTAGCACTCTGAGAACTTGGTATTTTATCTATCTAAAGAGATCAAAAAGAGAAAAAAATAGGGCAGAAGAGGGAGCAAACTGAGGCCCAGCCTAGCTCTGGTGCACACGTCAATCGTACATTGTGCGTTGCCTTAGAGAAGCAACCTGTGCAGGTAAATCTTCCAGCAGCATTGCATCAGATCCACTCACATCAGTCTCCGGGGTGAACTAAGAGATGACACTCCAGTTCCCTGCCTGCAAACTTCTAATGCGCCAGTTCTTGGCAGCTTATTTTTTCAAGTGTTTTGTTTCAGGAAACATGTATTTTTCTTCATACGTTTTGTGGATCTACCACAACTGCTTCTGACAGCTGTTGATTCTGTTAAACGAACACATTATAAAAATATTCTTTAAAACCTCAAGCAATATGGACTCAAAAATATAATGGTGAAATATTTTAATGGAATTCCTGTTGAAAGTTGTTTTTTAAAAAAAAAGTACAAATGAAGGTACAGAAGTCCTCTAAATCAGCACTAGATTTAAACTGAGTGTGGTGTGTGTGTGTGTGTGCGTGTGTGTGTGTGTGTGTTTAATGGGGAAAGAGGGGTGTTGCAAATCACCACAAATATTTACACTGTACTCCCTTTGTTCAAATCACATACTTTTAACAGGAAAAGCTGGAACTGTGGCTATTTAAAATTTTAAATATTCAAACGCCTGTAATTAACCATATGAAACAAATTATGTTGCATTTCTCCATACCAGCACATGCAAAAAAATTCTGTTGGTGAATTGGGAGGTGGCAGAGTTGGGGAGACAACTTCAAGAGAAGAAAAGGATGATGTTTTCATTTTGCTACAGATCAAAGGAGAACAAGAATGGAAACTGTGGCATATCCAGCATTTTCCCATTGCCGTCTTTCACACTGGGCTATCTAAGTTTATACAATTCCCCAGACTAGCTGCATATTAAGCTTGCTGTGTACAGCTTTATTATGGTGCGGTGGTGGAAGAAGCATTAATATTCCAGCTCCGCATCTGACAGGGCATTTACATGCGCCCATCTGAGCGGCACCTGAGAGCTCCTCCAAGGTGCAGTAACTGTGTGCCTATTGTAAAGGCAAATGAAGCTCACCTATTCCCTGCTGGGATCAGAAGTGACCTCACCACCCCCCATGCCTCAAATCCTTCCCTTGCCAACCTAACTCAATGCCATTGCAGAATGACGAATGAGCTCAGAAATAGACCCCAAGTTACTAACCCTGCTAAGAACAGCAAAAGCCTTTGCTGAAATGTTTTAAAAATGCATAGGGAGTGCAGCTGGCCAGTAAAAAGCAGGGAGACAAATTCCAGTGAACCCAATATGGAATACGTTACATTCTAAAACTGATTAGAAATACAGCCTGATGTTTACTGGCTTCAAATTGAGTTTGGCATCAAGCATACTGGCTTTAATAATGCTGGCACTTTTTAAATTATTATTATTTTAAATCTGCCTTTGGTCTCTAGGAGCACATGTAGAGAGCTAAAGAATTCTTATTTGTCAGGTTACATTTCCTGGAAATTAAGTTTGTGACAGAAAATGACTCCAGTAGCAATAATATGGTTCGTGCTCAAATTAATTAGGTCATGTTGTAAAAACTACGTGGCAAATTACAAAGTTAAATTTACTGATATTGGCCAGTGCTCTATACCCTGGTCGTAAAGGGGAGAAGCTGTTTAAGGATGCTCGTTTACCTGGGTAGGAGAAAAATACCAAAGAGGAAGGGAGACAATGGTCAATTTCCTATTTATATTACAAATAAAAATAGTAGTCATTATCCATTCAATTATATAGTCTGAACATATTTTATGAACTTTATTAATGGCATCCAAATTGACACATAATATCAAAACCTGCTTGATTTGAAATAATGTCAAAAGTGGGCTCTAAGTTAGAACCTTTTTTTTAATCCTTGAAATAACAACACTGCTGACATAGCCATGACCCAAATGAAATCTGAACAAGCAGAAAGGTACTAAAGATCTTTGGTGATTAAATCTCATGCTAAAAAAGTGGCAAGGTGCCAGGCTGGGTCCAGCTTGATGCTAAGTGCTTTATATTGCACAAAGCTGGTACTACTGTATGTAAAAACAGACTTTGGGCTTGGGGTAAATTTTGTCAAATGATTTCTTTGTGCAATAAAGGGTGTGAACGGACGAACCAAAGTAGATTAAATTAACATCCAGTGACGCAATCTCAGTGCATCTCCCTAGCTGTGCTTTCTACTTCAGTTAAATTTAATATTTCCCCCCAAAGGAAAGCCAAACTTTCTTCCTTTCTTACTGACCAGCATGCAAAGCTACCATTCACCTATTCTCCTTTATTAAACACTTTCATTGAGAAATCACAAAAATCTAAAAAACGTTTCCCTAGCATTTGCATGTTTGTTAGGTGCCCCAGTTTAGAACTCCCACATTAGCCAAACTACATGGAGGCTGCAGTGTGAAATTAATGATTTTCCAGGACTCTAAAAGGTGCCATTAATATGCATCCAACTCGCCTCTTTCCTGAGCTGAAGGTTGCCTGTCCTGACCCTGTCTGCACGTTTCTACACCCAGTTGCATTTTCCAGCCCATATGCAACTCCACAATTAAATGCCACATTCACTAAGAGAAAGGTGTGCATAACATATTTCAGATCCTTGATAGTTAAAGGCACAACTTGCAACACAACAAGGAATGGGGTGATTTAAGAAATTACAGCACTGGCATTTTTTTTTTAAGCTTTTACAGAATAAACATAGAGAATGGGAGGGAAACTTTGTCCCCCTCTGCTCCTGTTCTTGAAGTGAATACATATTTGTGTTTGCAATAAAAGGCCATTTTTACATTAACTGTCTGTAACAGCAGGAGACAGAAAAACTAACACAATCTCCACATCATACACAGGATGATCTTCATATCACGTGGACCTATTCTCAAAACTATTATTTATAAAAGATGACTAGGAAAATGCACAATGCATCTTTTCTGTGTCACCACAAGGGCAACGTCTAAAGAAGTTTGGGATCTTTGGGATCTTGTACATTTTAGATTTTTGTTTTTTCCTTTTGGCTTTCCTTAGTAAATTTAGCAGCCATGCGGGCCACTGTGTTTAATTAAGCTTTCAAAAGTCCTGACAATGCCAACAATTGTAGGACACTTCTGCGGCTCAATCATGCAATCACTGTGACAGTTCTATTTACAATTTGTCTTAGAAAGAGTTTCTCTGACATTGTACTTTGACAAAACATCCAAGCTGCCAGTTCACAACCTTTCTCTGTCTTATTTACAAATACAGCTTGTATATAGGACTCCCAGTTTCATGAACATGGATCTTTGGAGAGTGGCCTCGCACACATAGGCTCCCTATGAAAATCCTAGGTCTTTATTAGGAAACAATATTCTCTACTCGCTGGATTCTGAAGATAAATAAAATGTTCACCAGTATATTGTTTTTTGGTAGTGGTGGTTCTTTTTTTGTTTTGTTTTAACTGCCATGCTGAAAATTCACTTCAGAGGTCAGTCATTTTTATTCAGAATTGCATAAATAAAGAGAAAAGAAAAATAAGTAGTCATAATAGCATACTATAATTTATAGTCTCATTTATAATTACACCATAAGGTACACAAGTACATCCTCCACTTCAGTCTGAGCTAGGAGAGAATCAGAATGGATACAAAAAAAAGGTGAGTTGATTTTCTAAATTCTGAAAAGCATATTATATTTGATTTACTTTTAAGTAGCATACTAATATATTTCCATTTGGAACTGGTAAATCCCCCTTCTTTAGAGTATCTGTCTGATATATCATTATCTAAATATCAGCTACACTGTCTAGGCAAATAATTTTAAATACCCTGATATAAATGTCTATTTTCATGATTCTAAAGAGAAAAATGTTATATATCAACAGCAGCAGACTTTACTACATTTTATAGGACTTGTCATATTTTTTTCTCTATTCTCTCAAAAAGCTAACTTTATGACAGCCCAAACCTAATTTAAAGATTCCTATGTGCAATAAGCCAAAACCTCAAATCTGACATGATGGGATAATGTTTGGGTCTTTTCTATAATGGAACAGTACTTTCACATTCAGTAATCTTCGATGAATATTTCCCCCATCATAAAATATCAGACTAAAACAAAACAAAACAAAACCCCTACTGAAAGCTCTGACTGCAAGTCAAAGGCTGCTGATATCTGAGGGTGGATATTTGACACACATATTGATGAACTGGGCCCATACAACATAAGCTGTTAATTCCCAGCTAAATTAATACTATTTCAATGATCTCAATGGATCACAATCACACAATATTTTTAATATTTAAATAAAATGAAAAAAGCAACCTGATCAACATCTATGTGTACAGCTCATATGTGTATGTGGATGAGGCAGGGGAGCACGTGCCCGTCTGTTCACCAGGTAAAAAGAATCCTCTCTAAAAAATACTCGGCTTGGGCCAGGCACTGTGGCTCACCCCTGTAATCCCAGCACTTTGGGAGGCCGAGGCAGGTGGATCACCTGGGGTCAGGAGTTCGAGACCAGCCTGGCCAACATGGTGAAACCCTGTCTCTACTAAAAATACAAAAAACTAGCTGGGTATGGTGGTGCATGCCTGTAATCCCAGCTACTTGGGAGGCTGAGGCAGGAGAATCGCTTTAACACGGAAGGCAGAGGTTGCATGAGCCAAGATTGCACCACTGCACTCCAGCCTGGGCAACAAGAGCAAAATTCCGTCTCAAAACAAAACAAAACAAAAAAACCACTCAGCTTAGAGAGGCCTGAGTACAGTTAAAATGCATACCATTTTACTCAAGATTTAAAGAACTCTGCCTTATTCTCCTATCTGAAAGCCTGAATTCTAAGCTTTATTTATCTTAGGAAGAAGATCTGTCACTGTTTTATTCTTGCTTCCTGTCTATAAAATGGTACAGGCTCACAGTGAACTCAAATCCAACTTACATCACTTTAATAAAGCCTTTCCTACCCAGCATGCTTAAATGACTACCTTTTATGTGGTTGCCAAACATATTCTTCTAGAGATTCATCAATATATCTCTTTCCTTAATACAAAGCATTGCTTCTCCTTTCTTTTTGTGACACAATTCAAATATCTACTGAATGATTACTGTTATTGTTTCCTTCCTCATCATAAAAAGAAAAGCAGACTTGGAATTGTGGAGACGTGCTTTAGAGAAATGGGCTGGGGGTACACACACAGCCGTCTTCCAGAACTTCACTTCAGGGGCACCTGAGGGCCAGAGCATCGGAATTTATGTGCAATGGTAGAATGTTAATTTCACCATAGGAAACTCTTAATTCATTACTGTGAATTATGAGAAGTCGTGATTCTAGTTGCTGACATCTCACTTTGAGATGTGACCACACTATTTATGTTCAGCCAATTCCAGGGTGGGAACAGGTGATTAAACACAGTGAAAGAAATCAAGACTTCGTAATTATTCATGCATGAAAGGTTTACCTCACCTAGGTCGCAACACTTGTTGTGCACCCATTGAATAATCTTAGATATCTTAGAGAGCTTTCCATCCCAGTTAAATGATTGGTTATTAGCTCTATAAAACATATTTTAAATATGCTTTTGGTTTTGGCTTCTCCAGGCTCTGCTATTGTACTCATTCTTTTAAAAAATAATAACAGAACCTTCAGACAACCAGGGAGTTCAAGCAAATATCTTTTATTTCCCTACATAGATTCACAACTATAGCAGTAAAAGCCTTAACTATACGTAAGGCCTTCTCCCCAGCTTTTAGATTCTTCCTCTAAATACAAAGGCACAGAGTTTTTGAGCTGGTTAATCTGAGACTGAATAACCTATTTGGGACCTCAGTAAGAAGTGTGGTTTTAATTCTTGCTTGACAGACACTGTGTTTTGTCTTTTAAACGAGCAGCTCGATATGTAAATACGATGTTACATCACGCAAGTGTTACTCCATATTTGGTGATTTAGCAAGGCTTTGGATCTCCGAAGACGACAAATCCCCTTCCGCCTGCTCTTGCTTCATTAATCATGCCTTACACTTCTGTTCATTTTCCTTCCAGTCACAAGACAACACATGGAATTGGTCATTCCTATAGCCTACTGGGGGGAAGGGGAGATAAAATCTTAACCTACATGTCACATAAGGTAAATGTGGTGGATTCAAGAAATACACTCTGCAAATGCAGCTTCCCTGGCAGCAGATTTCTCATTTCACTAAAGGGAAAGTATCTGAGTGCTATTACAGAAAGCATTTTAAAAAGAAAGAAAATGCCACATTTCGTTTCAATGATCAAATTCTAGATGGGGAGAGGAGAAATAATATGACATTTAATCCCCTCTGGACCACTGACCTATTATGGTTCAACTTTGTGGTCAAACTAGGTCCGAGAGATAAGTTCCAGTGAATCAATTGATGATATACACTACCTTTCCTAAAACTGAAGAAACCTCTTGCCTTTCGGGAGATGGGTGGGGGGTTGATGGAAGAAAGTGATCTACTAACAGGCATGGCACATCAGTCATCACAGAATCTGCATTGACTTTGTCTAACGTATTCAATCAAAAAATGTTTTGAGGGTCACTATAAAGCGTTCTGTTTATTACTTAGAGTAGGGAATTTAAGTCTCACTGCTAGCCTTTAATGCCTTTTCCCTTGAGCTGCCGAGAAAGCCACACACCTAGCTACCTCCCTGCTAAAATTAACCGAAGGAGGGAGGGCTGTTGAATACGTGTGTGTGTTTTTCCAAGAAAATTTTTACATTGTGTTATAGCAGAAACAGTGGAGTCTGGACTGGACATTTGTAAGGGTGACATGTGGCTGTGTAAACCACAAACAAAATCAAGATACATCTGTCAAAACCACATCAGAGACAAGAGAGAGCACAGAGAAGCATTTATCATTTAGCTGAGGAGGCAGGCTGCAGGGAGCAGCCGTTCCTGTCAAACCAACCTTTTGAAATTTCCAACATGCCCTTAAACTTTTCGAGTAAGCATGTCTGTGCGCTTCAGCAACTGCCCTCTCTACTCTGGCCTGGCCAGTCGAAAATGGCATCTTAAAGTCAAGGTCATGGTGTCATCCCACCACAGGGCTGTGTTTAATTACAGCCCCATCCGGGCTGACAGCCAATATGGATCCAAGGCTAGCCCTGAAGCTCAGTTAACTCTTTCCACCTCCTCCAACTACCCTGCCAGCCCACCCTACTTCAGGGATGCCTTGAGAACGAGCTGAACCCCTAAGGAGGCCTAACCAGATGTTCTGAGTCAAACAAGTCATTGGCTGAACTGTAAATGCCTATATGGCCAATTTGCCTGTGACACGTCACCAAGGCTGGAAATGGACAATGGAAGCTGGACTAGATGTAGTAAAGACCAATACTTCAAAATGAGAAGGTGGGGACAGGGAAGAAAAGAAATCCAAAATCAACGGACCCAGAGAGAGAGTGTCGGGTGTGTACCTATTCTGCCTACATCTGATTTGGTGAGGTGGAAAATATTTATTTTTCCATGTTCTGGACTTAAGCAATAGAAATGATTGTTTTAACATTACAGGGCTGTCATGGACAGTCACATGGAGAAACAGAGAAAGCACTTCACCACTCCTTACTGCTTGGCTACAGCATCTCTGAAAATGAAAAGAAAACATGCAAACAGGTTTTCTCCTTGCTTCTCATTTACCTGCTATGTGTTCCTGTTTGGGGCAAATTCCTCTAGATGACGTTGATAAACAATCGTCATCCTCTGGCGTGACCTGGATGCCAACCTCCACGGGATTGGTTGCTTTTTTCATCTCGATTGGTGAAGGGGAAGGTGGCTTATCCACAGCTTTTTCTAAGCAGAGGCTGCCATTGCATTGTTTCCGTTTGTGCTCGATAAAAATAAGAATGTCCCCCAATGGGAAGTTCATCTGGCACTGCCCACAGGTGAGGAGGTCATGATCCCCTTCTGGAGCTCCCAACGGGCCGTGGTCTGGTTCATCATCTGTAAGAATGGCTTCAAGAGGTTCGGCTGTGGTTGGAGAAACAAAAGCACAATTATTAGACAGCCAGAGAGGAGAGAAAAGGGGGAAAGCACATCTCAGCCCCATGCCATCCCACCACATCATGTAAAGTGTTTCTAGGTTTCTCTATGTAATACCCAGAAAATGTGAGCATACAAAATGGAAAAGGATGTGAAGGTTATCAACAAGAGAGCAGATTTATCAATGAGGCAAATCGTCATGTATGTAAAGAAAACAGTCTTACTTCATAACTCCAGAGAACACACACACACATTTACACATGCACACACACACAGCAACAAATGTGTCTGGTTTGTAAGTTTAGAAAGAATGCTACTTAAATAGTTAACACAGGGAACATAAAGAAAGCTTAAATAATAACTACAAGAAAAACTGGTTAAAAAAAAAAAACATGGATAGAAACCAAATTTTTTTCTTTTTTCCTGTACACTAAGTTGTCCATTGTGCCAAAGAATGAAAGAAGAGGTGAATAAACACACACACCCTTTGTGTGTGAATGTATATACTCCTAAGTATACAGACATGCTTCATAAATTAGAAAGCTACTATGTCACACGAAAAATGTGCCACATTTACACTGCCGTAATACAAAAATGACTGCATGTACCTAGGAAAAAGATCTAAATAATAATCATGTCGCAGCATAATTCACACTGCCAAAAACCTTTCTGCTCTCACTCTCAGCAGTGCCACAAAATCAAAGAAATACCAAATTCACTGGCAATACTTCTCAGACACATTAGCTAAATGGGATACTTTTGAGTACTTAAGAAAATAAGCCAATTAGTCATTTTTTTTTATTCTGAGAAAAGGAATGCCTAAAATATTCTAAACATGTTTGCATTTGGTGCCATCCACGACTGAAAATCAGAATGGTCAAGCAAACATCACATTTTAGAGCAAGGCTGAGAAGTCCTTTCTTTAGACTTGAAATACTTCACCTAATGTTTTCAAAGTTGACTAATTTTCTGAATGAGCTCCAAAATGCTTCATTATGAGACTATTTCTGCACACATAATCACCAGCGGATGGTATAACAAGGTAGACATGTCTTTCTTTCCTGTTTGCTTTTTTTTAACTTTGAACCAAAATACTCCAGCATCTACTTTACCAGCTTCTATCATTTTTTAACCTTCCGAAGGGGAAAAGAGAGTTGGTAAGTCTCTGCTTGTGAAACCTTATGCTTGCTCTATCAAAAAAAAAACAAAAAATCACAAAATACAAAACACATCCAGGATGCTGCCAGTTAATAAAACGGAAGCAGAAAATGTACAAGTCTTAAACAGTTAATCAGTCTGACCTTCTTTAGCAAGCTGCCAATTTCACATTTAATGAACTTAAAGCCACAGAGAATCAAAAAATAGATTTTAATTTGAGTGTAGAATATTGGAACAGATTTTGATAAAGTGCAAAAATCCAGTGAACTCAGGTTAAATTTATTTCAACCCTACCCAGGCTGAATATTGAGGGGGAAGATCTGGAGTAACTCCCAGATGTGCTAGGTGAAATAATATTGAGAGAGCCCTGCCTAGCTGCACCTGTGCTCAAGTAGGACATCTCATAATTTCTAGCCTCTGGTACTCCTCCTAATTTAACATAAGGTCACCATAGGAATATGAAGGTTATATTCCTACTAATAAAGACAGTAAAGTAAGCACTTATGTTTCTTTGCCCAACATACTGGCCAAAAGATAAATACAGAAAACATATGCATACTTTTCAAATAAAAGAAGACAAACGGAAATGCTTCTGCATTGTGCCTTTATGTCATTTTTCTCTTACATTTGCTTTCATTTTGGCCAAGTGAGGAATAGGGAACTCATTCTCCAAATATTCCTGTTGTCTGAATTAAGGATTTTAAGTACACATCTATAAATGTGGCTTTTTTGTTTAGCATTAGCTATAAGTTCTGAGGTTTACAGACTGAAGGGAGACTCAAGAAAATATTTTATTTTATCAAAGTTAGTAGCACATGGAACCTTTGCAAAAAAAATTTTTTTTAATTCCACCGTTAAGATTCATTTTTTTAAATTCCCAAGGCCTGTCACATTTCTAAAAGTGGGAATATTATTTAGGTGCAAAAGGAAATATTCTCCTAAGTATCAAATAGTTAAAGGTAATGTGGTTCAAAACAGACTTGGTTAAAGTCTTCTAAATGTAGTGACTGAACTGATTTACAATCAAAACCGGGAAATGAAGTGGTAATTCAGAGGTTGCTGATTACACCTCCACATTTCACCTAATTAATTTTATAGGAGGCAAAGTTCTTGAAAATAACAAGATGATCAAATGTACAGATATAAAACCTGTAACCTCAACATTTTCTATGCTCTTAACGTAAATTATTGCTAATTAACAAGAATTATATCCTAATGTATGAAATACATTTAACATCGGTCTCCTTGCAAAACATTTGGCTAGTCATGTTCAGAGAAATATCAAAATGTGTTTTTATTATTGCTGCTATATTCTTAAAAATCAGACAAAATGGGACACAAAGAAAATATGAAAATACAATTCTCATGGTGTAATCTACTGATTTGCATTGACATCTTTTCTCAGTGGCAATCAACATTTCCTTTCTGGGCATCTGATAATTTCTCCGCATTTTAATGCAAATTCCCTTTCCCTAAAAACCTTCCTAACCTCAGCCATTTACCCCCTCCCTCAATTCAACTCCATCCTCCTTCGCCCCAACAATACCAACGTTTCTAAGCTCCGGCCTAAACTCCGGCTACAAAGCAGGGAGTCCTCGATTGAAGTGGAAGGGAGTGGGCAAATAATCATAATAATTAGCCGCGAATTCTCTCTACGAGGGGAGGAAGAAATAGAAAATAAAATGCTTCTACGTTCAAACAGCAAGACAGCCTGGAATGTCTAAATGTCTCAGTGGCAGACTGAGATCTCTTTCCTCTCTGTGTAGTTGCGAAAGAATAAATTTAAGGAAAAAAATAATCCTTATAAGAAAAGTCGGTAAGGAGCGAGGGAAACGAGAGCTGCTGGGGAGCGGAGGGGGAGGGGAAAAGGGAGATGTGTCTTCAAGTTTGCTTTCCAAGTCCTTCCCCTTGATTGTTTTAGCCGGGTAAAAAAGCAAACGGAGGCTGAAATTCAGAGAGAAAAAGCAAAGAAACAAAAGCAAAGCCGGGGGCTACGAGCCTGGGGCAGGGGGCCTGGCAGGGGTGGACCGTGCAGAAAGTGAAGTTGGGCGCCGGGACTCAGGCACAAAGCGAGCAGCGTGCAGGCTGCAGTCTCCCGCCGCGCTTGCTGCGAACACGTGCAGCAGCGGCCGCGGGGCCTTGGGGCCCGGGGGCCAGAGGCGGAGGGCAGCCAGGGGCCCTGACTGCTGCCTCCGTGCCCGTCCAGCTCCGCCGCGGGGTGACGGTTCCCTGGGCCCGCCAGTTGGTGAAAAAGGACGTGAGGTTTGGAAAACCAGGCTGGTTAACCTGGTGCAGTCTCAGTATCTCCACGCACACCCCAAGCGCGGGTCCTGAAATTTATTCGGTGTCCACAAGCTTACACTTTTTACTTTGGGGTATCTCTGCAAATGCGTTTCTCCCGCAATTCTGGGCACTGGGTGTGCGCCCGGCGGCGGCTGCAGTTATTCAATATTAATGACGCTGTTTGCCCGCATCATTATGATGATAACTATTACTATTGTTGTGATTCCGAGCTCCGAGGCGAGAGCCACTGGAGGCGGGGAGGGGGGGTGTCGGGCTGCAGAGCCGCCGAGCAAGCCAGCCGAGGCCACCGAGGTCTGTGCTTTGCGTGGGGGTGAGGGGGTGGAAGAAGTGAGCCCAGAGACCAAGTGCAGACTTGCCAAATCCCCCACTTCGGCCATGCCCCGAAGCCCTAGAGCGCGAACTCCCCGTTCCTCCCTACCAAAAATGCCCGCCCCGAAAGAAAGCGAAAACTGCACCCGGCTCCCAGCCCGGCGCGCGCTGGTCTCAGCTCGCGCACGGGGGTGTCGGCCGCGCGCCCGGTCGCTTCTCCGCCGCCCCGGCCAGAAGCATTTTAAAAGTCAAAATGAAGAACAAAGACATACGGGGTGATGGGGGAGAGAAAGGGAATTCTGCCTAACCGTTCCTTCCCCCCACCCCCACCCTCAAGCTCGTTCCTCCCCGGACGAGAATCGCCTGGCAGGAGGTGGGGGAGGCTCTGGTACAGGTTCAAGTTCGCTGAGCTTTCTTGATCTTGTTCTGCCTCCTAGCGACAGAATGGCTCATTCAGCCGACATAGCAGAAGAGGGGGGGGGGTGGTCCTGAGGACGGGGATGGCTCTTGCCCCCTCTGAGCGCCCAGAAAATGAGGAGAGAACTAAGTGGCCCCCTCACCCCCTTCTAAACTGGCCCTTTAACCCATTGCCGGCACCAGGACAGGAGGAGGGGGGACTAACCCTCCCAGCCTTGAGTGTCCCAAGATGGACCCAAGAGGGAGAGGGGTACGAGGCAGCAGCCTAGACTGCGCGCCCCAGTCCGTCCTTTGAGCCCCCACTGCATCCTTCCGAAGAAAGGCCTGGCTTTCCCGAGTCCTGCGAACACTGCCCTTCCTTCCCGCCGATACCTGGCCGGGCTGTAACTTCACACCGCCGCACGCCGAGTCTGATCAGCATCCGGCGCGGCCGGGGGAGTGGGGGGCGGGGGAGAGAGGCGAGGGAGGGATGCGCGGGGGTGGGAAGAGGGAGGGCCCCGCAACGTGCCGGGGCGGGGGAGCTTCCGAAGTGTGTGACAAGTTCCAGGGCCCAGTGAAAAATTCAATTCCCTGGGCGCACCCACCACCACCACCCCTTTAAAAAACACAAAACCAAGTATAGCTGGTCCTTTAAAACTGCATCCAAAATTTAAGAATCATAAATTGGGTAGCGGGGAGGATGTGGGCCCTCTCACGCCTTTCTTTCCATTGCTGCCAAACTTTCCTAAGTGCCCACCGCCCGCCTTTCCAGGAGCAGTCAGCCAGCGGGAGACAGCCAGCACCACCACCTCTTACATAAACTCCCAAGAACCAAAGACCCAGCCAGGCCCTGGGAAGAGGGCAAGACCCAAAGGGTGAAGTGCTCGGGGTCCCAGGATCCAGCACCCTCAAAATGCATACTCAAACACACTTCTCCCCTGCCCTCCCCCGGCACCCCCACCACCTGGCCTGGCCGTGCTCGGGCGCTGGGGGACTGGTGGCCAGATTGGGCGGGAGGTGAGGGGGAAGGGAAAGCACGTGGTGACCTCCCCGCTGTCCGGGGCTGTGGGCAAGAGATATCTGAGAGAGTACCCAGGGCAGAGGGGAGGGGAGCCGCAGAACGCGCTTTTACAGTTGCTTTGCAAAATAAAAATCCTTTGCAAAGCCGAGTTTCACGCAGCCGATTTCGCAGCCTGGAAGGTCGAGAAGAGGTCTGGGCATTGTGCTGAGGACTGACTGGGATCGTGGGCCAGGCTGGCGCGGAGTCACTGCGCGGCCTGCCGCCGTGCCTGGCGGGTGGGCGGCGGGCGCCGGGTGGGCGATCCGGGGCTGGGCTGGGACGCGGCGAGGTCGGGCAAGGCCCGGGCGAGGCCAGGCCGCCACCGCCGCCTGCTCTGGGGCTGCCGCGCCGCGCTCTGTCCTCTGTCTGTTTGTTGGCAGGAGGCTCCCGCACACGCGGTGCTTGTAAACATTCAGACACGAGATTTTTCCCAATCAAAATCCACTTCCACTTTTTTTGAAAATCTTCCAAAAAATAGTAAGAGGAGGGAGTTCCTCTCTCCCTCTCCGTGCCGCCGGCGCCCTAAGTTTGCAACTGAAGGGGTTTTGGGGAACGGGGTGATTGTAAATTTTTTTATACATTAGAGATTGTGAGATTTTTGCCGGGGGAGGGGTAGTGGGGGAGTCAAAGAGAAGACCGTCACAGAGAAGTGTTGGTAGAGCGTTTGGCCTCGGTTTGGGGGCAAGAAATTGTACATTCTCTTGCCTTGTTTTATTTATTTTATTTTTATGTGTGTATTTATTTATGTGCCAGTCTTCTCCTTGCAGCCTCTGAGGCTGGGTCGGGAGGGGCCGGCAGCGGCAACCCAGGCGGCAGCAGTCCGGGCTCCCTCCCTCCCTCTCCCGCGTGCCCCCGGCCGCCTCCTCCCCGGCCCCGGCTCCTGCCCTTCGGCGGCGGCGGCGGCGGCGGCGGCGCGGGAGGGCAAGCGCGAGGAGCCGGCACAAAAGGCAGCGGGACAAACACCCACCTCGGGCCGGAACAAAAGGCGGCAGTGCCGGCCGCGTCTCCCGTCCTTCCCAGTCCCACGGCTCTCCCCGCCGCCACGGCCCCTCTCCCGACTCGGCAGACTCGGGAGCGCCGGGGGCCCCTTTCCACAGTTCCACTTTCTCACTATTGTGGGGATGACTACTTTCCTTCTGCTGCACACTTGACCGTGAGCGCGCTGGTGTCCAAAGGCCAGTCTCACCTCTTTTCTCCCCGGGAATCGTTTTTCAGACTTGCACTCACTCCCTCCCTCCCCCCATTTTCTTACAGAGAGTGGGAAGCAACCTCCCTTTCCCCACCAGCTCCCACCCCCAGGTTTGCCATTGAGTAGTTCGCATCCTTAGCATTGTTCATTATTTTGCAAAACTGGAGGGGGAATCATTGCATTCCTTTTCCAAAAGAGAAATAAAGCGGCGGAAAGGAGGAAAGAGGAGGAGTCAAATTTTTGTAAAATTAAATAAAATTAAAAGGTGCGTGCTGTCTCAAAAGTGCATACATGGCAATGGTTCGAGATGGGATGAGGTTTATTTTCTCCCTTTAATCTCTTTTACCTAGACTCTTGGAGATTTTTCTCGTGAAAAATTTAAAAATGTATGCACACACCCCTCTCTCCCCCTCGCTTTTGCTTCTAGTCCTGCGCGCTCTCGTGATTATTAATAATTATTATTACTATTATTGGGTTACTTACGCGAGAATTCCCGTTTGCTTAAGTGCTGGGGTTTGCCTTGCTTGCGGCGAGACATGGTGGGCTGCGGGGCGGGCGGGCGGCGGCGGCGGCGGCGGCGGCGGCGGCGGGCGGACGACGGCTCGGTTCACATCGGGAGAGCCGGGTTAGAAAGAAGGAGACTCCAGAGAAAATATCTTCATCAGTGCCTTTTGACATCCAAAATAAATTAGAAATAATACAAAGATGGCGCAGGGAAGATGAATTGTGGGAGAGCCGTCATGGCTTTTTTTTTTTTTAAAAAAAAAAAAAAAAAAAAAAAAAAAAAAAAAAAGGAGAGAGAGAGAGAAGAGAGATAGAGGGAGAGAGAGGGAGAGAGAGATGAAAAAAATGGCAAAAGCCCCCCTGAGCTGCAAGTTCAAGTGCGGACGTGACGTCCCTGCGAACTTGAACGTCAGGAGTCTGGATGGACAGAGACACACAAAACATGGGCAGGGCGAGCAGGAGAGAAGGGGAGGAGGGAAGGGGAAGCTCACACCAATGGACACACATCAGGGGCTGGACATGAAAAAGAGACCAGGACAAGCCAATGGCCAGTGCGGGGCGGGGGAGGTGCGGGGCGGGGGGCTCCGCGGACGCCAGACGCGGCCCCCGGGGGAGGGGCAGGCGGAGGGGAGGGGGCGCTGGGGCCGCGAGCTCACCAGTGGCCGCAGCGAGCGCCGCCGCGGTGGCGTGGCCGGGAGAGAAGAAAGGGGTGGCAGGGGTGGGAGGAAAGGGTGGGGGGGAGCAAGACGTGCGCCCTGCTCCCCCCCACACACGCGGACCCTAAAATGAAAGATTATTCTAAAAAAAAAGAGAGAGAGAGAGAGTACACGAGGAGGCTGCAGCCCTGGGCTGGGGAAGCGCGGGCGGAGGGAAGCCAGGTAGAGTTGCTCCCGGACACCCTCCTCCGTACGCACACCCACTTCCCCTCCCCGCCGCCGCCGCGCTCGCTCCCCGCGTGCAGACGCCAGGGGCCGAAGTGAAAGCCCCGAGCCCGCGGCTGCGCTCGGGAAACTTTGCCAGAGGAGAGGACAGCAAAGAAAAATCACCCGAAGTTGAGAGCTGAGCCTCCAAGTTACAGCTCCGCAGCGGGCGAGGGGAGGCGGGAGGGAGCGCACGGCAACGCGGAATCCAGCCCAAGTTTGGAGGGTTGTGGGTCCGGAAGGGCAGCGCCCGGGTCTCTAGGAGCCCGGGCGGCCTGGAAAGAGGGGACAGAGGAGAGGGAGGCGGCGCAGGCCAGGGCCCAAGGGCACCCCCAAGGCCGAGCCAGGGACCGGGAATGAGCGCCCCTACAAGCGACTGGGTCTGAATGCAATTGAAAGCGCCGAGTCCCGGCTCCTAAGGGTCGCAGAAAGAGAGCCCGAGGAATAAAGAACTAGGAGCCAGAGTCTGGCCCTCCAAGGGGCGCGCCGGGGGCCTGGGCGAGAGAGGCGCTGAGGCGTCCACCTCTCTGAGCGGCAGAGGACAAAGCGCGTGCAGTCCCGGGAGACCCAGTCCCTGGGAACGTGTTCCTGGCGCCGCGGGAGGTCCTGGAGCCCGGTCCCTGGGAGGGACACACCCCCTCCCACTCCAGAGCAACTGCAAAAGCACAGAGGGATGGAAAGAAAATGTTTCATACGGGCAGAGCACTACTGTTCCTGTGCTGTTACCCAGGGAAAGAGAAAATGGGGAATGGAGAGAGAGCGACCGGCTCGCAGGAGCAGCGGGGAGGCCACGGTGGTGAGATGACCGCCCCGGGTCAGCGCCGCGCTCCCCAGGCGCTGTGGGCCAAGGCGCACACCCGGGAGCCAGCAGCCCCCTCTCGCCTTTCTGTAGAGGTTCCCTGGAAATTAGGGAAGACCTGTTGGAAAAAAAAAAAAAAAAAAAACCCTGTCTCTTTAATGCACACACGCACACACACGCGCGTGCTGCCGCTGTCAAAAAGCGGGCTTCACTCTGGCGTGGGATACTTTCAGTTTTACGTAAAATGTACAGCAACAGCACCCCCTGCGATTGGAAAGTTTATTCAGAAACGTGCCTGTAAAGTCCCCCGGCGTCTCCCGCCTCCCAGCCTCCCTGCCTGCCAGCACCACTCTGCAGCCGCCGCCGCCGCCGGGCTGATCGCGGTCCGATTCCAAATCGGGAAGGGGCTTGGGGGGAAGAGGAGAATGGACTGAGGTCCAAGGGAGGTGCGGAAGGTGCAGGGTGGAGACGGGTCGCCACGGCCCGCGAGACCCTGAGGTGCAGGTGGATGTGTGTGAGTGTCTGCAGAGCTAGGAGCCCTCCTTCCCTCTCCTCGGAGCGGTTCCACAACCCCCGTCTTCTCATCCCCCTCTTCAGTCTGTGGGGTGTCGTTTCCGTAAACTCACCCACCCGGTGGGGAGCTTTATTGTTTTAAGCGAGGGCCCCGGGCTTGCACGCGCTCACCCGTCTCTCAGCCCTGCGGGCCAGCGGCTGTTTATTCCTGGGTCGTTTTAGTAAAGTTTCAAGTCTACTGTGTTAGAAAATGACTGGCTTGCCTAGCTCGGCGGAGCTTCGGACCCCTCTGAGGAAGAAAAGGAGGTTTTGATGCTCAACACTGAGAGAGATGTGGGCTGGACTGGGATTGTGTCAGTGTAGTTTGCTGTTTGTTGTTGTTTCCCTCCAGTTTAAGGGTGGGAGGAGACCTCAACTTCTGTTTAAGAAGAGGGAATATTCACTAGCAGTTAAGCTCGGTAGCTTGTGTGTGACACCATTTCCCCTTTTCACTGAGTTCTACAGAGCAGGTCAGCATCTCCATTCCACCACAGTCTGTTTTTTGTCTTGTTAAACCAGTCTTGGAGTCTCCAAAAGAATGTCTTCGCGGGGGGTGGCGGAGGAGGAAGAAGTAGGGGACGGTTGGAGGGCAGGTGAAGAGAGGGAAGAAGAAACTGCAATTGGGAGGCCTTTGAAAAATAAGTAAATAAAAGAAAAGCCCCTTCAGGTAACAATGGTGAGCCAGATTCTTTCAGAACCAGGCTTTCCAGATTTGAATATTGTTCCCACCCATCCATAAAAGTCCATCTATGGAGAAGATATATAAATGAGCGAGTGAGTGTTGTGGAAATATATATATGTATGATTTATATATAATGGTGTGTATAAAGCTTTTCGGGGTTGGCTGTAGTGTAAAAAGTAATGACTTTATTACCTCTGAAAGGTTCTGTGGTTCACATTTAACAGTCTTCTGAATTACAATTCATTACACAATTGTGTGCGCTCTAACGACGGCACCCTATCAGGGCCGCTATCTGTGGTTATTTCCAATAAATAACTGGCAACATTTTATTGATTTTCCTTTTAAAAAAAAAAATCATAGGAAATTAAGCACTTAGTTACAAGTAGGTCTGCTATATTATTACACTTGTTTCAGATTCCAGGGGGGTTCCTTCCGAAACCACATCTTAAAACATACATTAAAAGGCCAGTTTTGCAGCTGCTTTCCCTGGGTGCCAATGGAGAGGTAAGCAGCGACCTTTCCTCCATTAACATATATTTAATTTCACCATCATAATATGCCCAGGGTGAAATGGGAACTGCCCTCCGCTCCAGCCCCTCCCCCAGTCAAATTTCACCCAGTCCAGAAAACCAGGGCTGTGTGTTGGCATTTGATCCCTCCTAGTTGTCGACCCCCTCCCCGTCCCTGGTGCTCTCCCCTACAGAGACGCCCCCTCCCTCAGCACTGCTAGATGCTCGCTAAAACGCCCGAAAGTGGGGGAGGGGAGGGTTTGCATGTGTTTAAAGGAAGAAAAATGTGTCGCTTTAAGAGATTTTAAAATATTACATAAGTATTGATTAATGATGCAGGTGGTTTTGTAGAGGGGGTGAAAGGTCACTTTAAACGTGCACACTTGGATACACAATAAGTATATTTACCTTTCCAGAAGTGGCTTTTAGAAAGTAATAAATTATGACAACGTTAAAATTATTTTCTGGCCGTTCAGTTAACTTCGTTTGGGGCTGTAGAGCGGTTGCTGCTCCCATTGAAAGGGTAATTACGTTCTGTGGGCTCTTTCCCAAACCTTTGGTGACGACACTGCGTGTAAACTCCAGGCCAGCAGACGACCCCTCCCCTTCCCTCCTCCCCCTTTTTATCTTGCCCGCGGAGGAGACGCCCCAGGACTTCCTGCAGTATATATTCTGCCTCTGATCTCCGTACTTAATAGCCTAGTCCTAGTTTATGCTTTATAATGTGTTGACAAGTTTTCTAACAGACTTTCTGAAATAATGCACATATATTCACGTCGGTTAGAAACCCACCGTATTTTTAGAGTCGAGTAGATCTATACCCTAATGCAGTGAGAGAGTGTAAATCATACAGGATTTCATAGTCCTTTCAGTAGTTTTCGGTATGAAGTATGAGCCGCGTGGCCTCCAGACGTAACCTTTTAGAAAAAAAGACAGTGCTTTTATTTTATGGTGTAAAGTGCTTTTAGCTCCAGGGCTCTGAACGTGAATGTGGTCAACAAACAGCTCGAAGAGGGAGACTTAATACAGTCCCAGCCCTCCGACGGAGGATCGCCTGGCGCGAGGGACTCGGGCTGAGCTGGAAGATGAAGGGTTAAAAGGTCTCTCTGGATGGAAACTACAAGATTAAAATAAAATATTCACTGTCTGCCTTTAGGGGGAAACACCTTCATAGACTTAAAGATAAATAAGTGAATGACTGAATGAAATTAGAAATACCACCAGTCTCTCCTTGATTTTTACTTTAGCCTTTTTTCTTTTTATTTCTTTTATTATTTTTTTATTTTTTGTTTTGTTTTTCCTAATCGGCAGATCCCAAAATAGAGAACAGGCAGTCAGCCTCATAAAAATAAAACTTAGGTTTGGATTCTATGCTTAACATAGGTTTTGCATTTTGGGTTCTCAAGGATGGGAGTGCTAGGCTGTTGTTAAGACAAAGGAAAAATGAATTTTAAAATGTTGGGGATGCCCGGGTGCCTTGGCTCACACCTGAAATCCCAGCACTTCAGGAGGCGAGGCCAGGAGGATCACTTGAGGTCAGGAGTTCGATACCAGCCTGGCCAACATTGTGAAACCCCATCTCTACAAAAAATACAAAAATTTGCTGGGCATGGTGGATCATGCCTAAAGTCCTAGCTACTTGGGAGGCTGAGGCACAAGAATCGCTTGAACCCTGGTGGGGCAGAGGTTGCAGTCAGTCGAGATCACGTCACCACTCCAGCATGGGTGAGAGACTGAGAACCTGTCTGAAAAAAATAATAATTAAAAAAAAAAATAGTGGGGAGTTGCTTGAGGAAGAGGGTGAGCTTTTCCCTCCTCTACTCCCAGTGTGACCCAGAGGCTGAGAAGTCCCTGGAGAACAGTATCTATACCTTCTACAAAGGCACAGATGTCCTCCAAGAAGGCTCCTGGGAGAACCATTAGGCTGGCATTTTTCTCTCCAGGCTCCCTGGGCCTTTAGCTGGCTGGCTGTCTGCACTTCAAATACCTGATAGAACTCATCCAAAGAAAAAGGAAAAGGGAAAAGAAAAGGAAGGGAATGAAATGGAAAAGGAAGGGAAGGAAAAGGGAGAGGAGGGGAGGGGAGGGGCTGAATCTACTCTAAGTCTATACTTACCTCTAGATGAGACTACTGTGCGCTAAGTCAATAATGTATGGGGAAGAAGGAGCATAGGCTTACCAGACAAGTAAGGGGCCCCTTGGAAGAGACAAAGAGTTCTAGTTAGAAGGCTGCTGAATGAAACACTCAGTTTAGCTTCCTAACATTGACATCAAAGACACATAAGAGCCAGGCAATGCTGTCCAATGAATGTACTGCACTAGAGAGTTCCTAATGCAATACTCAGCACACAGTAGATGCTCAATAAATGGTCTTTGATAAATAATAAATTAATTAATTAATTTGATAAATAATAAATTAATAAATCCTATCACCACATACATGAAACCAACATAACTGTCCAAATTCTATTCATTTTCCTCAGAAACCAATAAGTCTTTGATCAGGCAACCCTATTCCAAGAGTGTATTTAAACATAAAAGTGATTCCCACCAAGGATGGTGAGCTCAGAAAAGATTATCTCAAATATCAGAGCAGCTGAACAAGTAACAATACAAGATATTTCCATCATTTCCAGCAGTGTACATTATCAAAAATCTTCCACATAAGGCAGTATCAAGAACCTGGTAGCAAACGATTTCTTTTTTTAACATTGCTTTTTGGATACGTGCAAATCTGCTTTCTGAAATGAGACCACTTTTAAAGGGGAAAAAACCACAATCAAAACAACCAAAAATAAAAGGTATTTCAAACTTTATTCTCTATGTCTCTCCACCCCATGCATCTTTTACTTTTAGCAAGGGAATAATTTTTTAATATAGGTTTTTCAAACCCAATCTTAAAAACAACCTTAACCTATATGCCTCTCTCTCTCTTTCATAAATAAAAAGAAAAGCAACACACACACACACACACACACACACACATCTGGTCTGACATTTTGTACAGCCAGTTTCAGCCCAATGTGATTTAAAACAATGTGAGTTAAAAACCTCTTAAAATTTGGGTTTATAATGGAAACGCTGACAGACTCTTAATTATAGCAGCCCTGCCAGACACTGCTATAATGAAATAGTTGTGCTTTCATTACTATAGAGGCACTATAGTTAAGGGTCTGTCAGTGTTTCTATTATAAACCCCAAGTTTAAGAGGTTTATAACTTGCGCTATTTAAATGGCACTGGGTGGAATTCAAGTTATCAGTCCAGATGTGAAGTTGTTTTCTAAAAGGCAGAATAACTCAACTGAGGAAGCTTTTGGATCTCTCTCTCTCTCTCTCTCTCTCTCTCTCTCTCTCTCTCTGTTTCTCTCTCCTCTCCTCCAGGACATTGCAGAATGTTTTTAGTAGTTTCAGATGGTCTTATTGCCAACTTCTAGCTATGACTTCACTGTCTAAAAGGAAATTTTATAGGCAGTTAGTCCTTTATTTGGACAAGTACTCTTTGCAATTTTATAAGTTTTTATTATTTTATCCTGGAGTATGCATGTGTGGGTGTGTGTGTTCCTACATATATATAGGCACACACACAGAAAGAAACAACTTAAAAATCAAGACTATATGCCAAGGAATGTTGCGACCTCATATATATACACAGAGGAATGCATTCTGTGCTACATTCTAATTTTAAAAAAAAGTATGAATTTACCAGAAAGGAAAAATGAAGCACCTCCGATCATCTTTATCTTGTCTATCAACTGTGTGGTAAAAATAAAAGAGTATTCACATCTCATTTCATAAAAGGTATCGCTTTCCTGGTATCACTTGGTTTGTTTGGAAAGCAACAGCATGGTACAATCATCCCTGAGCTACCCAAGGACTGTACACAAACACTATGGATTCCTCTGCTTGACTTTGATTGTTGACAAATTGATGAAGAATTTACTTGGAATTATCCGGTGGACCAGAGTTTTGAAATATGTATTATTAACCCGGTATATCACCACCGTAATATGAAACTAATGCTTATGAGTGATGATGTGGCTGATGCTGATTCTGTGCATGAGGAAAACAGGGAAGGTGGTGGTAATGATGATCATGGCGGCGATGGAGGTGGAGAAGGTAGTGCTGATGGGGTGGGGAGTGGCAGTTTCTCTAATTAACATGTCCACCAGAGGGCAGTAGAAACAGGATAAAGAGTGGGTAAGGTTAGAAGTTCTAACACATTGTTTGTCCACCTCTTGGTGCTTTAGAAAAGCCACTCCGTAAAGATCGAGCGGCAGACAAGTTAAAGTGAAGTTTTTAAATGCGTGCAGCTCATGGCCCCTCTACCAAGATGTGGCCTTGTCTGGGTGTTGTTGGCAGCCCCTAAGGTCACTGATTTGCCCACCAAGAGCTGTGCAGCAACCACATCTGCATTCAGAAATCTTTTTACTTTCAGAAGAGCAGTTCCTTTCCTCTTTTCTCTCTGACTAGGATCAGACAACCAAATTAGACCACCGAGGACTACAGGCTTTGATCACCCTCACTTCACAATAGCTCAAGTTGGTCTCCTCTGGAATTCAATGGGGGACAAAAGGGAAGCAGTCATCAAAACATGTCACCAGGCTCAAGTTCCTTCTCTACCAGTGTCTCATAAACCCCACAATTGCCTAACCCATAACCACTCCAGCTGCATCCCAGTCATTCCCAGAGAGCACTGCACAGCCCAGAATATTCTAGTCCCTTCTCTAGAAATTAAGACTGTGTGTGTGTGTGTGTGTTAGTCAATAGTCTTTTTTCGTTTGTTTTTTTCTTGTCAAATTCAGCAAAGGGAACTTTTCTGGTAGAAAATACCTACACCCCCCCCCCGAAAAAAAAAGAATACCTATCCCTCTCTCATCTTTCTTTGGCAGCTTGGTAGAGAATAAACGAATCTCTCTGTTCTCCCATTCCCAGTTGCATACAATTTGCCTGTTTTCTCTTTCTCTTAAAAAAAAAAAATCTTTGCACAAGGTCAGTTATCTAAACCTCCAGATTCCTATAAAATGAAGAATCTGGTCCTGAGATTGTTATTCTTTCCTTCTTTATGGAGCACAGCACTGTGCAAACACAGATGTGGTCCCTGCTTTTGGATGGTTGTTTGTTTGTTTGTTTGTTTTAAAGGCACTAAGACACATATACACAGGCACAAGTATGTCACATAAAGTTCACCAATCATGCATGTATGCCAAAACCATACAAATGCACACCATTATCCTATTTTGTATAGCCCTAGCTTCATATTACTAATTTGAATGGTTCTAAATGTATAGCAAGGATCTGTGTGAGGCAACACAGCTCTGGTCACTCTGACACCAGATTTGTACTTTCTGGAGAAAAAAGCTTGATTTCCCAGAAATGAGAATGGTAAATAATGATGTTTGGTCATAGATATCTGTGATCATCTATTGCTGTCACAGTTTTTATAATGTTTTCAAATGGCTTAACTAGTTACTTTCGAGAAATGAGCTTTCTGTACCACCACTTGTTTTGTAGGAAATATTATGGACTATTGCTAGCATGTATTTATGAAGGTGCTTTTTTTTTTTTTTTTTTTTTT
>NW_016107490.1:3266859-3296595 GCF_001604975.1 Cebus imitator
CCCAGGCTGGAATGCAGTAGTGCAATCTCGGCTCACTGCAACTTCCGCCTCTGGGTTCAAGCAATTCTCCCTGCTTCAGCCTCCTGGGTAGCTGGGATTACAGGTGCCCACTACCACGCCCGGCTAATTTTTGTATTTTTTAGTAGAGATGGGGTTTTGCTATGTTGTCCAGACTGGCCTGGAACACCTGACCTCAGGTGATCCACCCACTTAGGTCTTCCAAAGGGCTGGGATTACAGGCATGAGCCACTGCACCTGGCCCATTTTTCAAGTGACATTTTTTTGGTTTCCTAACACATAGTAGGCACTTAATACATTTGCTGAACCAAGGAATGAATTCTGCAAATATATTTTCAGTCACTACTGCCAGTGAAAAAGATATAGGTATTTGCGTTTACTCACTGGTAAGTACTCAACAATAGAAAATCTTACTATTTCATTTTTTAAATAGTTAAGAAGTATGGGCCATTTGCACTGCTACTTAACCTATGTATTATAAATTCCACACCCACTTGCATCAGGTGGAAACAATGTCTCTCTGTGTATATTTCATATAATATCTCTGTATATATGTGTGCATAATATCTGTGTGTATATATGTGGGTATAATATGTGTATATATGTCATAAAAGCCACCACGTTACCCAAGTCTTGAGTTGTCAGAGCTTAATGGAACACAGACTCTGTCTTTTTCATCTTTCTCTTCCTCCACACAGAGCAGAACCTTAGGAAAATGTCTGATACATGAATAAAGACTTACAAAGTAAACCACTTAGATTCCCAGGAACTTCAAAATCCTATCTACTATAGACAAAATGTCCTTTTTATTGTTCTCAATTCTCAGATTTTGAAATGCAGTAAAATATTCAAACAGCCAAATTTCAAGAGCATCATAACACAGAGTAACTCAGAGACTAATTCTGGAGGCTGATTCTCCAGACACTATGTTCTTTAAATATCAAGACCTGTCTAGCTGGTTCTCATTTGCAACAGGCAAAGCTCATAGAGCTTTATATGGGCAACCCCTTCCCATATACCCCCAAATGGTGATTTTTGTGGCCTGGCTCAGAGAGCAAGGGAAATATCAGTATGTGCTCTTGAAATATGATGAAGAAAGAAGTATGACCTTCTCCTTTCAAACTCTTGAATCTTGAACTCAGAGCTTAATTAGTAGGAGAAAACACAAAATTAGTGGATTTTCAAAATAAACTCAGCTTCTGACTGCAAATATATTAGGTGGAAGCATATAAATTATTTTAATATTAAGCACATAAAAGGGTTTTATTAAAGATTATAGGTCTTTTGCTTGTATTGATTTAAAGGTTCTAGAAAATTTTAAATACGCTCATTTTAAAACATATTTTCTAAGAAATCAACTCTCGTTAATGAGAACACAGAGCTCTCCGTTTTTTCTTTCATTTTAACACAAATAAATCAAACTGAAAAGCAGCCTCAAACCAAAAAGGAACTCCTTTTTTAAAAAATGATATGACTTTAGTTTTTAGCAATGTCTTCAGAATTCCAAGATGGATCGTTTCTTTCCGCTGATCTTCACATTTAATGGGTTGGATCTCTTTAAGTTAATGTGACAAAGAAAGACATTTAAATGCTGAGTCCAGACTTGTGTTTTCAGCTATTTTACCCTCAGTAAGATTGACATGATATCTGATCTGTAGTAACAACCAAAATTAATACATTTATGACAGTGCTAAAAAGTTGTGCTTCAATACTTCTAATTTTTAAACATTCTAGAAGGAAGAAGATTGTCACTATGGAAGCTAAAAGGGACAAAGAGCTCCTGATTTCAGTTGGTATCTTTTATTAATTTTTTAAGGATGAGAGATTTAACTAGCAGCTAGGAAATACATATTAATCCTGAGGTACATTTTTTTCAACATAATACCAAATGCCTAAACATTGTGCATAAACTTGCACTGAAATAATAAGATGATGGCAGTAATTATTTCAATGAAAATTTCCCCAGCCAAGGTAACAGGCAGAGAGATCACCTAATGCTACACTGAGAGGTAGAATACGGAACACGTAGCGCTGTGGTGACTAACGGGTGATAAGAGAACCCTTCTGCTTGCAGTTTCGGCATTTATGTCTCCAGTATTATTGATAGCACATATTATTTTTACTACATGGTGTCTTTATTACGTAAAATCTAATTGCAGGAAAAATTATTTTTATCCTCTTGATTTTGATAGACATTTGCATAGAGAAGGTAAGATACAGAGAAGGCCGTATCTTGTGGAATTCTACTACCACGAAGGACGTGTGCTGATGATTGCTGATATCAGTTCTATAAGCACCCTACACCGGCCTTTTAAAAGGGAAGGAAATTAAGTACAATAGACTTGTGATAAAATAAGAGAGAGGTCCTGGTGAAGATACAGGGAGGAAGCAGGATGACTCAGAATTAGAGCTTCAGTCTCACCCTCCCTGAATGGTCCTGTGTCCAAATGTCACCAGCTAAAGAGTGTATGAAATCTCTCGCCCAACTGAAACCCCTGGCGAAAGAGCACGTTAACTGCACCTTGGTCCTGAGGTAGAGATAAGAGTAGATTTTTCTGGGTGCAATTTCGATTATGATGCTGACTTTGGGTGGAATGGTTTTCAAGAGAGCAAGCAAAGTAACAAAAATCTGGCATGCAGAACCAAGCAGCCCTGAGTGTCTGGACCGTGGACACTTTCCACAAAGGTCAGTCAGGAAGGGCTGAAAGAAAAGGCATATCAAAGGCATCGTGGAACTCAGAGCCAGTAAAAATGAAACTATTCTCTTCTGAGACCTAATTAACTTTTATATCCAGAGGTACACTGCACATTTGTTCTTTGCTTATGACGAGAACTAAAAAAATATATGTGCCATGGAACTAGGGTTTTAAATGATCTATTGGGTGGCTTTCCTGTAAGGAATTTTCTATTCTTTAGAGGTAGCCTTTCGACGCATAAGTAAGTCTAGGCTAATTATTTTTTTTCCTCAAAACATTAAGTATTTTCCTATTCTGTTTTCAAGGAATCAGGGACCTAGTCCTGTAACTTCCAAAATATTCCTTTCAAATCCTGAAACAAAACCAGAAAAAATATTCAGGAAACAAATCTCATGCTACCGGCTTGCAAGGATTAGTCTCCTGTTAGAGTCACTGTTCCTATATGATCCTTTTTCATGTTTTAAAGGAGGATATATATTTTTCTGTTACCTTTCCTGACTGTAAAGCAATCACAGGAACCTGCAGGAGGCACTATAAATATGCAAATTTCTGAGAGATAACTGTTTTCAGTGGTTATGCCTCCAAGTAGTAAGGGAGACAGGAAAGCCAGAGCTGCCTACTTTCAAGTAATTCGTATGTTGGTGGTGCCCCCTGCTGCAATCACAGGTTGTCCAAGAAAGGGAGAATAAAATTCAGAAGCATTTAGATCTGGTTAATATGTGAAATAAATGCCCACTTCCCCTGCTCCAGGAATAGCCATACCTGAGTTCAGAATTTCTCCTGTCAGCCACAATTCCACTTTAAACATTCCTCAGCCTAAAATCTGGAAGATTCGCTTTTATCTCAAACCCTTTAAAGATGCATGTTACATGGAGATAGGTTTAAAACACACACACACACACACACACACACACACACACACACACACACACATCTCACCAAGATCCCAACCAGCATTTTCAAAGAATGAAATGTTTTATATATTTCCTAGAGGTTACCAAGTGATAATAAATTCTGAATTAGAAGACTTTCCTGCCACCTAGAACATTAGAACAGAAAGGGAAAAGTTAGTGTTAACAGCATATATAGCTATTACACAGCTTTAAATGCCTTTATTTATTAAAGGAAAATTCTGAGGGCCATTAGCTTATAGTGTAGACTTGACATTTTGATATTCAAAATAAAATGAAATAAAATAAATAAATGAAACAAGCAAGTTAGACACATTGGGAAACTGATAGCTGTAGCTCTCTAGTCACTCTATTACAGATTTTCATATTAAGATGGGCGGGGCGGGAGAGCTGACAGATCAGAATAACATGATACAATTCAGACCTGTGATGGTCTATTGAATACATAATATGCATTTTTAAATTGCCTGAATATATATTCACATGACAGAATCTACCGGGTTTAGGAGGAGTCCTTGCTCTTGATCAAATCATACAAACTGTTAAAACTTGTCTATCACATCAAATCACATACACTTCTATTGAAATTGGGTTTTTTTGTCTTCTTATTTAAATTCTAAAGTTGAAAAAGATAAAAGGAAATTAAACCTACCAAAAGAAACTCCGGTAGACATTAAAAACTCTAGATTCTGAGCCACCAAGACAAGCCTTGATGAAAGACACTCAACTTTTTCTGTGAGACTCACCTTAATCTTCCCCAAGGCCCCAAGCTTCCCAATTTTGCTATTTTTTTAACATCAGTTTTAGGAATGTAAGCTCTCTCCTAGTGTAAACGTCTCACAGTGGCTATGTACTGAAGTTTCCATTTCAACTTAGCTCTGTACTTCGTTTCCATATTCAGATCTTTACAGCTACAGCAAAGTAGAGGACTGAGGAAATTACCTATGTAATTTTAGCAATGAGCCTGCCTTTATCTGCACCATTCAGGAATCTTGTATCCTGTGTGTTGAGCTCTGACCTGAGGGCCCATGAGGAGAGAAAGGGAGAGAAACTGCTGGATGCTATATACCAGGCAGAACTAATTAGAAATAGATCCTGATATTAAAGGTGCCAATCCTTTTCTTACCCAAAACTTAAACAAGCACCCATCACTCTATATGATGAGAAGAATTTTTAAACCCCTACTCTGGGTTTTACTGCCACAGAAGGTGAACTGTTAGAAAAAGAAAACCAGCATACACAAAACAGCAGCTGGGAATGGAAGCTCCTCTTTCCCAGAACCCCTGCCATATATGCTCTGTCGCTCACCTTCTAGACACTCCGTACAACCATTCAATCTATTGAATCAAGAGACTGTTTGATCTTATCTGCATCTGTGAGCTGACTGTCAACCTGCTTAGGCTGCATATTAAATCATCTATAGTAGCTGTATCAAGCTGGGATGATCTGTTAATTCTAAATTTATTAACCCTTGGAGTGCAGTCATCATGTTTAATCTAGTGTAGCCCGCATTTATTTTACAAGACTAAATCCTTCTTTAAGATATGGCTGTGCTGTAAGTTAAAAACAGCTAATGTGGGTTTCATTATGATAATTGGGGGGAGAGACTGTCTGAAAAATGCTAGTGTGGCTATCCTAACAGGCTATGGACGTCTGATCCCAGGCACTCTCCTAGGCTGAGGTTTGCCTGTGAAATGAAATTTTCTCCAGAAACAGTTCAGTCTCTGAAAACAATGCAAAAGAAAAAAGAGGAGGGGGAAGAAGAAAGGGAAGGAGTCCTCTAACAGATTTCCAGTGGTCCAAAGCCAGAAAGACTGATTTCCAGCCAGTGTCAACCCCTAATGTAATGCCTAAGGAAGCAATTTCCAAAGGCACACACCTGGCCAAAAAAAAAAAAACCTCAACAAATTCCTTGAGTAAGTCAAACTTCCAGATCAATAAGGATCACCTATTGCTGGAATGAATGATTTTTCACCTCCCCTCCCCCAAAGAAGAATTCTAAGCAATTCGAATTATAGGTAGTCCTGCTAAAAAAAGGGGGGGTTGGAATACTCATTTAATAGGTTAATCTGTCTTCAGATTAAAAAAAAAAGATATCTATCTCTTCTACTTGCCCATTACTGATGTTATCAACATATTCATAGCTTTTCTTTCAGATACAAACTGCTAGGCATGCTCCCTTTTTTGGTAACCACGTGCCTGATATCTCTCTAATGTAGCCTAATAACAATTTTAGCATTCAGATGAAGCGATTTCATTCTGTGACTGCCTTTTCTATTAGATTTGATTTTGAGAAGCCCCAGTGGGTGCCTTCGAGGCAGAGATCTATCTGTGAGGCTGCTACCGACTCAATAGCAGCCTGGGCTAACCTTGACCTTTCCCGAGACCCCGCTCCATCTGGTGCCAGCCTGCTTTCCACCACCCCCCCTCCTTTTTTGCTTCATAGTCAACATTGATCAAGGCAGAACGGAGCGCCTCGTCTCCTGGAAGGGCTGGGCAGACTCAGGAGTACAGCACATTTCAGTATATGGAAATGATCAAGCCTCTTATGCAATCATAAATCTACATAGGAGTCTTGTGATTTGATATTTCATTCACCTCCAAAGATTTTTTTTCTCCCTCCCAACAGGGATTTATAAGCTCTGTAAGAGCTCCCGGACAACGGCTTTCCCCAACACCTGGAAATTATCAAGCTTCCTGCTTGCTGAATGATGCTAACAGCGCTAATGCTGCAAATTCATTTTTAACAACTGACTGGCTTTTATCTAGGATTTGTGTGTGTGTGTGCGTGTGTGCACACGTGCCTTTCTTTAAGAAAAATCTACCAAAGCAACGGATAGTATCAAAGATACCAAAATCAAATCTGACTTGAATATCCTACATCTCCACACCCATTCTCTTACGTATTTCTAGATAGATGGGTTTTTCTATCTCTGAATTCTGACCCCTTTTTTAACCATTAGGAAGGGGGAGATAAAGAGGGAAAAAGGAGAGTCAGAAAAAAGAGAGATAGAGGAGAGAGAAACAGAGAGGTAACGATGTAACACTTGAATGGAGCTTGAAATTCGCTTTTCCCTCCCTAGGCCACATTCCTTCTTTCCCAAAGACCCACACGAACGTCTCCTTCTCCAGATCACCCACTAGAGTACACAGATGCCTCCTCTGCCCCACACTGTCTTTCTTTCCTCCTCTTCGCTCTGTATCAGGGGCTGGGTGGTAAAGAGGCTGACTGAGGGGGAGTCACGTGGGCAGCCCGTGGGCAGCGGCGGCAGCAGCTCAAAAGAAATTGACTGACTGGCCGCTTGGGCGCATTTCAATATATGGAAATGACCAGAGGCTTCTGCAATAAATCAGCACTCAACACTTTGTCATTTTTCTAGTTCTGCTTCATTTTCCTATTTTCCTCTTCTCCTCATAGAAGCCTCATTTCTTGCATTTTGCCTTGCCGCGTCTCTTCCCACTTCCAACCTACACCCTCTCCAAATCTTACCCCATCCTCTCCATTCCTCCCCGCCACCGCGCGCCCCCGACACACACACACACACACACACACACACACACACACACACACTTTCTGTTCTCTGGCTCCCCTGTAATTGGAAACATCCGGTCTACGACGATTTTTTTCCTTTTCTTTCCCTTTCAAAAAATTTTCCGACAAAATCAGGCAGTATTTGTTGCCCTGCCTCGGATTATCTGCGACAAGAGGCGTCCAGGATGAGCTCACGTAATCCCCAGGATGGGAACGTCAAGCCCCTTATAATAAAGAAAAAAGAAAAAAAACCACAATCCTCATTCCCTACCCCAGCCCCCACTCCACCCTAGAGGAGTTCCCTTAGCAAACTTAAAAGACTATCAGAAGCAACTTGTGCTATGCAATGCCCTGGAGAGCGCTGGGTGGCTAGCCAGAAGAAAAGGGAAGGGTATAGTGGGAATCTACGTGGGTTTGCAGGTTCCTGCTTTTCTTGTGCAGAGCCTCCGGTGCCCTCCACCTAACCCTGCCCCAACGCCTTGGGTCTTTTTTGAACTAACGCTGTGCGTCTCCGCAATCTGCAATTACTCTGGATGTTTCTCAGGAGCTCAACACAGCCTGAATTTCGTGGCGCCTGCAAAAAAGCGAAATTAACAAAACCCCATCACCGCTCTGTTGTTTTTTTTTCTGGGGATTTTTTTGTTTTTCTTTTTCTTTTTCTTTTTCTTTTCTTTTTTTTTTCAGTTCGGTTCAGAAGCAAACACTACCTAGCTTCCTCCACTCCCTCCCAGACCCTACTTGAGATCTCTAATCTTTCAACTTGGGTCTCTCTCTTGTCTACTGGGCAGCCTCTCTTTTTTTCTTTCTCTTGGATCTGGGAACAATAGGCATGTAAAGGGTCAGTGGGCATCACCCTATAAAGCTCAGAACCTAATTAATTTTATTAAAGGAAGATCTGTTTATGCAATATGACAGCCTGGGGGAATTAACCATTTGAGGACGCAAAGGCTGTTCAGACACCAGAGATTCCCTCCTCACATCGTAAGCTTATACTTCCTGCCCCATTTGATCCTGGGCGGCACCGTGATCCGGGTCTGGTTTTTGTTTGTCCTTGTGAAGAGCTTGTCTAAATCCCGGGGTTCTGCACAATTGGAGGGACACCCGGAAAATCCATATATTCCCATTGCCAGACGACAGTTGAAATGCTCACCCATTCATAGTTTGTTGTAGTGACAGTTCAAAAGCTCTCACTATTTGGAACTGGGGGGGGGGGGGGGGGGAGGGAAAAAGAAAAAAAAAGGAGAGAAGAAGAGGAGAAGGGGAGGGGAAGAAGAGGGGTGGGGTTGTTGTTTTTTTTCTTGGCTGGGGGGGGGGGGGGGGGGCGGGCAGTGTGAACCTCTGGTGCGTCCTAGAGTGGGTATTTGCTTGAAAATACTCTACTTAGAAATCACGTTCTATGAAATCCAAGACGCCTTCTCAAGAGCAAAGGAAAATGTAACCGTTTTTAAGTAATTATTTTTTATTTTTCCCTGCCACTCTGGTAATTTGAAATACATTTTTAATAACCTCCTGGAAAAAACCAATTTAATAGTTCAGACATATTGTTCTTTGACTTAATATCCCTGTGTATTCCTTAATTGCCAAAACAAAGTTTATTTCATTTACAAGGGCTAACTTTATATCTCCTAGGAACTCTAATGTCATAGTCTTATGTTGTTTTTTTTTTTTATATCATCACCTTGGATTGTGTTCAACATGGATCTAGAAACGTATAGCATATGTATAGAAATAGATATGATAAAATATTCAAGAGCTCTCTGAAGGAAAATGTGCTTGAAAATAACCCCCTCTTTTATGGAATTTGTTTTGATTTAGATCTATAGATAGTAAAAAGAATGAAAGAAACTGTGAATTACACTGAATCTAAGATGTTTATCACTTTAATATTACACTTCCTAGCTTCCATGTTACAGAGCTTAAGGAACAGTCCCCAAACTTTCAGATTGAAGCTCTGCCTTGTACGGTCTGAGGTTTGTCTGGAAAGACCTGCCAGCACATGCCAGCTAAAAATGAGTGTCAATTAATAATAATAAAAACGCTCCCTTATTTCTACACTCATGTAATTTAACAGGTTTGGAGAGGAACGCAGGACGACAACAGTTGTGAGAACATTCCAATATATGCAGTTCTAACAGCTTTCATTCTAAGACGCCAAACCTTCCGAAAATAGAATGGCTTCACATTTCTTTTTTATATTAAAAGTCCAATCTACACTTCACATAAAATGTTTTTTTATCACAAAAATATTTGTCTCTAACAAAATGCACTTTTTGTTCTACCAAAAAAGCAAACATCTTGAAACAGATTCTCCCAGCTTTTTACAGCTCCCCATGGCAATTTTCTGTACTATTTTCAACTTCCCCTCCCCCATATGAGACACTTTGAACACTGGAATAAAAATAATTACTATTGAAACACTGAACTAGAATGCCCTGTTTCCCAATATTGCTAACAAAATCTCTAATTCTCAAACTGCTCTCTGATGGAACGAGGAGAATTGGGGACCTTACACTGATATTTCTAAGTGCAGTTTGTTG
Source organism: Cebus imitator (assembly GCF_001604975.1). NCBI lineage: Eukaryota > Metazoa > Chordata > Mammalia > Primates > Cebidae > Cebus > Cebus imitator. The sequence goes on from NW_016107490.1 coordinate 3,276,554, forward strand.
TTTTAAAAACATATTGTACTGATTAATAAAAATGTGAAATAATTTGAGTTACAAATTTTGAACTACGAATCACCATCTGCTCAAATGGGGGAAACCAAAAATTGCCGAATATATTTTCTCACCTCTTTTTTTTTCCATAATAACATAAACAACATTCCTGAATAATTTAAAAAAGAAAGTGACTACACAATGCATTTTTATAGTTCAACAACTGCTTGGTGAGTCCACCTTCTCAAACGTGCAATTATTTTTTTCCTAATGGCTTACATATGTCCTATCAAAAGATTCAGGTTCTAGTGCTTTTCCTGCATGTTGTGCAAATCTGCTTAGCTTTGTCTACCAGGACTCTAAGTTTCTGAGTTGATATGATAAAATAGACTGCACCGTGCAGTAACGCCAGTTTGGTCCTCGGTGTCAACCATGTCGGAGACCTGTGAGGACATTCAAAGTATCCTCTGGGAGTGGGGAAACAAAAAAATCCCCATGAACCCAGACTTGGAGGGAAAAGCACAACTATCAGATAGACATATAGATACAAATAATTATGATAAACAATTATCTTCTATTTTTGTGGGAAAGAAAGTAGGTAGGTGGATCTGCCATTGAGGGCTATTGAAAACAACTACTGATGGTCTGGCACCCAGGACCCAGTGGAAGTTACTATTCCCCCAGCAGAAGAAACAGCAGATCATCTAGGATGTACCAAGTTGTAAGCATTCAAGCAATGAAGATGATGAGCCAAGAGCCATTAGTACAGGGGGTGTAATAGAGGACCTGATGGAGAGGCAAATGTACTCTTTTTAAAACCAAATCCCAGGCTTCCACATGACAGACAAAGCAAGTTGATTTTCAAGCATCCTAAAAATAAAGAAATCCAATTCTATTAATCACAGAATAATATGGTGTATTTTTCTTTCCTTTTTTTTTTTCCTTTATTAAGAGAAGAAAATTTTGTCCAGGGAGGAGGTAATGCCCTTTTTTTTTTTTCAATAGACAGACATTGGCAACATGATCAAAAAGCCAAAACTTCATAGGTTGCATGTGCAGTAATCAGCGTGTGCCAGGGGGAGGGAAGAGTGAGCCAAATGATGTCATGTTGTCCCACCTACCACCATCACTGTTCAGTTTCAGTTCAGGAAAAGTCAGGGTATAAATTCCCAGGCCCCTGGAATGATGAGGAAGTTGCTTCATCATGTTGGAGTGGGGTAGAAGAAAATGAAGAACTGGTCAAAAAATATCTCCAGATGACCTTGAATATCAGCTGCTCTCTTTCTGCTCGAAGTTTAATTCCTTGAACATGGCAGCTGCTACTTTTGTTTTGATTTGCTTTTCACTCATAAACTCTCTCTCTAAACATATAGAACATTGAGTATTGTCTATAATGTGAAATAGGCAGTTCCCTTATTTAGAGTGAATTCAATATCAGGTGCTTTTGAGTTTCAGAAACCTGTGTCAGATGTTGAGGGAACGGAAGACAAGTTAACGACAACAACAAAAGGTTCATGTAGCAGGGTGGATCAGAGTCCGGGGAGGGACTCACATAAAAGTCCAACTGGGGAACAGGCAATAGACAAGAGGTCAGGGAGGTGCCCCAAAGCAGGAGAATCTTCAGCTGCTGGGGAAGAATGAGTAGGGTTTGCTACATGGGAAGATGTGAGAAGAGCACTCAGAGTGGAAGTACTGGCCTCAGCCAAGACCAGGCGGCTGGAGCAAGCTTGGTGAGTTTGGGGGCTGCAAGCTGCCTGGTGTAGCTGAAGCACAGTGGAGTTACAGAAAGATGTCTGCAAATGGAGGTTGGGGTAAGTCTGGGAAGAACCTGAAATGTAGCAATTCACAGTCTTGACCTGAATCTGTAGGCAATGAAAACCATTTGAGGTTTTTGAGTAGGGGTGGTGGGTGACATGCTCTTTGAAAAAAATGAAAGCTGGGGGCAATTTAGAGAATGGCTTGAAGCAAGTTGTTCTCTGCCATTCAACCTAGTTTTCTATTTGCCAATCTGCAGAGGAAGTGACCCATATGTAAATGAAGTGATTTGGACCTAACCAGGAATGAAATATTCACCGTCTTCTCCTTCATAATTGACGATGATGCTTCCGACAGTGATTTCTATTTACATATATACACAGGATGGCTGAATCTTCTCATAGAAAGTCTACTCTTTGAATGCTTCTGTATTTGGACTTTCTAAGAACCTAATTCATCCTTCCCTGTGGGGGCCCAAAAGTTTTTACCTCTAACTCTTACCACTTCCCTTGACCCAATTTGCCAAAAGGTAAGACTCAAATTCATGAAGGAAATTCCTCTTCTCTACCTCTAGGAAGAAACATTTGAAGGTATCTAAGCTTTCCGACGATGCAATCATATTCATTCAGCATCCACTATATGCACAACCCTTTGCTGAATCTTCTTGTAAAAAATGAACACAAATATATATATTAAGAAAGCAGGGATGAATAATATATGCCAGTATAAATTTTGAAACATTACCTAAAGTCAAATGATTGCAGAATAGCAATTGCTATCTGTTAACTGGTTGGATGGTGAGCTGGTTTTGAGCACAACATCCCTGGTGAAATAAAGCTAAGTTTTGTAAATTAAAAATTCTTTAAAATTAGATTCTGTTTTTACAGGGCTGGAGAAACCAACTTACAGAACTTTAACCATGAAGTTTCATGGCTTTTGTCTTACTTTTCTAGTTCTACCCAATAGAAAATAACAGTATGAAAAATGGGACACCATGCTGCATTTCAAATAGCCTTCCGCTAATTAGAAAATTACCCTGTATCATCATAAGGGCTGCCAGCATTGTTTTAATATGGCTCTGCTAATATACTGAAGGCCCTAATTTAAAAATCTTGTATCTTGGCTGCTAAAATCACTGCAGGCTGAATCTTGCCATACAGGAGGAGATTTTGTTTTTCAGTCCTGGGCATGGAGCATAATTGGTGTCAATTTTAAACGCCTGGAATGTGTGCGTGTGTTTAGGGGGGTGGGAGGGTAGAGAGACAAAGCAATTGTCTTTCAGTGCCTTCTTCCTAGCACACCTTAGCTGTGATCCCAGATCAGAACCTAGTTCTCTTGAGAATGAAGACTGCTTTGACATTTTAGTAAGGAAAATCTCAAGTAGCTCAAAAATTTCTCCTACAGGATTTAGTTAAAATATATAGTTACGTGAGATTTAAATGAAGTAATTTCTACTGTATGTTTACAATTGGTCATTCATTAAATTTTTTGTTGTTTAAATAAAATCCCTTAAGAATGAGCAAAAAAGTGTAGATAGTTATAGAAACACATATTTACATGCATATCAGCAAATTTTATATAATACATAGAAATATACAGTATATCCATTTTGATATCAAAATTGAATACCTGTAGACTGACTTTAGAAAAATGCTAGGAACACCAGACTTAAATGCTTACTTCCATTCTGAATTATTCTTAATTATGACTTGGTAGTCATAATTATTCTTAATTATTTTTATATGCCTCCCTACTTCAAATATCAAACACTAAAACCTTTCATTTGTCTTATATATCATATATACCATAGTGTCAAGGCCAAATGCCTAAGAGTTATTGCACAAAAGAAAACCTTTCAGCCTGAACCTTGAAACATCAGGCTTCACTTTATCTGTTTAGGATATTATTTTAATGTAAATTGGTATATGGATATGATATTACTCAAGGGAAGAGATGTTCATAAATAGCTGTATTTCTGAGATTTAACTCAGAAAAATTAGTTTTAGTCTTTTATTTTTATTTTCATCTTCTTTTGCTAGCTGTACTTTCAAAACTGGTTCCTCTTTTAGACAACTTCTAGTTCAACTAAAAAGTGATTATACACTTGAGTTATTCTTATTTAAATTACAGACCCATAAGCATTGCTTTTCATCCTTGGCAAAATTAAAAAGTATCAACTTAAAATGTAAAACCATCTCTATCTAAGAAACAAATTTAATAGTTTACAGTATGTGGCAATTTGAGTGTGATCACTCCTTCCAAGCTCTGTAAGCATTCATTAGCTTAGTTTCCTCCCGTTAGCTTGCAATAAAAATAATAATATTTGCCATTTAGTAGGAGCTTTTCACCCTCAAAGTGCTTTACAGGCATCAAGTAGTTTATTTATTAATAATCTATGTTTCTGCTTAATAAACTAGATTTCTGTTTACAATCAAAGGGAAAATTAGAAAGCGTTCCACTTGCAATAAGTAAAATAGTTGCTAACAGACTATCAAATTATGTATTTATTTTGTCCTGACCATTATTTTAAAATAACTTTCTCTTAGCCAATTAAAAATTTCAAGGTCCTAGGCAATGAAATAAAGCAGTCTGTTTCATGTCTGTTTGCTTTTCTAATTTGAAAGGAAGTAGATAATTTTTCAAAGTTTTTACCCCCTCAATTTATTCATGCAAAAGGAAACCCGGTTTCAGATACTACGGATTAGACACCAAAGAGATTTATTTATTTTCATTTATTTATTTTCATAGCAGAGGCCAGGTGTGGTGGCTCATGCCTGTAATCTCAACACTTTGGGAGGCTGAGATGGATGGATCACCTGAGGTCAGGAGTTCGAGACCAGCCTGGCCAACAATGCAAAACCCTGTTTTTACTAAAAAATACAAAAAAAATTAGCCGGGTGTGGTGATGATCGCCTGTAATCCCAGCTACTCAGGAGGCTGAGGCAAGAAAATCTCTTGAACCCGGAAATGGGAGGTTGCAGTGAGCCTAGATTGCACCATTGCACTCCATCCTATGTGACAGAGCGGGACTCTGTCTCAAAAAAAAAAAAAGAACATAGCAGATCTGTGCTGGAGGTAGGGGAGCCTCCCCTAGGGTATTAGCTCAAAGGCCCTGGGTTCTATTCCAACCTGAGTGGGAACTGTAAACAAATATTTTAAAGACCTAAGTCCTCCAGGACATTCGAATTTTGCTTCATGGGCTCTGGCTTTAGGGCAGTGGTTGGCTGTGGGGGTGGTTAGCCTGGTCCCAAGATAGGTCACCTCTACAGAAGAAATCACACAAACTGGCCTGGGACATGGGGACTGCTATGACACCTATAGACTCAGAAATAAGGACACTTCCTATAAAACTCCACACTGTTTTTCAAATTGACCTTCTCCATCTTATGATATGCTGTGCCTTGAAAACTGATGTTGAGTTGAAACTACTTATGATTCTACTTTGACTTTACCATCCAGAGTTCTCATGAGGAACATTTGAAATGCTGCAGGTTTCTGGAGATTTCTTTGAAGCAGCATAGAATAAAAGGAAAGTAGAAACTAGTTTATATAGAAGTTTGAAATGGCTCATTGTCCTGCAACTCAACTACGTAAATAGAGGAAACATCAGAAAACTTCAACACATTAGGAAATGATTCCAGTCATGCCTGTGCTATCTTTTAAGGCTTACAGATAATTATGATAAGAATGTTACCAGGATGGGCACGGTGGCTCATGCCTGTAATCCCAGCACTTTGGGAGGCCAAGACAGGTGGGTCACATGAGGTCAGGAGTTCAATACCAGCCTGGCCAACACGGAACCCATCTCTACTAAAAATACAAAAATTACCCAAGTGTGGTGGCGTGCACCTGTGGTTACTAGCTAAAAAGGAGGCTGAGGCATGAAAATCACTTGAACCCAGGAGGCAGAGGCTACAGTGAGCTGAGATCGCACCACTACATTCCAGCCTGGGTGACAGAGTGAGACTGTCTCCAAAAAAAAAAAGAAAGAAAGAAAAAAAGAATATTACCTTATGTGTGGTGATACTTTATAATCTTTACTGCATTACACACATATATTTTTTCAATTAAGCATACTTTCATCTCTTTTCACATTGATTTTGACTTGTTTGCTCTTTAATATTTTGTGTTGTTTTTCCTCTAACTGATAAGAATGGGGTAGGGTAAACATCACCCTAGCATGTCTGCACAATGCTGCCTTGTTATAATTAAATGTATTTTTCAAAGGTCTCTAAACCAGTCATAAAAATTTGCTCAGAGCTAAGCTTGGAATGTTAAGGTCTGATCCTGCAAGCGAATTCTCTCAAACACCATAATAACCTGATTTTTGGGCATTTAAAAATATGCACACATGAAACACAAACTCTCCAAGAGGATTTCTGTTTTACAGAATGATTCGGTGCCTCCCACTCTTATTTATGCGAAGAATGGATGTGTTCAAAGTTAATTTTGGTCTTTTTAATGGTTGAACAGAAGCCCTGGAGGCAGAAATAGGACTTGTGATTCACCTTCAGTTTAAAAGCGCTAATTTCTGCCTTCTGGATGCCTTTATAACAACTTGTCCCCATCTTTGGCATCAAAAAGCAACTTTCGAGTGAGAGGGGAGGAAAGGATAGAGGGAGCCAGCCCCCTCTCCCAGGATACAGGCCTCCCTTCTGACGCTGTCTGCGAAGGAGGCAGAGAGAAACAATTTGCAAAATATCCACAGGCGGGACAGAGGTGGAGAAGTACCAGCATTTAACAGCTCCTTCTGAGAACACCCACTGAGGTCTGTCTCCTCCCACTGAGGACCTTAACTCACCTTTACCACCCCTGTAGAAACAGAACACTAAGTAGGTAAGAGGACCCACCTCTCTCTCTATAAAAAGCCATTTGCTGCCTCATCCCTTATCTCTTTCCAAAGGCAGCAGTCATAAAAAATAGAATTGCAAAGTTAAGCAGGAATGGGAACAAAATTGTAATTCAATTGCTTTTTTTTTATGTTTTGTAAAATAATGGCAATAAATTAAATAATCAAAATATTTAGCTGTACAAACTGGCTTCTGCCACTTGTTCAGTTACTTCTTTTCATGAGGAAGGTTGCTTTACATACCAATAGGTGTTTTCAGAATTATCTCAATGTCTATTTAAACGTGCTGCACCATGAAGGTCTTCTGGTTTTTTTCAGTTGAAATTAATATTTGCCAATAAAAGAACTGTCAGGTCTTTGAAGTACACATTCATTGATGTACCCAAAAGAACAGAACGTTTCTAGTTTTCATTTGTGTGGTGTCCCTCTGCCCGAGTCAGTCAGTTATCCAGGCCACAGCCGGACATCAAGCTCCAGATATGATGAAAAACCACCTCCTTGAACAAAGAACATAGAATATTGAATTAATTCATTTCAACAGCCCTGTATGCTCCTGGCAAAAACAAAGACACTGTGTGGGCTGGATTTTGCATTTACTCATAAAGTTTAAGGTGTTGGCTATAAGAACGACCGTCAAAAGGCGATTGCAGCATAACCCATGAGAATAAAGGGGGGAGACTCCGGAGGAAAAACTCAATCTCACACCTACTAAATTTTCATATCTATTTCAGGCATAAATGGATTCTAAAATTTTGTGGCTTAAAAAAAAAAAAGTTCCATGAACGCAGCAGAAACAGCAACGTTGAAACATTTCAGTGCGGAGACATAGAAGCACAGATCGGATTTTGGAGCTGACCTGGGCATGTTTATGATCACAGTCCAAATCAAACATTACAGACTGGATTATCAGCCAGGAGCAACAGCCCTGAAGGTCCCTCTGTTCTGCCATGCGGCATCTTTGCCTGGGCCTCAAGTTCTCTTCCCAGGCCTTCTCCTCTGCCTTTGCAGTCCTACGTCAGGAAGACCCATACAATAATTGAAAAAACTGAGATTTGGTCATACTTTTCAAGGATTACCAAGTCAATTACTGAGAGGGAGAAAAATAAAAACGAAATAGTTGAGCATCACATGCCAGGGCACATTCAATTCAAACACCTCCCAGGGAGTTAAAATTCTCTCTATATGGTGAACAGTGTGTGCTTACATGTCGCTGGCAAGCCCACAGCAGTTTAAGGTAATATTTTGGTCAGCAGGTGTAGACCTCAAATGAACAGTGGTTTAAGACCTGGATTGCAAGAGGCAGGCATGTGCCGAAATTAGAAAAGCATTCTCAGGCTATTATTTAACATTCTACATATGTGAGATACAGAATGAAAGAATGAGAATTATCTTAAAATCCCTGCTAAAGCAGGGCCTGCTTTCTCAAGGCAATCTCAAGCTTTAGTAGTTCAGACAGATTCTCTAGCTGACAATTAATATTAATGGGTAGATTTCACAATGTGGCATTATCACACGGGAGATGGGTGGGCACACCATCTGGGTTTTGGCAGGTATTAGATGTAATCAAGGGGATTACTTGGCTCAGGGAGAAATAGAAAACCTTGGGTTTGTTTAGTCTCTTTCCTCTTTTGTTTGGACTCAGCTCTAGGTGTGCTCAACTATTTTCCCCCTTGTTCTTTATTTGTGGTGGGGAACATCTCCAGGGGGAAAGAAACAAAAACAAAAAGAGATGGTCAGACAGCCTATGATGACAGCTTAGCTATGGAATCATGGTCCATTTTCCCTTCTCACATAAAATTCACCAAAAATGTAGTGAATGCCTACTATGGACAAGGAGCCTTGCCAGGACGCCTCGTCTGTAGGGCATTAAGATGTAAGCATTCACAGGTCTATTTCTGGATGCTTTAAAATAGGTAAAGGGGTATACTGAATTTTCAAGGATAATACAAGATTTCTTGGTCTATCTTTGCCCCTTGCCCACCATATACCTCAACACACACACACACACACACACACACACACACACACACACACACGTTATTACCTGGAAGATCAAAAGGTAGCACCCACTTCAGATTTTAGAAAATAGTCACATAATTGGATTGCTTATTGGAAACGTCCAGTCACCAGACAAAGGAACCTACAGAAGGTGTACATGTTTTCAATAAAAATGAATGGAAGTTGTTGACTGGTTTACAGTCTTGGAGGAGACAGGTGATGAGGCAGTCTTGAAGTACCAAAACCCTGATGATTGCTGTTGCAGGTAACTTGTGAATTTTATGTTCAACTTTTGCTCTAATGATGAGTGAGAAGTTGGCTTGCCACTCAAGACATTCTGACCCACGAAAAAACACTTCTAATCCCCCAGTTTCCCTACCCAGGACTGTCTTGCATCCCACAGAGGAACACCACCCTAGCACACAATGATACTGCCATTGTTTCATGTTTGTCACATGCCCAAAGTAAACACCAGTGATATAACCTCAGGCTGGACTGTCAAGCCCACACAGAAGCCACCCTCCTCCATGCCTCCTCCTGAGCATACAGGACTGCAGGAGATCCCAAGTTTCATCAAAATTGTTTCTGGTGGAATAATCTTGTCCCAAGAACCCATCATGTGGGATGTACATACTTAGTCACTTAACAGATGTCAGTGATTAGCCCCAAACTTTCTGTAGAGAGTGAGTCCCATTCACAGGACTAGCAAGGCATTATAAGGACCTATTTCAACTTCACCTTCTTTCTCATGCTACATCACCCCACACGCAGGGCACCCCCCAGTCATCTCCCCAAACATACAAAATAAACTCAGCTGACAGCACTTTTTCTTTCCCAGCATTCTGGCCACTTCCAGCACCTTTTCGAGTGTAACAGGCACATGCTCCATGCTTTACGTGAATCTTTATGAAATTTTACTGTCAACAACATAACTACATATTCAAGTGCTCAGATCAACTGGAGCCCTTAAGACTGCAGGGCCCACTACAAAACGCACTAGCCACATAAGCCTACCTAAATTCAAGTTTATTAAAATAGCATACACTTTAAAATTCAGTTTTTCAGCCACACGTCAAGGGCTCCATGGTCACGTGTGGCTAGTGGCCACCATATTGGCTAGTGGGGACAGAACATTTGCATCATCCCGGTAAACTCTAGTGGACTGCGGGACTAGAGGGTGCAAGGACAGGAGAGGAGAGAAGTTTTCCTGGACCCCTGCAGAACTGCGCTTAGAACAGCCAGGCCCAGATGCTCACGAGTTTGCAGTCGATCTAAACGCTTGTCTCTTCTGCACCCGGGACACCCATATAGCCTTTCAAATGGGGAGTCAGTTTCGCAGTGCAGCAAAACCTCCACAGCACAGAATTCCGGGGCAAGTTCTTTACAGAGGTGTGGAAGGGGAGGAAAGCTTCCTGGGCAGGCCTTTGGGGTTGTCCCCACGCAGGCGCTTGCAGCCACCCCAGACCGCGCGGGGCCAGGCTTGAGGGGTATGAGAGCCGGTACCGGAGTCGAGTGGATGCCCGGCAGGAGCCGCTGGTGCCCAGCGTCCTCTCGCCTTGCCCTTTAGCACAGGGGCGAGCAGCGCAGGACAAAGACTCGGGCGGCAGCTGCCCGGTTCAGCGCGCAGGGGCGGCCTCGGCCACCCGGGGCGCCCGCCGCCCCCACCGCCCCGCGGGGGAGGCCCGGCGCCCGCCTTTGTCTGCGCCGCCGCCGTGGGCCAGGTATGCAGGAAGCGGGCGCCATCGTGCGGCCAGAGCTGGACACTGCGCACCCGGAGGCACGGCGCCACGAACGGCCGAACCTGGCTCGAAGCTCCGCGGGGACGCTGGTGTCATCGCGGCCCGACTGCTTGTACTGTTGCGGTGCGTTCTCTTTTGTATACTAAGTGCTGTGTGAACACAGAACCACTTCTAATAAAGACGCCAGCAGAAAAAGTAGAAGGAGGTGGACAGACTTGTCTATGTGTAATGAATAAAAATACCATGATCAAGAATATTTAGTGATGTAGTTGCTTGCATATGCGTGAAATATCTCTGCAACGTCACAAAAGAAAGTGGTTACAGTACCTGTCCTGGTGACCTAGGAGGGTGGCTCATGACCCTTTTCACTTTTGTACCACGTGCACATATTAGCTATTCAAAACCAAAGCATTCAACATCTTGAAGATGTATTTAATAAAATACGTCGGCCGACGCCGTGGCTCACGCCTGTAATCTCAACACTTTGGGAGGCCGAGGCAAGCAGATCACTTGAGGCCAGGAGTTCGAGACCATCCTGGCCAACATGGTCAAACCTGTCTCTACTAAAAATACAAAACTTAGCTGGGCATGGTGGCGCACGCCTTGAATCCCAGCTACTCACTGGTGAGGCTGAGACACGAGAATCGCTTGAACCCGGGAGGTGGAGGTTGCAGTGAGCTGAGATTGAGCCACTGCACTCCAACCTGGGCAACAGAGTGAGACTCCAGGAAAAAAAAAAAAAAAAGTCTGTGGTATGTACCATGTGCAAATGTTCCAGAAGCCAAAGGTAAGTAAATGCCAGGCCCCTGCCTTCTGGGGACCCTGAGTACATGAACAGCCTCCAAGTCACAGAAACAGAATTAAACCATGTTTCAAAAGATGCTTGGTCAGGTAGAGGGTTTTTTGTTTTGTTTTGTTTTTTGTTTTTTGGAGTGAATGACCAACTTCAGCAGGCGAGGCTTTGCAGTCTTGGTGGGGATGGAAAATGTCTTCATGATCCTGACTTACTTGGCTGAACTCTTCTTACCATGGAGTAAATTCCCCTTACTACGTTTGCCTCCGACAATGCTCACCCCAGAAAGATAGCAGAGAAGTAGCATTTACCCTCTGGCTTATTTTAGAAGTCATGGGTAGAGCTGAAGCTCTCAGAAGTGACGCTCTGTCCCCTTCCAACCCAATCTTCTCTCTTAAATACTCCACACTGTCCTCTAGCATAAGTCCAAAGCGTTCCAACAAATATAACCTATAGGCCATGTACCAAGTTAGAATTGGTTACATGTAATCTTCCAATTGCCAGAGCCTTGATGCTGTGGCATATCTGAAGAGCTGGGCCTTGTTATGGGTAGCCCCCCAGAGCATTTAAATCTGGCCAAGGAGCCAAGGTAAATGCACTGGACCAGTGGAGGTAGCTCCTCCAGGCAGGGAAGCACCATCATCCTTTTTGCTACCTCCCCCACCCCGTGCCTCCATCAGTGCCTGGTAGAGCACCTGGCACTGTATTAAACTGAACCCTAAACTTGTTATTTATTTACCCTAGAAGTGCTCTGCAGAGTCACAGAAAATGTTGAGGCAGGAAGCTCGGCACTCCTGATGTTGGACTGGAAGGACTGTGGGCAGCAATGCTGGCTTAGGGGCTGAAAGAGTCTCTTCTGATCATAAAGAAGATGAAATCTGCATGCCAAATGGAAACAGCTAGAGTCCTAAGAGCAGGGAAAGCAAAGGTCTGGGAAAGCCTCACTCAAGAGGAGAAAATTCAACTTGGCTGGGAAGGCATGGCTTTGGCCTAAGGAGGGAATGTGTATACTCACATGTGTGTGCACATTTGTGTGTGAACATGCACATGTGTATGGGCTGGGGCTGTGCAATGAGCATTTGGGAACCCTGGTTCATCTGCCTGCTTGGAGCAGAGAGTGTGATTTGGGGAGCAGGGGAAAGAGAGCTTATGGAGTCACAATCTCTGTCCTTTTTTTTTTTTTTTTTTTTCTTTTTTTTTTTTATTTTGTAGGTTTTTTTCTTTTTTTTTTTTTTTTTTTTTTTTCTGCCATTTCCCAGACACAAAACTGGACTGGACTCTTGAGGATCAATTTATAAACAATAACTTCCAGAAATGCAAGACCTAACCTCAGTCCCTGTCCTGGATCTCTCATGAGCCTCTGAGGTATGAACAGGAGGGGCCTGGCAGGGCAGCAAGAATATGACCATCATTTCCATAGCAGTGAGGAAGGCAGTAGAGATCTATCTCAGACTTGCATGAGGCATGAAGTGGGTTAGCTGGTTTTCCTGTTTTCTCTGTGGAATCAGGGCAGATGCATCCCCCCATGTCCTCTGCTCCTGCCAGGAGTTCTGTCTTGGACCTGCCTTGATTGTCCAGGGTCCTGCTTCTGATGGGGTAGACAAAAGAAATCAGGAACAGTAAGGATCCCACTTCTTCAGAAAATTTGCTTGGCCAACTGGAATGTACTTATAATCTAAACCGCCCACTTGGGAAGGGGGACTAAGTCGACTTGCAGTGTCCATTTATTGAGTACCCCTTGGCATCCTGTACCATGCTGGGCACTTTCAGGCTGGGTAGCATCTTCCATTTTATCTTCTTGGGATTTCTGTGACCTAACAAGGGTGGCAATGAACCTAACTGTCTCTGTAACTCCAGAGAAGACAGCATGTCCACAGTACAATCTGTGTTTGGATGGACAGTGTCCTTGACAGCTGCCGCTTGGTCAGGACTTAGGCCTTGGTAAGGGAGTAGATAACTCTTGCCTCAGCTGAGGCTTATTGACCATGTCAGAAGCCAGAGGTATTCTCTAGGTTCTCAGCCACCCCCTACACCTGCTTCCCTTCTCTCCCCACAAAAGAGAAGATTGGTGTCATTGGCTCCTTGAGGAAGACTTTGGCCTACCTGTGTGTCTGTGTGTCTGTGTGTCTGTGTGTCTGTGTGTCTGTGTGTGTGTGTGTCTGTGTGTCTGTGTGTCTGTGTGTCTGTGTGGTCTTCCCAGTGGGGAAGCCCTTTGCACTCTCGATGGGGATCCATGAAGCTTCTCAGCCTTGCCTTGGGCTCCCCTTGGGCTCCTCGCTCGCGGGAGACAGAGGTTGGTGAGAATTAATTGTGAAGTGCATTGAGAGGCACAAATGAAAACCAGTCCCGTGGCGGAGAGATTATTACTGTTGGCAATTTGGGTTTTCTAAAATAGCTCTTAGGATATGACTGTGGCAGCCCAAACCCCAGAGGTGAGCTCAAGGCTGATGGATTTTCAGAGCAGCCCCATTTTGCTCCAGTCTCCGGCTTCTCCTCCCTCCAGGGCGGGGGTAAGCAAGGCAGAGAGGGTCATGGGCTGGGGAGCACTGTCCCCTCCAAAGGCTGCTGATGGGAGGGCAGCTGAAGGCTGACCCCACGTTCTTGAGAGAAGGTCCCCAGACTTCCCGGCATAATTTCCTTCTCACTTCACTGTTCCCTTCCCTGTCTGAAATGGCAGGTGACCTAAGAGGGAGCGGTGTGCAAATTGATTTGGAGGCGATCAATGGCTCGGGGCGCGGCCCCGGCTCGCTGCTGTGTCACTGATCCTCTCCAAATCGATTCACACACCATTCCTCCTCAGCACACCTGCCACGTCAGATGGAGAGGGACGCATGAAGTGAGAAGAAAATTACGTGTTCGTTAGGCCGCCGCCACCTCCGCCACTGCCGCCTCTCCCCTTCCCGGCTCCCCACCACGTTCCAGTCCACCACCGCTTGCCTCCCGAGTCTGGGGAGCCTTTTCCATGCACGTGGAGAAAGAACCCAGAGGGTGATGGAGCTGCAAACACTCTTGCACCAACACCATCACACCGACAGCCTCTAACTCAGGCAACTAAGAGTTGGCCCTCTCCCTAACACTGGCTCCCAGAGCTTCTTGTTCATTTACTCTCTTTAAATTCCCCGGGGACCAACTTATAAACAGTCAACTTCCTGGTGGGCCTGGGGTCGCTTGATATTTGAATTTCATTAATTTGAATTAATCCACCCATCCATCCCTCCACCCACCTGTCATTCAACAAGAATTCAACTCTGTGGAACCCCCCACTGGGTGTCCAGCAGCGACCAGTGCTTAGGCCTGCTCCTCAGCATCATGAGTTATGACTACTTTGAAGAAGACAGAGTATGCTCACAGGAAAGGAAGCAGGGAATTAAATTCACAGAACAAGTTCTTTAGCTATTTAAGACAGAACTTCTTTACAGTGGTCAGTCCACTAAACACTCATTACTAGTCGGCTAGGATCTGAGAATGTGGCACCAGAATGTGAATACACTGAGACACTAAGCACAGTTTTTTCATAGTAAGACTTCCTCAATGAAGGAAGCAGTGCATTTTACTTTCTGGTGCAAACACCTGGACTGGCACATTCAGGTAGGTGCAGCTTGTCTGTTAGTCCCAGTAGGCACAGTGCCCAAGCCCCAGGGTACACTTAGGGATTGTGATAGCTGAATAATTCCCCCAGCCCCCACCAAAGACACCCACATTCCGATTTCCAGAAACTGTGGACACTACATAGCAAAAGGGACTTTGCAGATGTGACTAAATGAGGGAAGTTGAGATTGGGAGGTCATCCTGGATTATCTGGATGGGCCCACAATAAACACAAGGGTCCTTTTAAGAGAGAGGCAAGGAGTCAGAGAAACAGATGTGGTGACAGAAGCAGAGGTCAGAGAGAGATGTGAAGATGTGAATCCGCTGGCTCTGAAGAATCCACAAGCAAAGTAATATGAGCATCTTCTAGAAGCTCAGAAAAGCAGAAGCAGTCCCATGTTGTGCCTCCAGAAGGAACCAGACCTGCCAGCATGTTAATTTCAGCCCAGGGAGATTGATTTTGGACTTCCAGTCTCCAGAACTATAAGATCATGAATTTGTATTGTTTGAAGCTGCTAAATTTGTGGTAATTTGGTAAAGCAGCAATAAGAAACTAACACAGGGGTCAACAAAAAATGTTTTGGTTTCTTTTCAGAAGCAAAATAAATAAATTTTTAGGTCAAAGAAAATGTTCTACCATAAAACCCTAATATATTTCTCTTTATGCCATTGCAGTTGTAAAATAGAATTTTTTATTTTTTGTGGTGGGCGGGGCCCACAGAGACAAGGTGCCAAGGGTCCACCGAGGTCCCCATGTAACCATGCTTTCAGCAGCGGTGATCATAAGGAGCCCTCTCCCCACAAAATTCTAGAAGGATAAGAAAGCGCATGTCTGACGTACAACTGAACAACACATTTGACCACCAGTCTTGATGCAGTCACTCTGCAAATTTTTCAAAAACCAGCATTTTTAAGCAGAATTTAAGTGTGCAAAATTCATTCGCCAAAGTACATCCAAGTGACTTATTTAGAATAAGGGAGGGTGAGTCTGCCTTCCTTCCGTCTCGTACAGTCTTCAGTACGCAGAAATGGCTTCCCTCAAGATGAGAGGTGTTTCCCACTTATAACTGAGGATGCCTTTTCTTTGAAAAGCTCCCTGGAAGATTTCTGGATGACTTGGAAGCTTAACAAACTGAAAGTTTTTAACAATCTTTGAATCCTGATTTTGTCTGCTCTTGAGCCACTGAAATCAAGATTCTTCCACAGGCAGAGAACCAAAGTGATTCCTCTCAGCAAACTCTTTGACTTACTGTCCAGGTTCTGACACATTCCTCTGCCAACAGCAAATAAGTGAGAACGTTTCCAATGAGCAGTGGCATCTCTTCTCATTTGTAAAAGGGAGTGTCAGACTGAAAATAGTGGCCAACTGTTTTAACCCAAAAAGCAAGAATTTCAGGCCAACTGCAGCCAAGTGGGCTATTCTTAGCTATGCATAGGAGACTGGGAGGTCTCTCTGTGGGTTGTGGGTAGATGGTTCAGGATTTGCGACTTTTAAGTTGCTCTTGAAAATGTTTAAAGATGAACAAGCCCCTGCAGATCCCATTCATCACAGATACTTCGATTCTATCGGACCTTCACGGCCCTTCTCAAACATCAACTGTTTTTTTGAGGTTTCCCCCCAATAACTCAGGAATCAATTCGGAATGATTCTTCCCACTCCTGAGCACCCACGATCCCTTTGATCAGTATAGTATTTATACTCGGACGACATCCTAAGTGGCACTTGGATGTTACTTTTGCAGAGTCCTGACACGGTCTTCATCCACCTTGAGTTTTCACAAGTATTTGAGGTGGGTGACCGCTCCTTCCTCCTTTTGTTTCTAGACCTATGACATACTCTTGCCTTGTTTTTCTCACACCTCGCTCAACTTTTAAAATTCTTTACTGATTTCTTGTTGTCTAACAAATCTCTAAATGTTGAAGTACTCCAGGGTGCTGTCTTTTGTTCTTTTCATCCTCTGTCCACCTGTCTCCCTAGATGATCTTGTATAGTTCCAATATTTTATGAACCATGGTTTTATCATAACTGTCCAAATGCTACCTCCAGCCTGAACCCCTTCCCTGAGTTCTGGACTCATATTTCCAACCATTCACTCAACAGCTCCACACGGATGTTGCTGTGGATTTGTAATGTGTCAGCTTGGCTAGACTAAGCTACATTTTTTAGCATTCCCCTTCTTATACACATGCTTCTTGGCTTAAAATGGAGTTACATCCTGATAAACCCATTGCAAGTATCATAAATCAAAAATGCATTTACTATACGTAACCTATTGAACATCATAGCTTGACCTAGCCTAACTTACATGTGCTCAGAATACTTACACTACCCTACTTACTTACTTATATATTTTCTAAAGACAAGGTCTTGCTCTTTCACCCATGCTGGAGTGCAGTGGCATGATCAAAGTTCACTGCAGCCTTAAGGTCCTGGATTCAAGCAATCCTCCTCCGGCTTCAGCCTCCTGAATAGCTAGAACTGCAGGCACCTGCTACCGCACCTGGCTAATTTGTTTGTTTGTTTGTTTGTGTCTTGTAGAAATGAGGTCTGACTTTTTTTTTTTTTTTTTTTTTTTTTTCTTCTAGCAATGGGGTGTTTTTTTTTTTTTTTTTTTTTTTGTCCAGGCTAGTCTCAAACTTCTGGCTTCAAGCCATCCTGTGGCCTCAGACTCTCAAAGCACTGGGATTATACACATGAGCCATCGGGCCCAGCCTATGTTAGCTTATAGCTGGCAAATCATCTAACACAAAGCCTGTTTTATAATAAAGTGTTGAATGTCTCATGTAATTTGTTGAATACTAGGCTAAAAATGAAAAACAGACTGGTTGTATGGGTACCCTAAGTATTATCAACTGAATATGTATTGCTTTTGCACTACCATGAAGTCAAAAATCATAAGGAATTCTGTTTCCTGAATGTGCTGGAAAATTTTTTTAATAGAATAAAATAAAACTAGCAAGTCAAACCATCAGAAGTCAGGGACCATCTGCATATTTTCAGTTAGGATGGGCTACAGAGGTGATTCCTGGGAGATTTTGGAAGGTGGAACAAAAGCAGCATGCACTTTATAGCTCACAGTAATACTGCTGATCTGCTGACTCACTTCATTGGTGTGAAGCAGCAGTTGGGCCTGCAACTTTACTACCTTCCCTGGGATCTTTCTTCAGCTTTTCTGAATCTTGAATTTCGTGTGTATGTTTAGTTCCAGGACGAAGGGCCCCAGCTTCTGCAGGATATATCTATCTAATGAATATATATATATATTCTAGTGGTCCAACCTCTCTTGTTGAACTCCTGAACTCTTAGAGCTATTGATGTCTAAAAGGCATATCAGGCTGAGCGTGGTGGCTCACACCTGTAATCCCAGCACTTTGGGAGGCCAAGATGGGCAAATCACCTAAGGTCAGGAGCTCAAGACCAGCCTGGCCAACCTGGTGAAACCCCATCCCTACAAAAAATACAAAAATTAGCCAGGATTGGTAGTGCATGCCTGCAGTTCTAGCTACTTGGGAGGCTGAGGTGAGCCGATCCCTTGAGCCCTGGAGCTGAAGGCTCCAGCCTGGGCAACAGAGTGAGATTCTGTCTCAAAAAAAAAAAAAAAAAAAAAAAAACCTTCAATACCTTCCCATTGCAATCAAAATACAAACCCAGAATCCTCCAAGGTCCTATATATTTTGACCTCTCACGGTCCTTGGGCCTCATTTCCCTGCACTGTCCCAGTTGTTCTCTATCTTTAGGTACATGCACTCTCAGACATGCCTGTTCATACCCTAGAGCCTTGACACCAGCTGTTCTTCCTGCTTGGAATGCCCTTTCCCCAGGATCTCACATGGCTCCCTCCTCACTATTTAGACCTCAACTCAAATGTCACCTTCACAGAGTTCCTCTCCACTCCCACTTGCTCAGTTCTCTGAGCAAGGTATCTACCACATTACCCTAGTTTGTCTTTTTCACAGGACCTCTCTGTACATGAAATTATCTTATTGATGTATTACTGTTCTGTATTTCTGGAGTGTCACCTCTGTGGAATGTAAGATCTTTGAAGGCTGGCAATATGTCTGGTTCATTGCTATTCTCCAGGAGCCAGAAAGTGTTCTTTCAGAGAGTAGGAGCATAATAAGTACCTTTGACTATTTCTTATGTCGTTCCCTAACTAAGTGGTTCAATCTTCTAACCTCTCCCGTGATAGTTTACACGCCTTGGGAATCAAAACCATCTTCAGAAAAGGGAGACATTACAATTGCCACCACCGAAAGACAAAGAATCATTAGAGACTATAACAAACAACTATATACCAACAAATTTGAAAATCTAGAAGGAATGGATACATTCCTGGATACATACAACCTGCTAAGATTGAACCATGAAGAAATAGAAAACCTGAACACACCAATAGCGAGTAACCAGACTGAAGCTTCCCATCAAAGAAAAGCCCGGCACCTGATGACTTTACTGCTGAATTCTACCAAACGTTTAAAGAACTAACACCAATTTTACTGAAACTCTTCAAAAATATTGGAGAGAAGGGAATATTTCCAAACTCATCCTGCAAGGCCAGCATTTCCCTCCTACCACAGCCAGGGAAGGACACAATGAATAAAGAAAACCACAGGCTACTATCCCCAATGAACAGAGATGCAAAAACCCTCAGCAAAATACAAGCAAACCAGATTCAACAACATATTGAAAAGATCATTTGGCCAGGAGTGGTGGCTCATGCCTGTAATCCCAGCAATTTGGGAGGCCAAGGCAGCTGGATCACAAGGTCAGGAGTTCGAGACCAGCCTGGTCAATATAGTGAAAGCCCCTCTCTACTAAAAAAATACAAAAACCAGCCAGGTGTAGTGGCAGGCACCTGTAGTCCCAGCTACCTGGGAGGCTGAAGTAGGAGAATCACTTGAACCGGGAGGTGGAGGGTGCAGTGAGCCGAGATCACACCACTGCAATCCAGCCTTGGCAACAGAGTGAGACTCCTTCTCAAATAATAATAGTAATAATTCACTATGATCAGGTGGTATTCATCCCAGGGATGCAAAGGTGACTCAACATATACAAATTAATATATGTCACATCACATTAACAGAACCAAAAACAAAATTTGTATGATCATTTGAATAGATGCTAAAAAAGCTTTCATTAAAATTCAGATGTTAAAACCCTCAAAAAAATGGATACAGAAGGAACATATCTCAAAATAACAAAAAGGCCATATATGACAAACCCACAGCTAACATCATACTGAATGGGGAAAAATTCGAAGTCTTTCCTTCAAGATCTGGAACAAGAAAAGGATGTTATTCAACATAATACTGGAAGTCTTTTTTTTTTTTT
>NW_016107490.1:3297765-3298945 GCF_001604975.1 Cebus imitator
ACTAGATCCCTACCTCTCACCATAGGCAAAAATAAAATCTAATAGATTAAAGACTTAAATTTAAGACCTGAAACTATGAAACTACTAGAAGGAAATATTGAGGAAATGCTCTAGGACATTGTTCTGAGCAAAGAGTTTTTGTATAAGACCTCAAAAGCATAGGTAACCAAAGCAAATATAGACAAGTGAGATTACATCAAGGTAAAAAACTTCTGCACAACAAAGGAAATAATCAACAAAGAGGCAACCCACAGAATAAGAGAAAATATTTACAAATTATCCATCTGACAAGGGATTAGTAACTAGAACATATAAGAAGCTCAAATGACTCAATAGAAAAAGAAACCTTGAAATAATCTAATTAGAAAATGAGAAAAAGACTTGAGTAGATATTTCTCAAAATAATATATGCAAATGGCCAACAGATATATGAAAAAATGATCAGTATCACTCATGATCAGAGAAATGCAAATCAAAACCACAATAAGATATCATCCATCTCACCCCACTTAAAATGGCTTTTATCAAAAAGACAGGGAATAATGGATGCTAGCTAGGATATGGAGGAAGGGGAACCCTCATACACTGTTGGTGAGAATGCAAATTAGAACAGCCACAAAGGAAAACTGTATGAAGTTTCCTCAAAAAAACTAAAAATAGAACTACCATATGATTTAGCAGTTTCACTACTGGGCATATACCCAAGAGAAAGAAAATCAATATATCAAAGAGATATCTGCACTTCCATGTTTATTGCTACATTATTTATAATAGCTAAAATACGGAATCAACCTAAGTGCTCATCGGTGAATGAATGAATAAAGAAAATATGGTACATATGCACAACAGAATATTATTCAGTCATCAAAAAGAATGAAATCCTATCATTTACAGCAATATGGATGGAACTGAAGGTCATTATATTAAGTGAAACAAGCCAAGCACAAAAAGACAAATATCTCATGCTCTCACTCATATGTGAGAGCTGAAGACAGACAGATTGATAGTTACCAGAGGTAGGAATGGTCAGAGGGGTGAGGGGCAGATGAAAAGAGGTTGATTAATGTATCCAAATAAACCTAGAAAAAAAAATAATTGGGAGGCTGAGGTGGGTGGATCACGAGGTCAAGAGATCGAGACCATCTTGGTCAACATGGTGAAACCCTGTCTCTACTAAAAA
>NW_016107490.1:3299025-3324619 GCF_001604975.1 Cebus imitator
GAGGTTGCAGTGAGCCAAGATTGCGCCATTGCACTCCAGCCTGGGTAACAAGAGCGAAACTCCATCTCAAAAAATAATAATAATAAAATAAAATAAATAAAAAGTTTGATTAAAGAAATAAGACCACATGTTTGTTAGTAGAGTGACTATAGTTTGCAATAATCTATTGTATATCTCAAAATAGTTGAAAGAGAATAACTCAAATGGCTCTAGCATAAAGAAAAAGCAAATATTTAATTACACTGATTTGATCTTTACAAATTATATGAATGTATTAAGTTATCACACGTGCCCTGAAAATATGTACATCTATTATTTATCAATTACAAAAAATATGGAATGCACTCCATGGTGCCTAGCACCAGTTAGGAATATGGATGACAAGTTCTCAATAATATTCATCTCAGACAAGAGTGGTGGCTGCAACAGAAATCACTGTTGGGAGCCCTCTGTACCCAAGCCTCCATGTAGTTTTTCTTTTCTCTTGGCTTTTCTCTCTTTGCTTCTTTTTTTCCCCCTGAGATGGATTCTTGCTCTGCCAGTGCTGCAGCGCACTCTTGGCTCACTGCAACATCCGTCTCCCGGGTTCAAACAATTCTCCTGCCTCAGCCTCCCACGTAGCTGGGATTACAGGTGCCGGCCACCACACCAGCTAACTTTTGTATTTTTAGTAGAGATGGAGTTTCACCATGTTGGCCAGGCTGGTCTCAAACTCCTGACCTCGTGATCCACCCGCCTCGACCTTCCAAAGTGCTGGGATTACAGGGAAAAGCCACCCTGGCCCTCTCTCTTTGCTTCTTAAGGAGTGATTGAGAACACTGGGCCAGACAGATAGTGCTTAGGGCTGAGCTGTGTTGCTAACTAGCTGTGGAACTCTGATCCAGTAGTCTTTTGTGGACCTCAGTTTCTAAAATGCTAAAATGGACAGAGGTCATTCAGGTCACGGAAAGATAGGAAGAAGCCTAGTTTAAGTCATTAAGGAGTGGAGAAAACCAAAGGACTCCAGAGACTGCCAATGTGCCCAACTTCCTTTATATGATCTCTGACGTACACTCAGCTTTCCTCCTCTCCTTCTGCCTTAGATCAAACAG
This sequence comes from Cebus imitator, assembly GCF_001604975.1. Taxonomy (NCBI): domain Eukaryota; kingdom Metazoa; phylum Chordata; class Mammalia; order Primates; family Cebidae; genus Cebus; species Cebus imitator. The sequence continues at coordinate 3,300,117 of NW_016107490.1, forward strand.
AGCCCTTTTGCCATTTCTTAGTTCACTTATCTCCTCTAGCAAAATTCTACAAGCCCTGCTTCCTTTCTGATGCTCTCAGGAACTGCTGGAACCTTCAGTCAATGCCTACTCTCCTGAATGGTGCCAGGACCTGATGGCTGGACCACCCTTTGGAGAGCCTGTTTGTCTACTCCCCTGTAATGCCGCTAGTGTTTAGGTTTATAAAAAGGCAACAGGGTGGAGAGTGAGCACTTGGGTGCTTTCCAAACAACTCAGTGCAAAAGCACCATTATGAAGAGGGAAGAGTTCTGACTGAAACTACTCAACTAATTGCTCAACTGCAAACTTCAGAATGTCACGGCAGAAATATTTTGTCTTCCAACATTCAAGAGAAGACTATGAGATCATCATGGCTCCAAGTTCTTCAAAACTCTATTTGCAAATAAAGGCATCAAGCTGGGCAGATGGCTGGGGAGGGGGTGAAGGGTGAGCTGTTACTCTATTTTGGGAAGACTGTGTTCACAAAGAACCAGGTCTCTGAGACACAGCTGTGGATCTGATGTCTCCTCATGCCTTTGACATCTGAGCAAGAGCTATTGGAGCGCAACCACACTGAAGATCCACTTCAAAAAGGCTTCGTGGTTTGGGGATGCTGTGCTTCCTTCCACAGCAACCACCTTCTGTCTGGCTGAGAACATGGTGGCTTAAGGGATATCAGGACTCCCAAGGGTGTTTTGTCAGCACCTCCTGGAATCTATTCCTAACCGACTAAGTAGAGATTTTTCTTTAAAGGTAAGTAAATAAGCATTAAGATCAGCCAAATAATGATACCTCAACCAAGCGGCTCATCATTTCTTTTCTGAAAACTGTCTCTTTGGACAGGTGGGCAGAGCCACACCATATCTTTTTGTGATAGAGAATCATTGAGTAATTCCAAAATAACACAATTTCCTTAACTATGCAAATGAATTCATATTAATAATTCCATGAAGTGTGTCTATAGTAACACGAGGACAGGAGATGGGCTTGTAAGAGTGGCCCACTACGTTCCTTGAGGTCTCTGTCAGTCTTACCTCCTACAGACTGTGTAGATTAGCTGCAGTCAAAATTCCCATTCCCTCATCATTTGCTCTGAAATGTATCTGGAGTCAAAGGAATGGGCTGCTAGAAGAGAAGCGTCTAGAGATGTGGATGGTGCAAGAAGAAATGTAGAACCTCAAGAGCTAGATTCTAGTATCTGATATGCAGTAACCCAAACACTAACACACCAGCACTTAGGAGCAGAGAAAGGTTTATTTGGTGTTCCTACAGTATGAGGACAGGAAAGGAAAACTCTCAAATCCGACCTGTCTTTGAGCATGACTGGGGGATTTATGAGTAAGACAGGGATGCGGGAGGCGAGATTCCCGATGATCAAAGCTGCTTGCATCTCTTGGCCATCAAACTTCTGTATGCCATCAAGAGGTCTGCATGACCTAAGGATCATTGTTCTTTGAAAGAAAAACAAGTTCATTAATCTTGCAGGCAGCCCCCAGGGGTCAGGATATGAAGTTAATCAATTACTAGTGAATTAGTGACCACACTGCTGATATGACTACATGCAAGTAATCATGCATGGAGGAAGAACAAGGACAAAGAGAAAGGAAAATAAGTAAAATAAACACTTGATGATCATATCATACAGGCTTGGTTACAGAAACAGGAGGAAGAATCTGAATCTACACTGTGGTCCACAAAGACCAATATTTCCTCTCTTTTTATTAGAATTATAAAATGTTAGAGCTCACAAGGGACATTAGAGATGATATTATAAGTTGAATATTGTCTCCCCAAATTCATTTCAAGTCCTAACCTCCAGAACCTCAGAATGTGACTTATTTGGAAATAGGGTCATTGTAGATGTGATTAATATGAAGTCACAATAGAACAAGGTGGGTCCCTAAGTCAGTATGACTGGTGACTGATATGGCTTGGTTCTGTGTCCCTACCCAAATCTCATCTCAAATTGCTATCCCCACATGTCAGTGGAGGGATCTAGTGGGAGGTGATTGGATTATGGAGGTAGATTTCCCCCTTGTTTTCATGGTAGTGAGGTTTCATGAGATCTGATGGTTTAAAACTGTATAGGCCTCCCCACCACTCTGTCTCTCTCTCATGCCACCATGTAAGATGTGCCTGGCTTCTCTTTTACCTTCCACCATGATTGTAAGTTTCCTGAGGCCTCCCAAGCCATGCAGCACTGTCAGTCAATTAAGCCTCTTTTCTTTATAAATTACCTAGTCTCAGGTACTTTTTTTTTTGAGATGGAGTCTTTGTTGCCCAGGCTGGAGGACAGTGGCATGATCCCAGCTCATTGCAACCTCCTCCTCCTGGGTTCAAGAGATTCTGCAGCCTCAGCCTCCCGAGTAGCTGGGATTACAGACTTGCACCACCACACTCAGGTAATTTTTGTATTTTTAGTAGACACAGGGTTTCTCCATGTTGGCCAGACTGGTCTCAAACTCCTGGCCTCAAGTGATCTGCTCGCCTTGGCCTCCCAAAGTGCTGGGATTACAGGTGTGAGCCATCACACCATCTCCCTCAGGTAGTGCTTTATAGCAGTGTAAAAACAGACAAATGCAGTGACCTTATAAAAACGGGATATTTTCACACAGGCACACACATGGGGAATACCTTGTGAACATAAAATCAGAGATCAGCCAAGGTATACCAAAGATTCCCAGCAAATCCCCGGAAACTAAGAGAGAGTTTGAAAGAGACTTTTTTTCTCAGAAGGAACCAGCCCTACTGATACCTTGATCTTGGACTTCCAGCCACCAGAACTGTGAGACAATAAATCACTGCTGTTGAAGTAATTTAACAGTTTGTTGTCTTTTGTTATGGCAGCCCTAGGAAATAAATACAAATAACCTACTTCACCTCCTCAACTTAGAGCAGTAGTTCTCAGAGGGGAATTTTGCCCTTCAGGGAGTATTTGGCAACATCTTGATACATTTTTGGTTATCACAGCTGGAAGGTGCTACTGGCATTCAGTGGATAGAGGCCAGACATGTGACGAAACATTCTACAGGGCACAGAACAGTCTCTTACAACAAAGAATTATCAGACTCAAAATGTGAATAGTTCCAAGACTGAGAAACCCTCTTTTAGAGATACAGAAATGGAAGCTCAGAGCATTTAAGCAATTCACAAAATCTCTAAGAAAATTAGGGCAAAACTGGAACCAGGATCCAGTAAGAAACAGATTAAGCCCAGCAAGAACCTTGGTGAAACCATGTCTTAGGATACAAGTAGAGGAAAAGAAAACCACAGGAGGAAAAAGGAGAGAAAACTCAACAGGAAGGGAGACCAGAGTATGTCATCCCAGGGCCAAAAAGAGAGGTGCTTCACAGAGGGAGAGAGCAACAGTGTCCGCTAACAGGGAGCCCAGCCCAAGCTAGAACTCTGCAAGGGGTTCACGGAACTTGGTGATTAGGATGTCGCTGAGGGGCCATGGAGAGAGCAGGTCCAGGTACCCAGGAAGTGGGGCCGTGAGTCAGACAGCCGTATGACTGTGAGTGGCATGGCAAATATGGAACATTCTAGAGCAGAAAACTTTTTTTTTTTAATCACCATTGGAACTACTGAAGAGCATAAAACTCTTAAAAGACATTGGAAGGGAGGAAGGGATAGAATCCAGCTTGTAGGGTTGGGGGATTAGCTTGACCGTGAAGAGGATGGCAGAAGCAATTAGTGGAGGGTGACCTTCAGAAGTAATAAATACTCCCTCTCTATTCTACCTTAATCTTATTTTACCTTGAGAATACTGTTTGTTAATAACTAACAAACACGGTGGAGAACTCTGGACTTCCTGGACATACGTGCTCATGGATATGGTAGGAGTAGGGTCTCAGGAAGGCTTCCAGTTTTTCCTGCTATTCCCTGAAAATCTATTTCTACTACCTCCTATGATTGCAGATATGCCTTGGGAAGTTTCCATACTCTGGTCCTACCATGGCTGGTAGATACAGGGAAAACAGAAAACAAAAACAGTGAGAATAGTTCAAATTCCATAGGAAGGCATTCAATAGGAATAGTCCAAATTCCACAGGAAGGCATTTCAATCGGTTATATGACTGACAGGGTGGCTTCACGGGCACCCTTGCAGTCTCACAGCACCCTGTGCTCAGAAGGGGACCCCAGGCTAGGGGTTTAATGCTCTATGGTCACCATCTTCTAAATATCAGTAACTGTTTTTTGAGACAGGGTCTCACTATGTCACCCAAGCTGGAGTGCAGTGGAACAATCACAGATCACTGCAGCCCCGACCTCTGAGGCTCATGTGATCTTCCCAACAATCAATTCTCATGCTTGGGATAAGCATCCCAAGTAGCTGAGACTACTGGTGCATGCCACCATGCCCAACTAATTTTTAAATTTGCTTTTGTAAGGACAGAGTCTCACCATCTTGCCCAGGCTGGTCTCGAACTCCCAAGTTCAAACAATCTTCCCTTCTTGGCCTCCCAAAGTGCTGGGATTACATGTGTGAGCCACCACGCCCTGCCCAAATTGTCTATAGCTTTATCTTTGAGTTTGTATTTTGTAAGCAAAGTCTGATGGGACAATGGAGTATACCTCAAGGGCTTAGAACCTCAGCTCACATGCGATCCTGCCTCCCACCATCTCCCAGATCGGGGATCGGGTTCTTTACCTTTAGCTCTCATACCCTTACCCAGAAACACTGCCCCCCTCAGAGTAAGTGGGTGAGAGGGCCCAGGTACAGGCAGGTGGCTGTGGGGGTGCACGCCCTTTGCAAATATCCCTCTGCTCCAGGGTGTGCCACATTATATAGCAAATTAAAAAAATAAAAACAAAAACACTACAATGGGTCAAGAGAGAAGAATGAAAACAGATTTTTTTTCCTGCTTTTTAAACAAGGGCTCCCATATTTCCATTTTACACTGAGAGCATGAATTAATGTAGCTGTTCCTGGTAATGGGCATAAAAGGAGCTGAAAGTACTGAGAAGCAGAAATTCTCCTGGAGTTTCCATCACAATTTATCCAACTATTAGTCACCAAGCACCTCACAGACCAAGGAATAAAATGACTAAGAGGCATAGTTCCTGATTTCAGTGAGCTTAGAGACTGGGAGGGCTGAGCGGACACACATGAAAACAAATCATTTCAGGGCCATGTGCAACACCAGGAGGAAGTCAGCCCAGGGGTCTATGGGAGCACCAGGAGGGCTCCAACCTGCCTTAGGGAGGGCAGTGAAGGCATCTCTTCTGAGCAGAGTCCTCAGTGAGGACCATTCAGAGGAAGAAAAGGGAGCAGTTATTCCAAGGAGGCAGGGAATACATGGCCAGTTTAGAAGCTGCAAATAATTCCAGGTAGCTGGAGTACAGGGAAGAGGAGTGCTCAGAGAAGGAGGCCCACATCACAAGGTGCCTTGTTCTGCAAGCTAGGCGTTCCAGCGTTATTCTTAGACTACAGGGAGCCTCTGAGGGGCTTTAAACTGGACTAACCTATTCAGATTTGTGCCTTACAAAGATGCTGCCAGTTCTGTGTGGAGGTACCCAGATTGGAGCCAGGAAGAACGTTGAGGTTTTTGTTTCAATCCTAAATCCAGGCAAGAACCAACAAGGACCTGAACCAAGGAGGTGGCAGTGGGAATGGAGACAATGGACCCCCAGTTGTGTGACCTTGAGAGATATTTTGGAGGTGGAATAGACACAAGAAGACACGGTGATGGTTTTGCTGGGGTGGAAGGGACGCGAAGGAGCAAAGGGTGAGTTTGCATTTCTGGTTTGGGCCAGTGGGAGAATGGCCCCCATCAGGGTCCATCACACTGCTCATGGAATATATTGACGGGATAGGCAGTTTTCTAAGATAGACCCACATGATGACCTTCTGCTATTGATGTCCTGCGTAATCCCCTCCTCTTGAAAGTGGGATAGACGTAGTGACTTGCCTCCAATGAATAGAATATGGCATAGGTTATGAGATGTTACTTCCAAGATTAGCTTATAAAAGATTCTGACTCTCATCTGTTTCTCACTCGCTCTCTCTCTCTTGTCCTCTCCCTCACTCACAGTGAGGGAAGGCAGCTGCCATGCTGTGAGCTGCCCTATGGAAAGCCCATATGGCAAGGAGAGCCAGGAGGCCTCTGGTCAGCAGCCAGCAGACGACTGCATCCTGCCAGCAACCGCCTGAGTGAGCTTGCAAGCAGATCCACCCCAGTCAAGCCTTAAGATGACTATAGCCCCAGCCAATGCCTGAAAGCCTTGTGAGAAAACAGAGCCAGGGGACCCAGCTAAGCCACCTGCAGATTCCAGATGCACAGACACTGTGAGATAATAAATGCTGTAGCTTTAAGGCACTATATTTTGAAGTAATCTATTATACAGTAATAACTCATCAGTACAATAAACAAGATAGGGTTATAGTCACAAAGAATAAGAGAAGAAAAATTTCAAGTACGTTTAGAGAACGTCTGGAGCATTTAGTTTAGTTAGTTAGTTAGTTAGTTAGTAGCTTTTGTTGAGACCTGGTCTTGCTCTCTTGTCCAGGCTGGAGTGCTGTGGCGTAGTCTCAGCTCACTGCAACCTCCGCCTCCCAGATTCAAGCGTATCTCCTGCTTCAGCCTCTTGAGTAGCTGGGACTACAGGGGCACATCACCATGCCTGGCTAATTTTTTCTTTCTTTTGCAGTAGAGATGGGGTTTCACCATGTTGGCCAAGCCGGTCTCAAACTCCTGACCTCAGGTAATCTGCCCACCTCAGCTTCCCAAAGTGCTGGGATTACAGGCATGAGCCACTGTGCCCTGCCTGGTGCACTAATTTATAAATAATAGTTTTCTAAGTATGAATCATATTTATATTTCTTTTATGCTTTTTTTTTTTTTTTGAGACAGAGTCTCACTCTGTTGCTCAGGCTGGAGTACAGCAGTGCAATCTCAGCTCACTGTAGCCTCTACCTCCCAGGTTCCAGTGAGTCTCCTGCATCAGCCTCCCAGGGCAGCTGGGATTACAGGCATGCAACACCACACCTGGCTAACTTCTGTATTTTTAGTAGAGATGCAGTTTTGCCATGTTGGCTAGGCTAGTCTTGAACTCCTGACCTCAGGTGATCTGCCCGCCTCAGCCTCCCAAAGTGCTAGGATTATAGGTGTGAGCCACCGCACCCAGCTCATGTTTATACTTCATCGATCTGTTTCCTAATAACTTCTACTGGATTAGACTTTTATTTGTATATGTTCTCTACTTATAACACTTGGACACATCTCCTCGTATGTCTGTCTCTCCATTAAGCTGGAAGATCTTGGAAAATAAGAATGCTCCTCTGTTCAGCTTCGCAGCCCTAACACTTAGCATGGCATGCAGAGTCAGTGGTGACCAAGTGTTTGTTGAATGAGATTCCAGTTGTTGAATATTCTCAAAATTTCGATCAAACTTTTGTTTGATTAAAAATTGCCATCATTAATCTAGTTCTACTCCCAAGAGGAATTTGGATATAAATTGAGTTCTGGTAAACTGAAACTAGCAGAGGCAGAAAGATTAATAAGAATTTTTTTTTACATTCTCCAGTGCTATTATTTGACATTTGTTAAAAGTAGGTGAGGATAATTTCTTTCATTATTTGCCATGGTATAAATTGTTTAAAACATGAGCCATGTAAGAATACTTAGACTTTTCAGAAAGAACTTGAAAATATGAGATGTACAAAAAATATGTTTCTTCTAACGGCCACAGAAATTTCACAGATTCATGAATTCATTTATTTAGCAAACGACTCCCTGCTTTGCCATTTCCCGCAGGACCTTGGATCCATTCCTTCTCACCTCTGAACCTAATGTCTTCCATTGTAAAATAAGAGGAATGGTGGTCAGATCATGTATTGTCTAATTTCTACTTCATGTCTCAAGTCCTCTGAATCCTATGAAATATACTGAGATATTGTGCTCATTTAGACCCAAGGCAGAGCTGGGTTTGAATCTCAGTTCTGCTTTTCAACAATAAGCTATTTTTATCTGTGTGCCTCCGTATCCCCAAATGTAAAAGGGGGCTGCTGGTAACAATTAGCCATGAAGAATGTAAACCATCTGCCTTAAAAAAAAAAAAAAAAAAGAAGAAGAAGAAGCTATAACCAACGTGTGAAGCACTAATGGGGAAATACAAAAGAAAAATGTAAGACATTCAATCAACTTTCTAGAAATCTCCAGTCTGGCTGGGAACACTATTATTTATGATCATCTTTTGAAATATCTTCCAGCCTCTGCTCAGGTAACTATTATCTTATCCTGACTAACCATGAACGCATTTCATTAGCATGAAAATTTTCCCAATGCTTTTGAGATTCAGCCAGCACACCCTGTCCTAACACTGAATTTCCTGGCCTCAATACCTGTGGAAAGCCGTGGTTTCTCTTTTCATTTAGCTTACATTTGCTGCCCTGTAATTTGATTCTTCCCCTTCATTCCTGGACTCTCTCCTTTCTTCTCAAACAAGGGGCCTACTTCGGTCTTGACCAAGCCCTTCATCTTCCTGAATTTCTCGGCTAAATCGCTTCTAACGCTTTCCTTTTTCCAACATAAATAGTTCTTGCTCGCTCATTGTCCCACCCTGCCTCACCTCTGGCTCCAATTAGAGCAATATTTATTTTTCCTTTTTAAGAATCTCCGTAGCCTCTACTCTTCGGAAATGAGGCAACGCAGCTCGTGTTAAAAGCCCTTTATTATGGTCACAGAAAATCTGCTCTGACAAGATCCAGCTCGACAAGACTGTGTTCCTGGAGATCCTTCCCTCATTTATCTGTCATCTCACTTTCTAGGTCACATCATTTCCTAGCATCTAAAGTGTTGTCTGTTTATATATATTTTAAAGCAATGGAGGAGTGGAATGCGGAGTGAGTGCCTCGTGGTGCTGGAATGTAGAAAAGTCTCTTCTAATTTCAATGAAGGGCACATCGCCATTTTCTGGAGAAGAAAGAGGAACAAACACACATATAGCCTTTCTTTCAAATAACCCATTGATGTTGACGGGGTTTATTTTGTTTCGTTGAGACAGCTAACAGCAACCCAAAGCCCAAAGGTAGACTCGGATTTCCTAGAACTAGGGCATAGGTCAAACCTCAGGGAAGTGAGTTTGAGTATTCCCTGGAATCTTCTGGAAACACAGACAACACTCAGGGGTTTGGGGCCTCAAGTACTCCAGGAGGACACTACAGGCCCCCACCTTCTTAGAAAACAGCCAGTCCCACAGTAGGTCCACTCATATCAGGTGGGCCCCAAATCATCCTCCCGATGCCTTCTTCCTCAATCTCTCGCCTCCCTTTTCATCGTAATGAAATCTGCTCGTTGAGTGCTTACGGCCACCAGCACTGTGCCAAGCATGGGACAAGCGAAACCACACAGACACTTCACAACTACACAAAGAAGGAGGTTCTATTATTACCAATCGCATTTGCAGTATGGAAACAGAGGTCCACTGAGCGCACACAACTTGCCTAAAGGCTCGAAGCGAGTAGAGAACCGAGCCAGGACGTGAACTCGAACGGCCTGACTCAGAGCCCAAGCTCTTGGCTTGGCTTGGTTCATGTTATGTGTTGAATTGTGTCCCCCCCCGCCGCCAAAAAAAAAAGATACATTGGAGTCTTAACCCCCAGTACCGCAGAATGTTACCTGATTTGGAGAAAGGGTCTTTAAATAGGTACTCGATTTAAAGTGAAGTCATTAGGGAGCGCCTCAATCTAATATGCCCCATGTCCTCACAGAAAGGGGAAATTTGGACACATGTAGAGGGACGACCATGTGAAGAGGCATACATAGAGAAGCAGACCATCCACAAGCCAAGGAGAGTGACTGGAAACAGATCCTTTGCCCACAGCTTACAGAAGGAGCCAAGTCTGCCAACACCCCGATTTCAGACTTCGGGCCTCCAGAAATTGTGAGAGAATAAATTCCTGTTGTTTCAGCCACCCAGTTTGTGATACTTTGTCACAGTAGCCCTAGGAAACTAATATTATTAGTGATCCTCATTGAAAAGCAAAGTCACTCTAGGGTCAAAATTCATTTAGCAAAAACTCTCGGTTTCTCTTTCGGTGTGATCGCTGGACCCTGACTGGGGTTCAAACGCTCTTGAAGCCTAGGTAGGTGGAGTCTGATCTAACAGAGATTAAGGTGTTCATATGCAATGCTGTGTAATATGCACCCAGTTTCTGTGCATCCAAAGCAAAGCCCAGAGTGAGCCAGGGAATTGATGATGACTGGGCCCAAGATGGCTGAGATTCCCGGGAACATCTTTGCCAGCAAAGAGTCAAATCATTGGATTTGTTAAAGGAGAATAACTCAGTGTGAGTTTGTGGACAGCAACTGGAGGGACACTCGATTCCTCCTCCTGCCCACCAGACTTGGGCCTGGGTCTTTAAGAGAGCGCATGGAACTTTGGGTGGATAATGTAGGAGTCACTGGGCTCAAGCCCAGTGACATGTTGGGAGTAAAGGCAGCACAGCCCTTGTGCCCAGATATCAGGGTGATAGACAGAAGGAGGTACAAGGGACGCTCCCATCTCGTAGGAGAGTACCAAGGGCTCAGATACCCCGAGAACCCAAAGATACAGTGGCCTTGACAATTCCCAAGACTTTCTGCAGCAAAAGGAGCTGACACTGTGGTTTCTGCAGCTCCTGGGGACCCCCTTAACCCAACCCAGCCTCCTTCTCCTCCTGTGGCCCTGGCCTTGGCAGCCACTTTATGGCAATCCCAGGTATGGACAGCAGGTCATCATCAAAGCCTGGTGGATTGGGAGCATGGCAGATGCCCGAGAAATACGATAGCTTCCAGTATATAACACAGGGAGAGAGTGTCGTGATGAAGAGAACATGATCTTTGGAAGCCGACTTGTGACCTGTGGAAGTCAGAACAAGCATCTTAACCTCTCTGAGCCTCATGTTCACTGTCTGTAACACAGGGATAACATCTAACTTACAGGATTATGGTGAGTACTAGAAGGATGTATGTAAATAATACAGCACCGAGCCTGGCACACTGCAGTGGCCAAATAAACTGTAGTTATCATTATGAAGATGATTCTAAATTTATGTATAAGTAAATGATGCTCTTTGTGTCAGTACGTTATATATTCCCTTATTTAGCAAAAACTCTAAAAAGCTACACATTAAGTCAAGAAATTTAAATATTTGTTAAGCCCCTACCTATTATGTGCCAACTTCTGGAGTTCTGGCAGTGAGCAGGGCGCCAAGAAAATGGTGCCCATGGGATCTTGTGAATGAGAAGGAGCTCTTAGTTCCGGGGAGAAAGAACAAGGGGACAATCGCCACACGCCGTGATATAGCCTGCAGGAGGTATGGATATATACTGTGGAATCCCATTTCAGGGGAGATTAGGAAGCTTCCCAGAGACCCAAAGTGCAATAGATGTGAGACAGGTGAAAAGAGGGTTGGGAGGAGTGTCAGAGGGAGCACATAGTCAAAGGCTGGGAGCAGAGGGCAGAGCTCAGCCTGCCTGGAGCCTAAAATGAATAACGAGAGGAGGTGAGCCGACATGGGCTTGGCAGGAGAAAAGCAGTAAGACACACTACTCTTAAAGATGCAGAAATAAGTGTCATTTTCTCAGCTATGTTGCATGAACAGAAAGTAAATTTTGCTTAGGAAATGAGAGCAAGAAGCAGGTCCTAGTCTTATTTTTCCACTCAAGTAGCCCAAAGAAGGAAAGAGTAAAGAAGTGTTTTAAAACCTGGTAAGTTGGCCGGCCGTGGTGGCTCACACCTGTAATCCCAGCACTTTGGGAGTCCAAGGCAGGTGGATCACGAGGGCAAGAGATCGAGACCATCTTGGCCAACATGGTGAAACCCCATCTATATTAAAAATACAAAAATTAGCTGGGCATGGTGATGCACACCTGTGGTCCCAGCTACTTGGGAGGCTAAGGAAGGAGAATCGCTTGAACCCAGGAGGCAGAGGTTGCAGTGAGCCAAGGTCACACTAAAGGCACTCCAGCCTGGGCAACAGAGTGAGATTCCGTTTCAAACAAACAAACAAAAAAACCTGGTAAGTCTATGTGTTTTTTGCATGCATCATCTTACTATGCTACATACAAATAAACACCCTACCACTCACACATATAGACAATAACTGCCTTGTTTTTCCATCAGAGTTTATGTATCATCAGCTATAAATTCAGGGTCGTATTCTTGGGAAATTTAAATTGAGCTTCTTTTTGTTTGTTTGTTTGTTCACTCTGTCACGCAGACTGGAGTGCAATGGTGTGATCCTGGCTCACTGCAACCTCCACTTCCCAGGCTCAAATGATCCTTCCACCTCAGCCTCCCAAGTAGCTGGGACTACAGGCCACAGGTCACCGTGCTTGGCTAATTTTGTTTTTTAATTTTTGTAGATACGAGGTCTCCCTATGTTGCCCAGGCTGGTCTCCAACTCCTGAACTCAAGCCCACCTCGGCTTCCCAAAATGCTGTGATTACAGGTGTGAGCCACCACACCTGGCCTTAATTGAGCCTTAATACCTTAACAAGCAATACCTGATGCTCTCTGACTAAACAGTGTTGGCCAGCTACACACTGTCCTTTCTCCTCCCCGCTTCCTTCCTTGTTTATTCAGGGTCCATCGTTTGCATATGTCTACTCCGATATGCACATATTCATAAGAAGGTATATTAATTTCCTAGGGCTGCCATAACCCTGGGAAATGACCACACACTGGGTGGCTTAAAACAACAAAATTTATTCTCTCACAGTTCTGGAGACCAGAAGGCTGAATCAAGGTATTGGCAGGGTTGGCTCCTTCTTGGGGCCTCAAAAGGAGAGTGTGTTCATGCCTCTCCCCTGGCTTCTGGTGGTTGCTGGCAATCTCTGGAATTCGTTAGCCTGGAGCAGCGTAACTTCGATCTCTGCCATCATTGTCGGATGGCATTCTCCCTGTGTGTCTGTGTCCGAATTTCCATCTTATAGAGACTCCAGTCCCATTGGATTTGGGGCCCAACTGAATCCAATATGACCTCATCTTTATTTGATTACATCTGCAAAGACACTATTTCCAAATTAGGTCCCATTCACAGGTGCCAGCTGTGCATGAACTAACTTTTGAGGGACATCATTTAACCCAGATCAGAAGGTGAATATCCTCAGGCATGTGGTCAGTTCCCTTTCCCCTCACCATAGGCGTTCACCATAGGCCAAGCAAGGCGTTCAGATCGAAACCAATGTCAAGGACAGGACAGGCAGCAGGGCCAGTAGGCTTCTAGATTCTCTTAGTTCAATAAGTGGGAACCAGCTTATACCTGTGGAGGAAACCTGATTGGATCTCAAGTCCCCAAACAATAATAAAATTTTGATTCTGCATGAGAAGTAATTCCACCACGTTCCCACCCTGGGATACCACTGGGCTTCCAGGGGCTCTGGAGCCTGCCTTGATGTACATGAGTCACTCGGGGCTCCTGTGGACCAAACCACCTCCGTTTGCTGGGGGTCTGGTTGCCAAGTCAGCTCACAGAATCTGGATGTTATTGATTTTGCTGTCTTTGAGATACTAAATCATGAAGGGAATCTAGAGCATGACCTGGTGAATTTGTAGGGTTCATTTTCTAGAGTAGTTGAGTCCAACAAATAACTAGTACAGTCCATTTTTTCTTTCTTTTAAAAATATATTTATAGCTATTAACATAAAAAGCTGTCTGCAAGCTGTTATGTTAAAAGGATTGTAGGTGTTAAAAGAGAGTGTATAACTTGATCCCAATTGTGTGAAAAATAAATATGAAGATATATTCAGAAGTAATAATAATAACAATAAACAAATATTGAACACTTTACACTATGCCGGGCCCTGTTCTAAGAATTTCATGCAGCTTAATCTTCACAGCAGCCCTATGGACGTCTCATTTTTATCCTTACTTTACCACTTTTGGTAGAGTTGGCTAATCTGCTACATATTAAGTGTGACAATAGCGATATTCACAAATTAGATAGAAGTGAGTTTCATATAAATATTTTAAGATAGAAATTAAATCTCGTGAATCATTAGAAAAATCACAAATATAAATTTTAAATAAGCCCTGTGTATTTCTCTTTTATTACAGGGTTTTTTGGACATATTTAATTCTTCCCCAAGTATAAACTATTCAGGAAGATTCTCACATTTTGAACTCATATTCCTATCCTTTGATTCATTGAATTTTTACCCATTCTCTGGGTAGGTTAAAAAAAAACATTCTTGTAGGGCGGAAGTTAAGAGTTGCTCAGAGTTTCATGGGGAATAGCCAACTTCTTTTCCAAGACCTGCCTTGTACTTCCTGCTTCTCTCACTGGGGGCAAATAAAAAACAGGAGATTTAGGAGACAAATTATCCCAGAGAAAGCCTCCTCGAACAGAGTAAAAATAATTGAAAAATGATAACAGTGGCTGAAATGTTCAGAGAGATAAATGTGATTTATCATAGAGCACATAAGCACAGACGTGAAATTGTAACTGCAGACTTCCCTTCACATCTGGTGACCTTTGGAACTTTCAGAAAAACTTCCACCACACACAAACACCTATGGATCTCTAGCTAGACATGAACCCTGGTTTGTGCTCCACATTCCTACATGTACCTTTTAATTTTCCTTGTTTTGTATTTTAGTTCATCTTGAGAAGTATTTCTTAAGAACTTAAGCAAAAACTAAAAGCAAAACCAGTCTGCAGCCAACATTGTAAAGTCAATTTGAGTTTCCACGATGAAGATGTGAAAGATTGTTTCAAGTAAGACATTTTTCCTTCTCAACATATTTGCTAAAGAAAGAGGATAAAAAGAACATATGTGTATTGCTTCATTGTTATCAGCGAGTTAGTTTTAAATTTCTGTCTTCGCAGCATTTTCTCCTCGTATAGCTGATTTTCTCACCATTCTGTTACAGAATATGAGACAAGCAACACCACAAAAGAGATAAAGGCTTCCAATAAGAGTCTATTGCTCTTTGGTATGGAAATTTGGGGGTTACGCTTCTTTGAGTTTTTTGTTGTTGTTGTTGTTGTTTTTTAAGTTTAGCAGCCAAGGATTCAAGAGTTAAGGCTGATAAAACTGCATTAAGATTATCTCACCTGCCCAAGTGTGGGAGAAAACATGAGTCCAGAATAAGTTGCTTTTCTCAAAATAGAAAGATTTTTCTGATTTTATTTGGCCTGGGAACAAAGCCCAAAGGTAGGCGGGGCTTCCCTCTCTAACATCTGCTTCTTGGATCTCTAGGAGGCTCAGAAACTGGGAATCCCCTAAGCACCTTTATGGATGAAGTGAGGGCTCCAGCTCCCCAAAGAGCAGTGGGCAGGAGATAGTCACCCTGGGCAGCTCCTGCTGCCTCCCTGAAGCAGCTTCTGTACCCCCAAATCTCACAGACTCACATAACATCACAAATCCAGATGCAAAACAGAGTAAGACCCCAAATAATATCTTGAATTATGATCTAATACATATATCTGTAGGTGTTTTAAAGACACAGCTAAAATTATGGCAAGGCATGGTGGTTCAGGCCTGTAATCCCAACACTTTGGGAGGCCAGGGCAGGAGAATCCCTTGAACCCGGGTGTCCAAGTTTGCAGTAGGCTAGGATCACACCACTGTACTCCAGCCTTGGCAACAGAGCAAGAACTTGTCTCAAAAATAAATAAATAAATAAAAATTTAAAAATATATATATAAGCACACACATACACACACACACACACACACACATATTATAAAACCAACACAAATCCCAACAAACATGCTAAGTGTGTATACTGTTACTGTCCCCATGGCAATCCATCATGCACTTAGATACTGAGGAAGACACATTACCAACATGCAGTGCTAATGGTGCTGTCATGCGGGTCCACTAAACCCAACTGCTGCTATATCTTCTTGAATTGTTCTTATCCAGATCAACATCTTTAAATTCCTTAACTGTGTTGGTCAATTTCACAGTTCCTTTTAATACACATCTTCCAAACTCACCATCTTCCCAAACCAGGACTATTAGCCAGAAATCAATTCTGAAACATTGTTTGTTTAAATTTTTAAATTGCAATTTAACTGCACACACCATGGGATCATGGACCAAAAGCCCAACTGGAGAATAACAATTTTTTAAAACAGCTCTGGGTAAAAATGACCTTGTGAAAATGTATTTTGCACATGTTCCACTGGTGAATTTTTGCTGTTCTTTTTTTTTTTTTTTAATGGGAAGCCGTCATTTTAGGAGATAATATAGTAACCTCGGTTAATTCATATGCCGCTGTTCAATCAGAGTCTGAAAGCTGAAAGCCACAAGGTTGTGCTGTAATGGAAAAAAGCTTTTTAACTAAAAGCCAGGAGACCTGGGTTCTAATAGCCGCGCTGCTGCCTCGCTGTGAGACAGTGGGCAAGTCGCTTAACCTGTCTGCGGCTCAGTGCCTTCATCTCTAAAATGGGGATAGTGGCCCCGTCCATGCACACTTGAGGTTCTTGTAGAGATTAAAAGCGGTGATGGAAGTAGAAGCCTATCATGAATTAGGAGTGCGTGTGTTTGCCATGTTTTTGCCACTATAGGGTTTTATCCATGCCTTCTTTAGACACCAGGGAGCCAGGACTGGATTCAGGGTACCTTTTCAGAGCATCCCAGTACAGGGCTTTTGACATTGCAGACTGAGTCCAACCAACCTAGGTTTAAATACTGGCTCCACTATTTACAAACTGAGTGACCTCAGGCAAACTGCATAATTTCTCTAGCTCTCAGTAGCCACAATGGTAAAGTGGACATCATGATCTCTACCTCTTAGGGTTGCTGTGTGGACTAAATGAGTCATAGGGACTAAATATACCTAGTGAGCACTTAATCCCATCATCATACTTCCTGGCTGTAACCATGTAAGGAGATATTGTTATGGAAATAATGGTATAATATCCCAAATCAATCTGGTCCCTGGCTATGTTCAAGTAGCTCACGCATGAATAAGTTTGAAATAATTGGAGACTGAAATTCAACCATTTTCTGATGTGATCCAAAGAATTCAGATAGCATTCAGCTAGGGAGTTACCGCCATCCCTCCAAAAGCCAGTGACAAAAAGGACAACAGGCAGAGGTGACTTTGCAGAGCATGAAGCGGACTGATATGGACCTTCTTAAAATAAGTTCCAGCACAAAACAAGTTCAAGTCAGAAATGGGATCGTCTGGAGCTGCCTAAATATTTATTAATGGCTCATGGCTTAAAACACAAACAGAGATTTTGAAGACAGAGATATACAAGAATTCTTCGCAATCTGCTTAAAAATTCAAATAAAATAAGGTTGCCATCCAATGCCTCCACTGTCTCCTGCATACAGCTAGTTCTCAAATTTCCTTTTAAATCTCCAACCTGATCTTCTCCACCAAGTTCCAGAGCAACACTCCCCATTTATGCTAAGGATCAACAGATAATCACAAATTCACACAGCCAATAGATGGTGAGTACCTACTGTGTGCCAGGCAAGCCACATAGAGACCTTGCACCCTGGTGGGACGTGTAGAAAGATGAGCAGATAATTAGGGTATGAGCAGGACCACAGGGTGCTTGGGGCAGCTACATGGGCTGCTCCCATCTATGGGCAGTAGAGCACTTCCTTCCCTTTCTGGAGGGTGTGAGGTCTCAGTTGATACAGGAAGGGCAAGTCAACCAGGCATGTGGAAAGGGTTCAGAGGAGTGTTCAAGCAGAAGGAACTGCCTATAGAGACCCTGCAGCAAGAGAAGCCACACTGAAGGGACTGGGAACCATAGTTAGCTTCACAGGTGGAAAATCTCTCTGAAAACTATGCGTATTTGAAGGAGGCAAGACTAGAGGTAGGGAGACCAGTTAGGAGGCTGTAGGGTAACCCAGGCAAGAGATAGAGGACGACAGCAGTTGAGAACTGGAGAAAAGCTCATGAATTCAGGGTTATGAAAGAGGTGGAGCCAGTCAGAAGTGGAGGTGGATTGGATGTGGACTGGAAATAGAGATTTAAGAGTCATCATAGAAATCATAAAAATAAGCCAGATCATCCAGGGAGAATAGAGAGTAAGAAGAGAAGAAGGCCAAGGATAGAATCCTACAGAACGCCAGAGATTAATAGATAGCAGAGGGAATGAAGCAAAGGTGTGACTGGAGAAGTAGGAAGAAACCAGAAGAGGATAATTCTCTAGAAGCCAAAGCAAGAGAGTGCTTCGAGAAGGCATTCAGCGTCATCAGTGTCAAAAACCCAAGGGAAGGGAATGGGGGCTTGAGGGGTGGCTAAGAGGTGTGAGTTTTCTTTCTGGAGTAATGAAAATGTTCTAAAATTAATTGTGGTGATTAATATCTAGAATGTATACAGAATTCCTACAAATGAACAGCAAAACAAAATTCAAAAATGAGCAAAGGACTTGAATTATTTTTCCAAAGAACGTATACAAATGGCCAATAAGCAAATTAAAATATACTCAACATCGCTAGTCATTAGGAAGATGCAAATCAAAATCACAATGGGATACCACCTCACACCCATTAGGATGGCTACTATCTTTAAGGAACAGAAAATAAATGTTTGCAAAAATGTAGAAAAATTGAAATATTTGTGCACCATTGGTGGGAATATAAAATGGTGCAGTATCTGTGGTAAACAGCATAGCAGTTTCTCAAAAAATTAAAAATAGAATTATTGTCCAGGTGTGTTGGCTTATACCTATAATCCCAGCATTTTGGGAGGCCTAAGTGGGAGGATTGCTTGAGGCCAGGAGTTCAAAACCGACCTGGAAAATGCAGCAAGACCCTGTCTGAAAAAAAAAAAAAGAAAGAAAAAGAAAAGGAATTCTATGATCTAACAATTCCAGTTCAAGGTATACACACAAAATAATTGAAAGATGCAACTTAAAGAGATACTTGTATACATCAGTGTTCATAACAGCTTTTTACACAATAGCCAAAAGGTGGAAACAACTCAAGTGCTATCAATGGACAAATGGATAAACAAACTGTGATGCACACCACACACACACACACACACACACACACACACACACACACACACAATGGAATATTACTCAGCCCTAAAAAGGAAGGAAATTCTGACGCATGCTATAACATGGATGAACCTACCTTATGGACATTACGCTAAATGAAATAAGCCAGTCACAAAAGGACAAATATTGTATGATTCCACTTACATGAGGTGCCTACAGTAGTCAGATTCATAGAATCAAAAAGCAGAATAGTGTTTGTCAGAATAGTGTAATCCCAGCACTTTGGGAGGCCTTGGCAGGTCGATCACCTGAAGTCAGGAGTTCAAGCCCAGCCTGGCCAGCATGGTGAAAGCCTGTCTCTGCTAAAAATAAAATAAAAAAAAAAATTATCCAAGTGTGACGGCATGCACTTGTAATCCCAGTTACTAGGGAGGCTAAGGCAGGAGAATCACTTGAACCTGGGAGGCGGAGTTTGCAGTGAACTGAGATCGTGCCATTTCCCTCCATCCTGGGCAACAAGAGTGAGATACCATCTCAAAAAAAAATGGTAAATTTCAAGTTTTGTGTATTTTACCGAAATTTAAAAATATATAGACAATAATTAAAGAAAATAGATTGGGATGGGTGTACAACTCTGTGAATATATTAAAATGCGAATATACTTATTGTTCAGTTTAAATGAGTGTGTTACATAGTGTGTGAATTATATCTCAATAAATCCACTTAAAAGAAAACTCAAGGATAGTCAAGTAAGAAAACTGATCAATATTTGTTATGACAGCTACAAAGATGTTGTTAGTGACAGTAGTAGCAGCGGTTTCAGTCGAGTGATGCAGAAGGTAGCCAGACAATGGAGTGAGCAGTCAGCGGAGAGCAAAGAGGTAGGGAGAGAGGAACCTACCGTGCATGTGCACTGCCGGCATGAACAATTCTTTCAACAAGCTTGGCTGAGGCAGGGAAGCAAGAGGAGCAGTACTGGAAAGGACACGTGGCCAATGGGGAGCTGTTTCTAAGACGAGAGAGATTTGAGCATCTAAAAGTGTCCATAGAAAGAATGATAAACAGAAGTCGGTGTACAGGAGACTGAGGGGATAATTGATCATTCCAGGTTCTAAAGGAGGTAGGTAGAGTTCAGGTGTGCATTTAGTTCATTTGGGCTGCTGTAACAAAATGCCAGCTAAGCACAGTGGCTCATGACTGCAATCCCAGCACTTTGGGAGGCCAAAGCGGGCAGATCATGAGGTCAGGAGCTCAAGACCAGCCTGGCCAACGTAGTGAAACCCCATCTCTACTAAAAATACAAAAAATTCACTGGGTGTGGTGGCGGGCATCTGTAATCCCAGCTACTCAGGAGGCTGAGACAGGAGAATCATTTGAACCCGGAGGGGGAGGTTGCAGTGAGCCGAGATTGTGCCATTGCCCTCCAGCCTAAGTGACAGTGCAAGATTCCAACTCAAAAAAAACAAGGAAATATTTTTGTACAGCTGTACAATGTATTCGTGTTTTAAACTGTTATTATAAAACAATCAAAATGCTTTTTAAAATTAGAAAGTTTATAAAGTAAAAAAAGTTACAGCAAGCTAAGATTAATTTATTGGAGAAAGAAATTATATTTATTTTTTGAGATGGAATCTTGCTGGAGTGCAGTAGTGCAATCTCAGCTCACTGCAACCTCCGCCTCCCAGCGTCAAGCAATTCTTGTGCCTCAGCCTTCCCAGTAGCTGGGACCACAGGTACATACCACCATACCCAGCTAATTTTTTTTTTTTTTGTATTTTTAGTAGTGACAGGGTTTCACCATGTTAGCCAGGCTGGTCTCGAACTCCTGACCTTAAGTGATCAGCTTGCCTCAGCCTCCCAAAGTGCTAAGTAACAGGCGTGAGCCACCATGCCTGTCTGAACGAAGAAAAATTTTAAAAATTTAATGTAGCCAAAGTGTACTGTTTTTACACTTTTTATCGTAGGCCTTCACTTTCAGTCACCACTCACTCAGCGACTTACCCAGACAACTTCTAATCCTGCAAGCTCCATTCATGGTAAGTGCCCTATAGAGCTGTACTATTTTTTATCTTTTATACCACATTTTTACTGTACCTTTTGAATGTTTAGATGTATTTACATACACAAATACTTACCGTTGTGTTACAGTTGCCTGCAGTATTCGCTATGGTCACATGCTACACAGAGTTGGCGCTTAAGCAATGCATGACTGTATTTACTATTTTAACCCATTTGTAAGTGTGTAATACAATGCCATTAAATATATTCACAAGACTGTGCACGCATCATCATTATCTATACCCAAAACTTTCTCATTATCCCCAACATAAACAGTGACTTCCCTTTCCTACTTCTCCCTAGCCCCTGGTAACCTCTATTCTACTTTCTGTGTCTGTGAATTTGCCTGTTCTAGGAATCTGACATAAGTAGAATCATATATTATCTGGCCTTCTATGCCTGGCTTATTTTACTGAGTATTATGTTTTCAAGGCCCATCTATGTTATATCATATATCAAAATTTTATTCACTTTTATGGCCAAATAGTATTTCATTGTGCATATATACCACATTTTGTTTATTTGTCTATTGATAGACATTGGGGTTATTTCCTCTTTTACCTATTGCGAATAATGCTGATATGATATGATATGATATGTTTGAATCCCTGCTTTCAATTCTTTGGCTATATATCTAGGAGTAGAATTGCTGGGTCATATGGTAATTCTATGTTTAAGTGTTTGAGGATCTGCCAACTCTTTTCCACAGTGGCTACACCATTTTACATTCTCTCCGGCAACACACGAGGCTTCCAATTTCTCCACATCCTCACCAATACTTGTTATTTTCTTTTTTGAAAAAAGTATTATCATAGCCACCCTAGTAAGTATGAAATGGTATCTCATTGTAGTTTCAATTTGCATTTCTCTAATGACTAATGATGTTCAGCACCTTTTCATGTGTTTATTGGCCATTTGGATTATCTTCTTTGAAGAAATGCCTATTCAAGTTCCTTTTCCCATTTTTTAATTGAATTGTTCATTTTCTTTATTGTTAAGAGTGTTTTCTTTTTTAAAAAGGTGTCTAGGGCTGGACACAGTGGCTGATGCCTGTAAATCCCAGCACTTTGGGAGGTCACGGTAGGCAGATCACCTGAGGTCAGGAGTCTGAGACCAGCCTGGCCAACATGGTGAAACTCCATCTCTACTGAAAACACAAAAATTAGCTGAGCTTGGTGGCAGGCACCTGTAATCCCAGCTACTCAGGAGGTTGAAGCAGGGGAATCACTTGAACCCGGGAGGCAGAGATTGCAGTGAGCCAAGATTGTGCCATTACACTGCAGCCCAGGCGACCGAATGAGACTCCTTCTCAAAAAAAAAAAAAAAAAAGTTATCTAGGAAATACAAAAATATAAAATATAGAAATAACCTGTGGTCACTTCATGCTTGGTGAAAACCCACCATCCAGTATGGGAATTTTCTATAGGCTATTGAGTTCCCAAATATGTACATCCATTGTCCCTGTATTCTTTTCATTTATTGAAGTGTTGGGAATTTTCTTAGATCCCAGAGAATCCACTCATTGAGATAGTTAAACCCAGACCTTTCAGGCAGTCATCTAGGTTCAAATCTAAACAGGGCATTAAAACATTCCAGAGCAACCTGGAAATGTGACATCAGTTAACGTGGACTTCACCCAGAACTCATGGTAACTTGAAGCAATGTAATTAGTCTTTGTTACGGGTTGAACTGTGTCTCCCCCAAAATGTATTTGAAGTCTTAATTCCCAGAATCTCAGAATGGACCTTATTTGGATATAGGGTTTTCTCCTATCTGGAGGTAATCAAGTTAAAATGAGGTTATTAGGCTGAGCGCTAATCCAGAATGACTGGTGTCCTTATAAAAGGGTGAAATTTGGGGCCAGGTACTATGGTACACGCCTGTAATCCCAGCATTTGGGAGGCTGAGGTGTGTGGATCACTTGGGGTCAGGAGTTTGACACCAGCCTGACCAACGTGGTGAAACCCTGTCTCTACTAAAAATACAAAAATTAGCTGGGCATGGTAGTGCACACTTGTAGCCCCAGCTACTCAGGAGACTGAGGTAAGATAATTGCTTGAGCCCGGGAGGCAGAGGTTGCAGCGAGCCAAGATCATGCCACTGCACTCCAGCCTTGGAGACAGAGTGAGACGCCATCTAAAAAACAGGGTCGAGAGGGGATGAAGGGAAATTTGGACACAGACGTACACAGAGGAAGAAGGCCACATGAAGATGAAGGCAGAGACCAGGCACGGTGGCTCATGCCTGTAATCCCAGCACTTTGGGAGGCCGAGGCAGGTGGATCACAAGGTCAGGAGTCCAAGACCAGCCTGGCCAAGATGGTGAAACCCCGTCCCTACTAAAAATACAAAAATTATCCCAGCACAGTGGCGGGTACCTATAATCCCAGCTATTCTGGAGGCTGAGGCAGGAGAATCACTTGAACCCAGGAAACGCAGGTTGTAGTGAGCTGAAATCACGGCACTGCACTCCAGCCTGGGTGACAGAGCAAGTCCATCTCAAAAAAAAAAAAAGAAGATGAAGGAAGATGAAGGCAGAGATTGGACTGAGACACCTCTACAAGTCAAAGAACGCCAAAGATCGTCAGCAACCACCGAAGCTAGGACAGAGTCAAGGAACAGAGTCTCCCCCACATCCCTGAGAAGAAATCAACAACCCTCCCAACAGCTTGATGGTGGATTTCTAGCTTCCAGAACTATAAGACCGTAAATTTCTACTGTTTATGCCATCCAGTTTGTGGTACTTTGTTAAGGCAGCCCTAGCAAACCAATATAGTTCTTTTCCCTCAGAAACAGATCTGGAGTGGTGTAGCAGAGTCGTTTAGAATGGAAATTAAAAAAAAAAAAAATCCTGGTAGTATGTGGAAGTTGTTTATGGTGATGGAACAGATCCATGTGTTGATCATAGTGGTGGTTACACAAACCTATACATGGAACAAACGTCCATTGAACTATACACACACGTTCCAAGGAGTGCAGGTTTAAAACATGGTGAAAACTGAATAAGGTTTATCTCTAGTTAACAGAAATGTGCTAATGTCAACTTCTTGGCTTTGATATAACACTTCAGCTGTATAAGATGTCACCTTGGGCTGGGCAGGGTGGCTCACGCCTATAATTCTAGCACTTTGGGAGGCAGAGGTGGGCAGATTACCTGAGCCCAGGAATTCAAGACCACTCAGGGACACATAGTGAGACCCTGCCTCTTTAAAAAACTTAAAAATTAGCTGGACATGGTAGTGTGTTCTTATAGTCCCAGCTACTCAGGAGGCCGAGGTGAGAGGATTGCTTGAGCCCAGGAGTTAAGGCTGCAGTGTGCCATGATCACACCATCACCCTCCAGCCTAGGTGACAGAATGAGACTCTGATTAAAAAATATATTTTCTGTAATCCCAGCGCTTTGGGAGGCCGAGGTGGGTGGATCACGAGGTCAAGAGATCGAGACCATCCTGGTCAACATGGTGAAACCCCGTCTCTAATAAAAACAAAAAAAAAATTATCCAAGTGTGACGGCATGCAC
>NW_016107490.1:3324675-3327919 GCF_001604975.1 Cebus imitator
ATGGTGGCGCGTGCCTGTAGTCCTGGCTACTTGGGAGGCTGAGGCAGGAGAATTGCCTGAACCCAGGAGGCGGAGGTTGCGGTGAGCCAAGATCACGCCATTGCACTCTAGCCTGGGTAACAAGAGCGAAACTCCGTCTCAAAAAATATATATATATATATTTTTTTTAATTAATAAAAAATACAATGTCACCTTTGGGGGAAGGTGGTTGAAGAGTACACAGAATTATTTTACTGTTTTGCAGATTCTTGAGTTTGTAATTATTTCAAAATACAAAGCTTTGAAAAAAAATAAACAGCAATGCTCCTGACCAAAGCTGTCTTCTTGAGTATTTTTGCACCACTCATGTGCAAGCTGCACACCAACAGAGACTCCAGCCCTAGAGTCAGCCAGCTCACAGCGGCCGTCAGTGAAACTCTGAAACTGCATAATGCTAAGCACAGTGTGACTATCAGGAACAAGTGCTACATTCTGGTCAGGCGCAGTGGCTCATGCCTACAATCCCAGCACTTTGGGAGGACAAGGCCAGGGATCACTTGAGGTCAGGAGCTTGAGATCAGCCCTGGCCAACATGGTAAAATCCCATCTCTACTGAAAATACAAAAATTAGCTAGGTATGGTGGTGCGTGCCTGCAATCCTAGCTACTCAGGAGGCTAAGGGAGGAGAATTGCTTGAACCCAGGAGGCAGAGGTTGCAGTGAGCTGAGATTGCACCACTGCACTCCAGCCTCAGCAAGAGAGCGAGACTCCATCTCAAAAGAAAAAACATTCTGAAAAGGGGACAAGAACAGAAGGATAAGAAACATTATGCTGCGTTGCTTTCAGAACATTGTTGCTACTTCACCCAGAAGTACATTTAGTAAAAAAATTAGCCTGTGACTATAATTTGCATTTCTAGGAAATCAATGTTTTCCATATCCTATTAAATACAAGCTAAGCAATTTTAAAAAAAGACTGGTTTGAAGGGAAGTCAAATTATTGTCATGCCTGGAGCACTTTCGTGTCTCTAAACCCAGCTGCACAGGTAAGACTTTCAAAGCAACATGTCTTTAATAAAACAAATTGAATGTGGGTGCAAAGGCATGTGAGGGTCAAATTGCTGAGAGAGGCCAATTCCTCTTGGCTCCATCACCCCACCGGTATCTCCTGCCTCCTCTTTGCTTGCTGGCTTTTGCCTTTTCCCATCCCTCCATTTTCTTATTCATTGTGTCATGGAGAAATGCTTGCAAAGGGTCAATTCTGCCCAGCATGGTTCTAGTGGAGCTACAAATCACCATCAGCAGCAACTACAAGAAGTGGCTAAAAATTATAGGATGCTTTTCTTAAAGGGAGTTACAGAAATAGAATATGTCACAACCATCCCGAAGATTCAGACCTGATCAACATTTGAAGGGAATGAAGCCCTCACTCCTGGGGCTATGTCTTTGGTCAAAAGTAACCATTATCCTGGGATGATTAACTCCAGTGTCTCCACTGAAAACAGGTTCTCTGTTTGTCAGATGGAAAAATGAAATTCTTCCATTTCCAGAGAAGGCAATTACTATGAATACTTTTATCCAACAAAAAGATTTTTTGTCTGCCCTCCTGGATCAGGAGGCTGCATGGGTTGGCTCATGGGGTAGATGTTTCAGTGGGAAGAAACCTCTCATCTGGACTCCGTTGCTTTCAGGCTTGGTGCTTTGTTTCTTGGGAGCCTTTAATGGAAACAAGTTCACTGGGATTTTAATATAAATAAATTTACCTTTTTTCCTTCTGAATAAATGTGTCAAGAATGGCCTCCACAAAAGTATAATGCCAGCTGTGCCTGCACTTTTTACAAAGATTTGGTCCGTCTTACTTGTGAGAAGTTGAAAACAGTGACTAAAAGTAGTAACGCTGGCCAGGCATGGTGGCTCATGCCTGTAATCCTAGCACTTTGGGAGACTGAGGTGAGAGGATCACATGAGATTAGGAGTTCGAGACTAGCCTGGGCAACATAGCAAGACCTTGTCTCTATTTTAAAAATTATTTTTCTTAAATAGTAATGCCATGAAGAAGTAATAAAAAGCTTCAGCAAACATGCACCAAAGGATATCAAGTTGATTCCCACCTTTACCTCCTTTATGTCTGTCCCTATCCAGGTGACTTATGTAACATCACCCATATCCTTGTCAGTTCACTAACAGGGCCCTCCTGCTTGAGACACCAACATTCCTTCTGGTTTGCCACAGAAGGTTTGTGCTTCCCGTAGCCAGTAGGCTTTCGGATTTAGCCTGAATTCTAGGCCTGAGCTTGGGTAAATCACTTAGCTTCTCTAGGCTTTGATTCAACAAGCACTTATTGTGCACCCGCCTTGTACCAAGCACCATGGCAGCAAACAAAGAGAAGGGCCTATGCTAAAGAAGTTTCAGTTTCAGAGGAGAACAATAAAGGAAAGAAAGAGAAAGAGAAGGAAGAAAAAGGGATCTGGGTTAAGTTTTGAAAGAGAGACAGGATTTAGTTTTTTAATCTTTTTTATCAACAATAGCAAAAGAGGGCACAAAGGGAACTCTGTCAACCCATGTCCCAGGCCAGCTTCTCCCTTCTAGAGACCCTCGTCCTCCTCTTCTCCAGAAGCACCTGAGTGCTGGAAGCCACTATAACTGGAAAATGGGGCAGACGGAAAGTCTGGTAATACCCAAAGAACTTCAGGAGGTAAGCCAAGAAAACACATATGTATCAAATCCACAATGGCTGCAGAATGTAAATGCTTATTTTTAACAATCTTTATGTCTTTTTATCATAAGAGCAATTGATATGCATTCGAGAAAGAGAAGACAAGAAAGTACGAAATCAGAAAACACTCATGATCCCATGCACCCAGATAATCACCATCCACACCTTTTTTGGTATAGACCATTTCCCTAATTCTAAATGTACGTACAATTGTTACAGTTCAAAGTGGGTTTACACTATTCTTATCATTCTCACACCAATTTTTCTTCCTCATACTGTAGAAAGACAAAACATATTTTAGACACATTAATAAAAAATAGTTCTTATATGTCGACTTTAGTGTTTTTTGCCCGGGCAAGGTGGCTCATGCCTGTAATCTCAGCACTTTGGGAAGCCAAAGTGGACAGATCACGAGGTCTGGAGATCAAGACCAGCCTGATAAACATAGTGAAACTTTGTCTCTACTTAAAAAAATTAGCCAGGCGCGGTGGCGCGCACCTGCAATCCCAGCTACTCTGGAGGCTGAGGTAGGAGAATTGCTTGAATCTGG
>NW_016107490.1:3328354-3350584 GCF_001604975.1 Cebus imitator
TCCCAGGTTCAAGCAATTCTCCTGCCTCAGCCTCCCAAGTAGCTGGGACTACAGGCACATGCCATCATGCCTGGCTAATCTTTGTATTTTTAGTAGAGACGTGATTTCACCATATTGGTCAGGCTGGTCTCAAACTCCTGACCTCAGACAATCCACCCACCTTGGCCTCCCAAAGTGCTGGATTACAGACATAGACACTGCACTTGGCTAGCATTTATTCTCAAAGGGGTAGGAGAGAAACTTTTGAGACTTTCTGGAAAAGCCAAGTTTCCACCATTGTACCTTGGCTTCTCTTGTGAGAAAGGAGACTTAAAGCAGCCACAACCTGATGACTTCTTAGAGAATCATGGGTGCCATGATTCTCTTTGGCTTATGTGCCTCTGAGTACTGCGATTTATTTTCACATCCCCTGACAGTGCTGTCTCATCAGTTGGAACATAGAAGTAACTCTCTTTCTTTGTAGGCAGATCCGGCCCAGTCTCAAACTTGATAGAAGTCTTTGTGTCCTGCATGAGGATGTTGGTGATAAAAAAAGACACAATTCAGAATGGCATTCGTATACACTGCACTGAAGACAGCTCCAAGTGGGCCTTAGTGGTGTTGGGTCAACTGAACTTTCTATGCCTCTGTTTAGTTTTACAGAAGCTGAACCCCCTGCATTGGGTTCTCCTTCCCTCTGTTATTTAAGTTACATTTAATTCTTCCTTCCATTTTCATTTTACAGCTGCTCCTTCCCTTGAGTAATCCACCTCCCACCTTCTCTTCACTGCATCTTATGCCTCCATGTAAGGAAAGCAGGAACTATGACATGCAGCACTGTAGGCTGTGTTCTGAAAGGACCCAGTCCTGGAACAGAAATGAGATATCTCTTATGCTTGATGTTAGAAAGCCATTGTCCTGGCTGGGTGCAGGGCTCACATCTATAATGCTAGCACTTTGAGAGGCCAAGGCGGGTGGATCTTCTGAGGTCAGGAGTTTGAGACCAGCCTGCCCAACACAGCAAAACCCTATCTCTACTAAAAATACAAAAAATTAGCTGGGTGTGGTGACAGGCACCTGTAATCCCAGCTACTCAGAAGGCTAAGGCAGGAGAATGACTTGAACCCAGGAGGTGGAGGTTGCAGTGAACCAAGATAATACCACTGCACTGTAGCCTTCCAGCCTGAGTGACAAGAGCAAAAGTCCATGG
This sequence comes from Cebus imitator, assembly GCF_001604975.1. Taxonomy (NCBI): domain Eukaryota; kingdom Metazoa; phylum Chordata; class Mammalia; order Primates; family Cebidae; genus Cebus; species Cebus imitator. The sequence continues at coordinate 3,329,544 of NW_016107490.1, forward strand.
GGGGGTGGGGGGAGAGAAAGAGAAAGGAAGGAAGGAGGAAGGGAAGGAAGGAAGGAGGGAAGGGAAGGAGATGGAAGGGAAGGGAAGGGAGGAAGGAAAGGAAAGGAAGGAGAGAAAAAGAGAGAGAGATAAATAAATAAATCCATCTATTGTCCCTGGGATTTTCACCAGGGACCAATGGAACACGTGCAGGTGACTCTGGCCAGGGCCCCTTCTGTGATACCATCAATTCTGATCTGGAAGTCAAAACAACCCAGGAGGTTATAAAAATAGCCCAAAATTAGCTTATCTGGGTTCAAAGTGAAAACAAAAAAGCTGAAATTCAGCAAAACTGCCCTTGATATTGGTAGACAGAAGTAGAAAGTTTGTGCTTCACTGAGCCTGGCACTCACCTGGCTGAGTCAAATACTAAACACGATCCACCTGCCCACTCCCCAGTCTCTTAGTAATGCTTGTACTTGTTGAATAGAAGAAGAAATTTCAAGGCTCAATTAGTGCAAATGAAGAAGTGTTGACAGTGGTTAATGTACCCAGCCAACGGTAAAGATTTTATTAAACATACTTCACACAGATGCAATTTCTATTACCTGCTATAGTTAAGACTACTGTCTAGCATTAATAAGTGTAGTACTGCAGAGGTAGTTAAATAATATATATTATCTTTACTCTGTTTTTAGCCAAAGCTTATGATAGTCATTGATTCAACAAATATGCATTGAGCACCTACCAAGTGCTAGGTACTGTGCTACATGCTGACAGTAAGCACTGAAAAGACAGATCCCTGCTGTCCTGAAGTGATACGTGCTGTTGACCATGAAAATGGTTAGTACAAGTAAGATAAAAAAGGAAAAGGAAAATTTTCAAAAGAAAAACCCTCACTGCCTTTCAGTTTTAAAAGGGCCTTCCGGGCTGGGCACGGTGGCTCACGCCTGTAATACCAGCACTTTGGGAGGCCGAGGCAGGTGGATCACGAGATCAAGAGATCGAGACCATCCTGGCCAATATGGTGAAACCCCGTCTCTACTAAAAATCCAGAAAGATTAGCTGGGCGTGGTGGTGCGTGCCTATAGTCCCAGCTACTTGGGAGGCTGAAGCAGGAAAATTGCTTGAACCCGGGAGGCGGAGGTTGCAGTGATCTGAAGTCACACCACTGCACTCCAGCCTGGTGCCTGGTGACTGAGTGAGATTCTGTCTCAAAAAAAAAGGGCCTTCTGAGACCATGGGGTCCAGTGGTCATCCATTCTGCACAAACAACTCTAACGTCATTCATCTTTTTGAAACACTCTTTATCACTGGTCAGTTGAAGGCCCGGCTTGAAGAGCTTTTTAGATTTTTTTATTTTTCTGGTTTCCTCATTCTGTCTTTCAAACCACGACAGAAAAGGATTAATAGCCAGGAGAACAGAGAGCCTGACAACTCAATTTCCATCACCCATGAGTCCTTACTGAGCTGCCACCTGGACAGAGCTCATTGCTAGATGCTCTTGCTAATAATATGCATGTGTGTCTTCTTCCTGCAGGACCTTAGCACATACAAGACTTGACAGGAACCTGCTCAAGGGTGTGGGATTAGGGCCTGAGATGAGACTTCATGTGTGAATCTTTGGGGGAAGCAAGGAAAAAAGAGGCAAATATGAGCTAAGGTTAAGTACATCCCAGGGAGCTCATACTCTGAGCAACATTGTGGGGAAGGGCTGGCTGGTGACCATCTGAAGGGTAATGACACTATTACATATTCAAAGATTCTATATTGTTCTATGATAATTAAATATAAAGAGATGGATTTCTTTTTAACAATAACATAATTGACCATAACCACTCTTCTGGTGCACAGAGACATGGCAGTAAAAACGAGGAGCATTATTAGAAGACACAAATGCATGTACACACACACACACACACACACACACACACACACACACTCACACACCACAAACACTTCGCAAGGAGACTCACTTCACTATCTTCAGCCTCTCAAATGATCATGGCATCAGTTAAAACTGGGAGAACTTAATTATTCTTTTGGTTATTGAGTGATAAGGTCTGCCTCTGTGTCCCCACCCAAATCTCATGTTGAATTGTAATTCCCAATGTTGTAGGAGGGACCTGCTGGGAGGCGATTCGATCATAGGGGTAGGTTTCCCCTTTGCTGTTCTCATGATAATGAGTGAGATCTCACGAGATCTGGTTCTTTGAAAATGTGTCATGCTTCCACCTTTGTTCTCTCTCTCCTGCTGCCATGTGAAGACATGCTTGCTTCCCCTTAAACTTCCACCATGATTATAAGTTTCCTGAGGCTTCCCCAGACTTGCTGCCTGTACAGCCTATAGAACTGTGAGTCAATTAAACCTCTTTTCTTTACAAACCACCCAGTCTCAGGTATTTCCTTACAACAATGTGAGAACAGACTAATGCATTGGGTGAAACTCATTTGAAGATACCAAAATGCTAAAGCTTAGCATGGAAAGAGTTTAAGGTTTCCTTAGAGTGAGATTTTTAAGGCAATGTATGTTTCTGAATTGGACTCATTGGGAGACAGTCAACCAAGTACACTTGAAAACTGTGTCTGTCTTACTCTCTCCCTAGAATGCAGCATGTGCTCTGTGAATACCAGCTAAATGAAGACTCTTCAAATCTCAGAAAAGTGGGCAAGGCTGCTTCTGCATCACCCTGGGGGCAAGACAAGAGCAGAGACAGAAAACTGACTATTGCTTGAAGCCTCAGCTTTCTTTCCTTTAAAGAACTTGTCCTCTAGACAATTTTTTCCCCTAAAACTGGAGGCTGTTTGAATCTTGAATTTACAGTTTAAATGAGGCTATTACTCCAGTTTTGAGAATTACATGGGACAATAGTTGAAAATATTTTTTAATTATTAAAGGAATTATAAATATAAGAATTTATTTTTACTAGTTTAAACACCTGTTTAAATGTTTCACCTTATTAAGGGTAAGAGTATAATGCTTTAAAGAAGATGTTCAGTCTGGAATATATGCATCATAGAGTGACTCTTAGTTCACCCAGGTCGTGTAAATGGGGGTTAAGGAGAACAAGTGCAGAAGAGTTTTCAGTGTCATTATTCATTCCAGCTTGCCCAGGACTAAGATGTTTCCCTGAGTGTTTTCAGTGCTAAAACCAGAACAGACCTGAGAAAGCCAGGGTGAGTTGCTCACCGGTGCCTGTTCAACTCTCTTAATTCCATGAGCTCCAAGTTTAGGTTTCTTATTTCTAACAGGGTGTTAATAAACCTATGAAAATAAAGACAATATCCTTGAGGGATGTTGGATATTGAATGAGTGGCAGAAAAGCTGTCCCTGTGGTCCTTGGTGAGACAGTAGGGGACCACAGGGACAGATAAAAAAATATTCTCTTTCCTTCTGTTTCTTCTCTCAGACTCCTGTTACCCATCTTGGAGAAGAGCTGTGAGTTGCACAATGCACACTTAACACTGGCCACCTGAAATCAGTCACTGTGCGCCTCCCAGGCTTCTCCAACCACAGATACGCAAGAATAATGTTTCCAAAGTGTCAGTGGAGAACCTAAGTTCTACTGAGAACAAATTTGGGAGGCAAGTAATCAAGGGGTTTACCTGATGAATGAAGTGGGGAAGAAGGTATTATCGTTTCAAATATATCTAGCACATTCCCATTAAGCCACGGAACTTGCAGTTATTAATCACCAAAATAAATGCACCTTGCCCTTAGCTAGGTGCAGCCTTGCACAAGAGAAAACTACCAATACAGTGCTTTTCTTTTCCATCAAATTATCAAAAATGAAATGAATTTTGAAACAACATCCTAGGTGAATTAGCCATTCAGTTACTTAACAAGAGGTTTTGCTGGGACCCTCATTTATTATTTTGAGAAGCTAAGTCAGTTCCTGCCAATAATTCAGTAGCATTCTGTTTACATCTCCATTATTTTACAGGCAGGAGATTCCGTGGCTAATGGCTAGTCCCTATTACATCTTGAGTTTGGCATTGGAAATGGTTATGAGAGCTCCCCACTGAGCCAAGAGTCAAGTTAGAGATCTCCTGTGCAGAAAGGGGTGGGCATTCCATTATTCTGCAATATAGCAGAGTAAAATAAGTAGGATTTCATTTAGGCTGTGTGTTTTTGTTTTGGGGGTTTTTTAGATTAGGTTAAATAGCCAAGATACTAAAAGCCTCCTATCTTGTACAAATCGAGTACCTCTGTCTGCTGATTCTGACCATTCTGGCTGCATATTCTGAGAAGCTTTTGTTAAGCAACTTAAATGTAGACAGACATCTCATGTGTCTTGCTAAGCACAGGCACGTTTTCATATCGAAAAGGTGCTGCACCTTTTTAAAGTCTCCCTCTTCCTTCAGGGGTACTTTATAAGCAACACAGAGAGTTTTGAACCAAACTATAAATTCGAGATTCAAACATTAGTCCCCAGTTTGAGGGGGAAAAAATGTTTAGAGGACAAGTCGGAACATCAATATTTCGAAGTGTACCCCCCAGAAAGATACCTGTTCTTGAAACAGAGAAAGCTCATTTCACAGTTTAAAGAAAAAAAGAAAAAAAAGGCACAAAATGGAAAGAGAACAAGCAGCCTGGGTCTACTGTGTGTCAGTCCACCCATCTGCAATCTGGCCGTGCCCTCCCTGGACCATCCTCCTCAAGGCCTGCAAGGCCGGAGGAAAGGTCCCTCTGGCAGCAGAAAATCCTCTTCCACCCACTGGCTGATGCTCAAAATTCTACTATTAGGACATAATCCCTTTAGTTTCAGTTTTGATCCCTGTTAAAATGCAAATACCTCTGGGTGGGGTAATATTTAAACTGTTATCAGCCCTTTACAGTCCACTGAGGAAGAAGGAGCTGGGCAAATTTCACTAAGCTTTCGAGGGCAGCTCTGGAGGCCGAAGGGCCATGGAGGGTGACATGTGGGCACCCAGGGAAGACCCAAAGGCCAGAAAACAAACTGCTTCTCCCATGTGCCAGATCATGGCTGGATCTGAAAACAGAAATCTTATTTTGTCTGAATGGGACAGCATACATTTATGCAGAAATCCATCCACCTAAGAATCTAAGAAAAGCATCAGCTGAACAATGGGACAAGCTATCATTCTACTAAAAGATAATTCAAATGTTGGGGCTCATTCTGCAATAAAATATAATGGCTAATCCTCAGGGTTCAGCCTTTCTGTTCTAACTTTAACTAAGGAAAAAAGTTTAGCCTTGTTAAAGCTATTATCTGTTCCTAAATTGCATAGTATATAAAATGTAAATGTGATCACACCACTCTTAAATTATTATAACAATACGCCATTCTGTTTTCTTCCCCTTGACATTTACAAAATTCATTTGGAAGAGTGGGATCTACCTCACAGAGATTAGTGATAAATCATGTATTTTTAATGAATATCAATAGGAGAAACCCCATGACATAGCCCACCATCTAATTTGATTAAACTGTGCTTAAGGCAACACTACCTCTCTGGCTAGGGAATAGCTCCATAATGACTTTGTGAGCATTATTGCAGGCTGTTTTAATGATTTAATGAACTGCCTCTATATTTAGTTCAATAGCCTTAAAATGATTAGTGTTTAAGAAAAATTAGCTCACTTTGATTTGATTCTATTTGATGGTAAGTTTAAATAACCTAACCCTTCAAAACACAGTGGAAAAAAAATCCTACAATCCCAGCCAGCTAACTGCTAGAAAACATTATGACCATCATTAATAACCATTCATTTATGTTTAGCTACACTATCCAGCCTGACATGCTCATCCGAGGAGCTGGGCTATAGCAACAAGGGCTAATGCTGCATTTCATCTTCCCTTTCTGTGACTGGGAAGGGGAGGGAGAGGAGAGGAGATGGGAGAAGTAAGACAGAGCCTTCGATTTCATATGTTGGGCTGTAAGGAATTTTCTCTAGTTCAGGTCAAACTTGGGCATCTGTCTACACTTGGGAGAAGTTCTAGGTTTGTCAAAGAAAAGAAGCGGAAAATTGGTGTGAGGTTTTGAGCCAACCTCTCCTGCTGTGATGTGGGCAGCCAGCATGCTTAGGTTTGAGCAGTGTGGTCAAGAAGCTTCCTGGGACACCCCGATGGGAGTCAGGGAGGCTTTCTGCAAAGAAGACTGAAGCAGGTGGCTTTTCACCAGGGAAAGTGATCTGAGAGTTGGTGTGACACCACAGGGACCATCTCCTTACTCAAAAAGAAAGAAGGTCACAGCACACACACAGAAGTCCATTCTGCAATATTCTCGTGGGTGACCGCTGCGTGTCCACACCCCAAAACATGGAAAATAATTGCGCACTGGGGAACCCAGTACTGCACTTCACCTGAAACCATCTAGGCCAATTACCTTCTGTGGAAGCCACAAAGTTAGGAAACCATTGTCGGAAGAAAGAGACAAATTGGGAAGTCTGTTTAACTTTGAACTTTGGAATAATAATAGGTAACATCTATTAAGCACTTACCAAATGCCAGGCACTGTTTACTTTTTACTAAACCCAAGAGGTAGATACTGACTATCCCCATTTTCTGCAAAGAAGCCAGAGGTCGGAAAGACTAAGCAGCCTGCCTAAGGGCACACAGAGAGAGTGTGGGGAGGGGACAGGCTTGCACCCAAGTCTGCTTGACTTCTGGTTCTTACCCACTCCATCCCATGGCCTTTATTTCACCATCTGTGCCATGTGACGTGCTGACTGTGCTCTGCGTTAGAAACAGGGATAGGTTTAAAGAAAATGGATGTTAGAGGAAGGTTGGTGAGTATCCAATGAATAATTCACTAAATGAGGCCACTCACCCCAGCCTTCATTACTCAGAGCTGTCGCTGTGAATTCTTGGGCCTTGGGGCAAGAATGCAATCCACTAACCATTACTACTCCTTGTCTTTGGGAAGAGAGAGGAAATATTTCTAGATGAGCCATTGTCATCTAATGAAAAAGCCCTGTATTTCTTGGCATGCATTGGGTACTCCCAAGACACCTTCCTCTTCTCTCTCTCTCTCTCTCTCTCTGTTAATGTCCACCCTTCCCCCACTCTCTTAACCTGCCCTTTCTCACACTCAGATGTGTGCACACAGATCCACACAATGTGCTCACACATGCGACACAGGTACACATGCACACACGCACAGGCACACCGTTCAGTCCCATTTCTTGGACATTTACTGAATCCACAGTGTGGGACAGATACTATGCTGATATGGTTTGGCTCCGTGTCCCCACCCAAATCTCATCTTGAATTGTACTCCCATAATTCCCACATGTTGTGGGAGGGACTTGGTGGGTGATAACTGAATCCCGGGGGGGGTTTCCCCCAGACTGTTCTCATGATACTGAAAAAGTCTCATGAGATATGATGGTTTTTCCAGGGCTTTCCATTTTTGCCCCTTCCTCATTCTCTCTTTTCCTGCTGCCATTCATGTAAGATGGAACTTGTTCCTCCTTGCCTTCCGCCATGATCATGAGGCTTCCTTAGCCACATGGAACTGTGAGTCCAATTAAACCCCTTTCTTGGCTGGGTGTGGTGGCTCATGCCTATAATCCCAGCACTTTGGGAGGCTGAGGTAGGTGGATCACGAGGTCAGGAGTTCGAGATCAGCCTGACCAACATGATGAAACCCCATCTCTACTAAAAATACAAAAATTAGCCGGGCATGGTGGCATGTGCCTGTAATCCCAGCTACTCAAGGAGGCTGAGGCAGGAGAATCACTTGAACCTGGGAGCAGGAGCTGAGATCACACCACTGCACCCTAGCCTGGGCAACAAAGCAAGACTCCCAACTCAAAAAAAAAAAAAAAAAAAAAAAACTCTTTCTTTTGTAAATTGCCCAGTCTCCAGCAATTATGACTTTATCAGCAGTGTGAAAACTGACTAATACATATGTCAACATGGAAAACAGAGATGAATGAAAAAGGGTGTCTGCCCATGACTCTGTACTTGAAGGAGGGCTCAGTCTCCTAAGCAGGAGGGAGTGGTTCAATAATCATGCCCACCAACCCATGGACTTATGTAACTCTCTTGGTCTAATCCCAGACAACCTAACAGTTTTTCAGAGTCCTTTTTGCAAAGGTGTCAACCTGCCTCCATTTTTATTTTATTTTATTTTTGTTTGTGACAGAGTCTCGCTCTGTTGCCCACGCTGGAGTGCAGTGGTGTGATCTCGGCTCACTGCAACCTCTGCCTTCTGCCCCTCGAGATAAGTGACCCTGCCACCTCAGCCTCCTGAGTAGCTATGACTGCAGGGGCCGCCACCATGCCCGACTAAGTATTTTTTGTATTTTTTTGTAGCAACTGGGTTTTACCTTGCCGCCCAGGCTGGGACCTCCCTTCTGATATCACCCTCCCCAGTGCCTCAGAGCAACCCTTTGTCTTTCCCACCCTGACGTTAGACTCTTCTCTTCCTTCCCCATCCCCTCACCAAAACCAAAAGAAAACAAAACAAAAAATCCTGAACCCATGACTCACTTTCGTAAGGCCAGTTGTTCTGACACACTCACACTAGACTTACACATAAATAACTGAGAATAACTTTAGTAGCTTTTCTCCTCCCAGAGAGGCTATGAGCAACCATTTTATACTATTTAAGAGAATCAAGCCATTTGTGTGGACATTTCCTTGTGGCGGAGCCGTAAATTCTTGTATAAGGCAGGAAATGTAAATACATGAAGTAAGCTACATGAGAACTGACCAACTAGACCAGCTAGTTTCATCTAAAAGGGGCAGCACCACTCAGTGACAGCCCATGGGTACCAAGCAGTGTTCCCAGAGCACCCCAGCTTTCAAGGAAAACACAACATCCTGACTTTTTTTTTTGAGTCGGAATCTGGCTCTGTTACCCAGGCTGGAGTGCAGTGATGCGATCTTGGCTCACTACAACCTCCGCCTCCCGGGTTCAAGCAACTCTCTTGCCTCAGTCTCCTGAGTAGCTGAGATTACAGGCGCACGCCACCATACCCAGCTAATTTTTGTATTTTCAGTAGGGACAGGGTTTCACCATGTTGGTCAGGCTGGTCTTGTACTCCTGACCTCGTGATCTGCCCGCCTTGTCCTCCCAAAGTGCTGAGATTACAGGAGTGAGCCACCGTGCCCAGCCACATCCTGATTTTTATTCAAAACATTCTATTTTTTTATGTTGGCTCAGTAAAAAATAAAATAAGATACCAAACAGGCTCAACAAATACAGTCCACAGCTGCCAGTTTGCAACCTCTTCCCCACTGTTACATAAGCAGCATTGACAGACCTAGCTATGTGATGGCCTGTACAGCAGGAGTCTCCTGTGCCACAGCCACGACCGCCCCAGTGGGAGGGGTGCCCTGCACAGGCTTGCTTTCCTATTTTGGAACAGGGTCTCCCTCTTCATCCAGGTTGGAGTGCAGCAGTGTAATCACTGCAGCCTCAACTTCCGTGCTCAAGTCATCCACCCACCTCAGCCTCACAAGTAGCTGGGACTACAGGCATGTGCCACCATGCCTGGCAAATTGTTTTCTTTTTGTGTCTTGTTTTTGAGATGGAGTCTTGCTCTGTCACCCAGACTGGAGTGCAGTGGTGCAGTCTCGGCTCACTGGAACCTCCACCTCCTGGGTTCAAGCAATTCTCCTCCTTCAGCCTCCTAAGTAGCTGGGATTACAGGCACCTGCCACCACACCCAGCTAGTTTTTGTATTTGTAGTAGAGATAAGATTTCACCATGCTAGTCAGGCTGGTCTCAAACTCCTGACCTCAGGTAATCCACTCGCCTTGAGCTCCCAAAGTGCTGGCATTACAGGCATGAGCCACTGCGCCCGGCTGTATTTATTATTTATAGAGACGGGGTCTTACCACGTTTCCCAGGCTGGTCTCAAACTCCTGGACTCAACCAGTCCTCCAGCCTCAGCCTCCCAAAGTGCTGGAATTACAGGTGTGAGCCACTGTGCCTGGCTGCACAGGCGTCAAGAACGGTGGTTCACGCCTGTAGTCCCAGCACTTTGGGAGGCCGAGGTAGGCATATCTCTTGAGGCCAGGAGTTCAAGACCAGCCTGACCAACATAGTGAAACCCCGTCTCTACTAAAAATACAAAAATTAGCCAGGTGTGGTGGCCACATGCATGTAGTCCCAGCTACTCAGGAGGCTGAGGGATGAGAATTGCTTGAACCCAGGAGGCAGAGGTTGCAGTGAGCCAAGATCACACCACTGCACTCTAGGGGCAACAGAGCAAGACTCTGTCTCAAAAAAAAAATTAAAATTAAAAAAGAACAGTGCTAAAATAAGCACATAGCAGCACATGTGTAAGCATACATCATGTGCGTTCATGCACATATCTGAGTGTGGAAAGGGACAGGTTGGGGGAGTGGATGAAGGGTGGTCATTAACAGAGAGACAGAGAGAAGAGGCTGACTCGTGCCTCTTGGGTGAACCTAGAAGACCCTAGATGTTGCTGCTAATAACTTTCTGGTAACCCACTCAAATCTCCAAATCTCTAATTCTTGATGAAAAAAAAAAAAAAGCTCCTGGCTATGCATATGCAATATCCTCCAATTGGAATTAAAAATTACTTGACCTACATTTAGATCTTCTGACTCTGTTTTTGAGTACTGTGTTCTTGAAACAGCTGCTGCTGATTCAGAATTCTGACCCTACTTATTTGCCTCTGCTCTGCCTCTGAGAGCTTTCTGTTATCACAAATTCAGTTGTTTTAACAGAAAATATGAAGTTTTATGCAGAAGACAGGTCTTAAAATTTAGAAACCTTTATGGGAAAGTGGCAGACTGTGATTTTCAAAGAGTGGGGAATCCCATAAATTTTCCACTTTAAATTCCATCATCTCCTGGCAAGTGGAAAACTTACCCTAAAAACTGGGGTAAAGAGATGGATCAGCGGTTTTGGACCCAAAAGGGAAAATCTCAACAGGTTTCCTGTATGTGCAAAGCCACTTGAAATTGAGTATGTGTCAACACAGATTTAATTAACTCCCAGCCAGGACCTATTGGAAATGATCCCAGAAAGTTGGGACAAAGGAGAAGGTGTTAATTTCTCAGCAGGAGAGAAAGTGCCTTTTAACTGCATTGGATTATGGCTTAGGGCCTGGTGATAGAGCTGCAGTACATTTTCAGATGATTCATTTCAAGTGGGCTGAAAACAGGTGGCAATAAAAATCAACAAGTCAGTCCCTGCCGGTAAGGCCGGAAGATGCAGGATGGGGTCCAGCAGTCAACACCACTCACATTATTCACTTTTTCCACACACTGGTAATCCCAGCATCAGAGATTCTGGGAAGACCAACAGGAGAGTGTCTTCAAGAATTTGAAATCCAGGTTACTCTGTAAGAGTTGAACCAGTTTTAAAAAAAATGAAAAATGACACACTGATATGATTACTCTCTTGTAGGAGAAAGCCAAGAGACTGGGAAGTTTAGAAGCTTCAAACCCTAATTGATAACAGCAGCCCCTAAACCGGGATCTTCCCTGACATCCTCAGAAAGCCACATAGATCCACAAGGACAGCAAGCAAACCGCACAGAAGCAAGAAATTCAGCATAACTGGGCTGAATTCTGTGAATTTCAAATTACCTCTAAGCAATAGACATTGATTGATAGATGATTGATTGATTGATAGATAGACAGATAGATAGATAGAAGCAAGCATCAGTTGAACTGATTGAAGTCATCAGAATATAATCTTGGAGGAGCAGAATTGGCTGTGATCGTAATGTAGTAAGCAGACACAAAATCAATTATATGGTACCCTGCTAAGGGAAAGCCTGGAACTTAGAAGGGAAACTCTAAGGAGAGGGAAGTTGACCCTGTTTATTCATTGGTGTTCAAGGAGAGAAGGCGTTGAAGTCAGGGGATTGTGAACCTCCGACTCCCTGGAGAAATGGACGTTATTGTGAGGTAGGAGTGACTCATGAAGCCACATGGTAGGCAAGATTGAACACTTTTCTTAAGAGTCCACTTATCCACACCAGGGTTCCAAGCTCATCAAACAATCTTCCCCAGACAAACCTGGATTCCCAATCATGCAGGTACCCAGAAGGGGCTAGGCAGGATGTATGAGCATTTCAGTGATCAGAAAGCAGTTCCCCACTCTAAACAATAAGCTGACATCTGGCCGCTATGTATGCATCAGTCATCTGTGAGCTTGATTGATGTGGGTCTGCCTCCCCAAGTCCAATCAGCTACAATGACATGGCAAAGGGCTAGACCCAAGACACTAGTACACTTACCAACAAATTACCTTTTGTTAGATAGTAATTCTGACCCAATCTATGCCCCCTTTTGTACCTAAAATGCTTTCTGTGTGCCCAGACCTGTTCTAGGTGCTTGAAATGTTATAAAATAAGATCCTACCAATCTACGTAGAAGAATAAAACTTGACATGCAAAATGATTAGAGAACAAAATACAGTAATAAGTAATTGAGTATTAGGTAGGGTTCATCAGACAGTATTTTCATGAAAGTCAAAAGAGAAGCATATCTCTTGGGGACTGGAGCTATGATACTAGTAACCATAATATGTTTAATTGTATCACACTTCATCATCAATAAAGCAATTACACATATTTGATCTAATTTAATCCCTCTCACTAACCAGTTGAAGCAAGTGCTATCATCCCCTCATTACAGACAAAAAGCCTGAAGACCAGAGAGCTTCAGTTACTTGGTCCAAGTCTTATAGCTGGCTAAAAGTCAAGCCACATCTCCTGATTCCAAAGCCAGTGCTCCAATACTCAGCTGAAAACAGGAAAGTAAATGAGTAGATACTGAGGACCTTAGTGAGGGGAGAAAGACGTGATCCCCAACATCAGGGGAGGCTCCCTAGAGGAAACAAAATTTGGAGAAGAACCTGCAGGTAAGAACATATCCCAAGCAAGGTCAGACTCTCCCCCGGCCCCCAGATATCCTGAGGTGTCTCTGGGTCATGTCCTTGCAAATCAAGACTAAATCATCAGTCTACACCATAGCTGGATCCAGATTTTGTGGAGGCTCGGGTTTGTAATATTGAAGAAAAAGAACACAAATCATGAATACAAATCTCCTCAGGCCCCCTGGAATAAGTCTCTATAAATCTTTAGCATCACATAAACCCATCTTTGGCTGGGCATGGTGGCTCACACCTATAATCCCAGCACTTTGGGAGGCCGAGGCAAGGCAGATCACAAGGTCAGGAGTTCGAGACCAGCCTAACCAATATGTTGAAACCCCATCTCTACTAAAAATACAAAAATTAGCCGGGCATGGTGACGTCAACTTGTAATCCCAGCTACTCAGGAGGCTTGGGCAGAAGAATCACTTGTACCTGGGAGGTGAAGTTTGCGGTGAGCCGAGATCGCACCACTGCACTCCAGCCTGGGTGACAGAGCGAGACTCTCTGAAGAAGAAAACAAACCACCTTTTGTCATCACTCTGATATTCATAAGCCCCCAGATCCTATTAAGAATCCATCTGCTAATCTGCCTCCAAAACCAGGAAAGGCTCCTGCCCTTCCCTGGGACCTGATTTATAGAAAGGATCTGTATTAGTTTGGATTAGGCTCAGCTGCCAGTGACAACAATAACAGCAACACCAAAACAGTGACATAGGTGAAAGAGAAGGTTATTTTTCCCAATATAAATGTAGACCATTTGGGGTTTATATGGTAACTAATGATCAAGATAAAAGAGACTTACGCCCCTTCTATCTTGTTGCTCCACTGTCCTTAACACACAGCTTCCTCCTCATGGTCCAACATGGCTGCTCAAGTCCACCCATCATCTGTCTCCAAGTCAACATTAAAAAAGTAATTTCTGGAAGATGTGCATACTTTTCTCTTTAAGGACACTTCCTTGGAGTTGCACACACTTCTTATGCTTGCAACCTATTGGTTAGAATTTATCAGATGGCCACACCACACTGCAAGGGAGATTGAGAATAAACATGGTCTTTATTATGGATAGCCGTGTAACCCACAAAACATCCAGGGTTCTATTACTAAGGAAGAGGAGGAAATATATGATGAGAAACAACTCACCACAGAACTCAAGTTCCTTTGAGGAAGACTGTGGAACTCCCAGTGAAGTCACTAAAAATGGACATGGCAATGATTGTACAACTTGGAGGCAAGAAGACAACCAGGCAAGAAGCAGTTCATTTCATTCACCCTACTTCAAGCGCGAATGAAAACCACCGGGGAGGAACACTGAACATGTGCAGCTCTCACAGCCATTGGTGTACTCAGGGGCCTTTGGAGGACTGAGCTCGGGTTCCTTAGGCAAACTTGGGTTTAACTCCCAGCTCCACCAGTCATGAAATATATGACATCAACCAAGTTACTGAACTGCTACGTTATTCAAAATTCTTCTGGTTGCAAGTGATAGAGGCCAACTCAAATTAGCTTACATTAAAAAGGGAATTTACTTGCCTCCCAGTCCAGAAGTTTAAGAGGTTGTCCAGTTTAAGCATGTCTGAATCCAACCACGTGGCTCTGTCTCAGTCTTGGACTCTGCTTCTCTCTGGGACTGGCATCATTCCCAGACAGGTTTTCTTACCATGTGTTAGCAAGCCCCCCAGCAAAGCTTAGCATCTCCTTACTTAGCAACCCCAGAAAAAAGAGGGCCCCTTTCTGATTATCCCAACCAAAGACCCAAGTCAACTCTGGTCCAGCAGAGGTGATTCGCACAAACTTGAGCCAATCATGGTGTCTCTGACTGGCCTGGAGCTGGGTGGGGCTGATCTCACCTGAATCACAAGGGCTGAGAGTAGTTCTCCAAAGGAAACTGGGATGTTATTAGAAGAAAAGGAGAGCATCATGCTGGTTAAGCAGAAGCAACATGTCTTTGTCCATTTTGTGTTACGATAACAATACGTGAGGCTAAGTGATACCTAAAGAAAAGAGGTTTATGTAGCTCATGCTTCTGCAGGCTGGGAAGTACAAGAAGCAGGGCAGCAGATGGCTTGGCTTCTGGTGAGGGCTCTCATGCTGCATCACAATATGGCAAAATGTGGAAGGGGAATGGGCTCATGGGAAGAGGCAAAAAGCAAGAGGCACTGGCTTTACAACAGCCCACTTTTATGTGAACATTCCCTCCAGAACTAGTCCAGTCTCCAGAGAGCTAGAACAGCCCCAAGCCATTTGAGACGGATCCGTCCCCACAACCCAAACACCTCCCACTAGGCCCCACCTCCCAGCCCCACCCCTTCAGGGATCAAACGCCAACATGAGTTTTGGTGGGGACACACTCAAACCATGACACAACAGAAGCTTATTTTTTTCATCCCTTAGTATAACACTTACTTCATCCAACAATTATGAGAATGAAATGAGATACCACGCATGAACACATGTAGCATAGTGCCAGGCACATCGCAGGAGCCTAACATATACATGTTTCTAGCTTTCATGGGCGATAACAGAGTGGGGAACCAGCACACACACTTCAGAACAGAATGCCAGTCAAGTGTGTGGCAGCGGGGAGAAGAGGGACAAACTCAGGAGGTGGCAGGACAGAGGAGAGAAGTTCCAGAACAAAGCATGTGGCAGCATCCCTGGAGTAGGCCAAGCAGCTAGAGCAGGTCAGAGGCAGACCTGGTAGGGAGACGGCCTAGGGGACGGGGCGAGGATGGCGAGGTTGGGCAGGGACCTGGCAGAAATCACAACCCATGCAGAAGGGGCCGACTGAAGAGTTTAGTCAACTATTCGGTTGATCCAATTACTTTTGCACCAACCTAATATTTACAGATGACTTACAGAGGCGTGGTTGAGGTTAAGCAAACTCCTGAGAGGCTTGTGGGTCCCACAGACCAGCAAGAGAGGGGCCACGGTTTTTTTCATCCCCCAGGCTGAGGGGGCCAGGGGGAAAATTGGATTGCTAGAAGCCAGTGATAGCTGGAGTCCCTCCATGAGGAGAGGCCACCCAGCAGGAGCTGAAGTCACCGAGGGACATAGCCCCTGCCAGCCCCGGGCTCTCTCTCACCTACCTCAACCTCCTGCTGATGCCTCCTTTTGGCTAACCCAGAGCACAAAGGAGCCAGGTGATGTGCTCTGCAGAGGTTGGCCTCCCAGGGCACAGAGGGACAGTGAAATACCCAGCCCCACCAGCACCAACAGCTCCTGGGAACCCTAACTTTCTGGAATCTTCTACCCCTAATAACAATAATAGGGAAAGACGTGATAGTGATCTTTCCTCCTTCTCAAAATCTCTCAGCAGTGGAACAGAGGCATGGCTTCCAGAAGGCCAAGAAGGCAGGAACTCCAAGCAGACTATAATTTCTCATTGGCAAATACACTCCAGAAAACTGTCCATGCCTACCCTGGCATGGCCAGCTGACCTTACAATTACCCTCTCCTCATGGGCTCTACTCCAAGCCCTGACCCATGAGACCATGGCAGGCAGCAGGGGTGGAAGGTGGCAGGACCCTTGGTAGTCATGCCACATTCCTGGAGAAAGCCTCAGAGGACCTGCATGCCTGCAGAGCTGTGCCCCCGACCCTCATCTCCCATCTCCCATGCTTAGTCCACAAGATTGGGCTTCCATTTCCACTCCTGGTTTGTTCTCTAGTCCCCAGCAGGCATGGGAAGCACCTAAGCTCCAGCCTGTTTGGCCTGACCCTCTGAGACCCCACTTTCTGGACATGATCCTGCCCCATTGTACAACGGTGCTTGGTACTTGTTTTTTTGAGATGGACTCGCACTCTGTTACCTAGGCTGGAGTGCAGTGGTGCGATCTTGGCTCATTGCAATCTCCCACTCCTGGGTTCAAGCAATTCTCCTGCCTCCAAGTGATTCTCCTGCTTCAGCCTCCCAAGTATCTGAGATTACAGGTGCCTGCCACCACGCCCAGCTAATTTTTTTTTTCTTTGTATTTTTAGTAGAGATGGGGTTTCACCATGTTGGCCAGGCTGGTCTCAAACTCCTGACGGCAGGTGATCCACCCACCTTGGCCTCCCAAAGTGCTGGGATTACAGATGTGAGCCACCACACCTGGTACTTGTTTTCTGAGAGAGGCTTAAGGTAAGAATTTAAAGTACTAACCCTGCAGCCAGTGGCTCCACCACTCACTGTGCATCCTTGGGTAAGTTACTTGACCTCTCTTCTCCCTAGTTTCCTCATTCATAAAATGGGAACAATAATAGTACCTGTCTTATAACTTTATTGTGATGATTAAATTAATTAATAGCTGTAAAATGCTTAGAACATGCTTCACACATTGTCAGCAACCAGTAACTTTTAACTAATATTACTATATTTTCAATGAATGAGAGTTGAATCAGCTATGGCAGAGATTAGGACTGAATTTGGGAAGCTGGTCTTGAATTATGAAGCTGCTCCTCCACGGGTGAAAAAAATGACCAGTATGTCTTCTCAATTATATTCAACTTGTATTTGAGAGGATCTCCCTGGGAGGTTCGTCCTTCGATGACCCAAAGCCATGCTCTGCATGTTGTTGTGATTATGTTCATTAACAGGACCAGGAGCAAAGTTATTTTTAGTATGCTTGGAGACAAATCAGAAAGTCCATAAGAACTAAAATTCATCTTCCAAAAGTCTCCATTGGTGATCAGTGCATGTTTACACAGGATTTTTTAGCATGATGAAGGCTCAGTATGTACCGCACGCTCTGCTGAAACCAGCTTTCTGAAGGCTGAGGAATGTCTACAAAACTTGGGGAATTCATTATTTTAAACCAGAGACAATAAACAATACCCTCCCTCTCCCTCCTCCCAGACTCCACCCCATGACAGTCCCATGTGTGGGGGATGTCTCAGCCCTAAGATCAGGGAAGCTAAAGATGGGAGAAATTGAGGCTCCCTCACCATGTCTTAAAATGTAAAGCAATGAATGAAGCGACTCACCGTTCCTTCAGATCATGATAAGATTCAATAATTTTATTTATTTATTTAGAGAGAGTCTCCCTCTGTTGCCCAGGCTGGAGTGCAGTGGCACCATCTCAGCTCACTGTAATCTCCACCTCCCAGGTTCAAGTGATTCTCCCACCTCAGCCTCCCAAGTAGCTGGGATCACAGATGTGTACAACCATGCCTGGCTAATTTTTGTATTTTTAATAGATTCAGGGTTTCACCATGTTGGCCAGGCTGGCCTCAAATTTCTGACCTCGGGTGATCCGCCCACCTCAGCCTCCCAAAGTGCTGGGATTACAGGCGTGAACCACTGTACCTGGCCAATAATGATATTTAATTCACATAGAAAGTTTACCCTCTAGGACCCTGTCCTCTATTTATTACTTAGAAAGACAAAACAGCAAGGATTTCAAGTTGCAAGCAATGTCAGACATGGTGGCAGGCACCTGTGGTCCCAGCTACTTTGAAGCCTGAGGTGGGAGAATCGCTTGAGTCCAAGAGTTCTGGGCTGTAGTGTGCTGTGTCAGTTGGGTGTCCACACTAAGTTCGGCACCAACATTGTGACCTTCTAGGAGCAGGGCACCACCAGGCTGCCTAAAGTGGAGTGAACCAGCCCAGGTTGGAAACAGAGCGGTCAAAACTTCCATGCAGATCGATACTGGGATGGCACTGATGAGTAGCCACTGCACTCCAGCCTGGGCAACATAGAGAGACCCCATCTCTATTTAAATAAATAGAGTTGTGGGTATGCTTTGCTGATCCCTCTCTGTGCCCTCCCCTTCCTCATTTTCAGCCTCCATGCCATCAGCAGCAGTGTGGGATGTTCCTTAAGAGTCACCTCAGGCTCTGAGGGTCTCTCCCACCATTTCCTTCTGTCCCTAGAGCTCTAACACCAGAAATGATTCTCAGAGTCATGTTCATCCATCCAACCAGGAGTAAAAATTGAGTTCTAGAGGTGTTGGATCTGAAAGACACCTCAGATACCATGTAGAACCATCACTTCAACTTACTGAAAAGGACACTGCAACCAGAGAGGAGACAGGACTTAGACAAGATTATAGAGCTAATAACTCTCAGCTCCAGAATGTAATTTAGACCTCAAGACTTTCAAGTATGCGTGCATGCCTTCATTCTTCAACTAGGGTATTTTTAAAACATTTTTTTAGTATCTGTGATGTGCCTAGCACTAGATTAGCAAGACAGGCAACGCCTGCCCTCCCAGGGGACATAAGGCAGCAAATAGACCATTTCCACATAGATTTATAGCCCAGAGCTCCTTCCCTACACCTCACAGCTAGTATTTGAGCACAGAATCTGACCCTCCACATCTGTAGAGGTACACCTGCAACTGAGATGCATATCACTTATAAGAATGACAAGAATAGCATGAAACCACTCACTTTAATCCAACTGACCTGTGGTGACAAAAACCAAATGAAAATGTACACACCAAAGCACCACCCTTCCACAGAAGGGTTGTGTGCTTAAAGAAAGAGCATGAACTTAGAAATCAGAAAGCCCTGGATTTGAAACTGATCTACTGTTAATAGCTACTGGCTGTGTGATGCTGCGTAAGGGACTTCGCCCTTCGTATTAGAGTCTGCCCCCTAGTGGTCATGTCACACAGCATGGGCTTATGCTGATGACAATTCAGCCCCCAAAACATTTCCCCCATCTGTATCTGATTAACCTTCTGTGGTGCCTCTTGGCCTAGTCACAACAGACTTTTATCTCAATAAAAAAATTAAACAGGAACAACTGTGACTAAAGTTAATAAGATTGATTGTTTAGCATAGAGGTTAACCTTGGCTGCACATTAAAATCATACACACACACACACACACACACACACACACACACACACACACGTGTCAGTGGTGCCTGGCTCCCACCCCAAACCAGTTGAATCTGAACCTCTGGGGGAAAGGTCCCAGCACGGAGAATTTTTAAAGCTCTCCAGGTGATTCTGATAAGTAGCTGGAACTCAGAATCGAAGATTTCAAAACTCTATCAGAACTTGACAAATGACAGCCCAGGCCATCCCCTGGTAGGCAGCTCTCCCAGACCCCCGTTGCGCTCTGCAGAGATATTGCCCTGAATCAGAATGGTTTTGGTCCCCTCTGAGGAAGCTACTTTCAGATCATGTAGCACATATTTTGGAGCACTCTCAATACTGGCAAATTTTTGTCTTTTGACAGTGGATTTGAGTTTGAATAAAAACCCTCAAATGATTCCAAAATCAAGCTCGCTGACTATGCTGGGCCATTTTGCAGGATAAACTGGGTAAGACCATTTTTGGTCAAACACAACATATGGCCAAGGGGATGGATCTGTCTCATGCGCCTCATAATTGACACAAAAAGCAATTCCAAAAGAGGGCCACAAACATTTTTATTAGTAACAGCTGTATTGGAGCCCACACGCTGCTCCCCAAAGCACTGTCATTAAAAGACAATGTTGATCTGGACGTGTGAGGGCTGGCGGGACTGTTAAAACTTGCCTCATTATGTAAGGGTCAAACCTGAATTTAGAATTGAAAGGGGGAAACTGGTGGGAAGGGTCGGAACCAAACCCTTTATGGTCCTCTCTGTTCATCACCCTACACTGTCAGAATCCAATCTGCCGCACCTAAGAGGGACCTCATTCCAGGCTGGCAGAGCGACGGCCAACCCTGGGAGCTGCTGAAGATCTCTGTTCAGGGACACCAGACTTTTCTTCTCAGGAAACTCTGCAACTAGGTAAGATGATTCAATATTACGTTGTGATTTTTGTTAGTCCTCTAAACCCTCATAATGAAATTCCCTCACATTCTATAGGATAAATCCTAACTGGGGAGAACACAACACACTGTTCAGTGCAAATAGTCAATCATAAATCAATCAGACTTTGCTTCCAGATCCAACATTTTGTAGTCATGTTCTTTCCCAGAGATTTTATTTTGCTCTCATACCTCCCCAATCTGCTGCGGACATTAACCATTGCACCGTCCTGTCTGGAGTCTTCTGTCTCTAGGATAGAGTTTCCCAATGTGTATTCCAAGGAACACTGTTCACTTGGTGCAAAAGTAATTATAGTTTTTGCCATTACTTTTGTAACCACAGTTACTTTTGTTCCCACCCACCATTTGTTCATCCATTATCCAATAATGATTTGTTAAGCACCTATTGTGTCCCAGACAGGGGTAGATCCAGGTTTTGTGAGGCCTGAAGCTTATAAAAATTATAACAGTCTTTTTTTTTTTTTTTTTTTTTT
>NW_016107490.1:3350628-3360495 GCF_001604975.1 Cebus imitator
ATCTCGCTCTGTCACCCAGGCTGGAGTGCAGTGGCACCGTCTCGGCTCACTGCAACCTCTGCCTCCCAGATTCAAGTGATCCTCCTGCCTCAGCCTCCCGAGTAGCTGGGACTGCAGGTGTGCGCCACCACGGCCAGCTAATTTTTTGTATTTTTAGTAGGGACAGGGTATGTTAACCAGGATGGTCTCCATCTCCTGACCTTGTGATCCGCCCACCTCAGCCTCCCAAAGTGCCAGGATGACAGGCATGAGCCACCGCACCCGGCCAAAAATTATGACAGTCCTTTTTAAGGAAAACAATACAAATTTGTGAATACAAAATTAGGCACAGGGCCTTGGAAGGGGCCTCTGCAACTGAGGGACCCCCAAAGCTTACGCTGTATCACTTCACAGCACTTTCACCTCTGGTTTCAGGCACTGTTCTGGGCTGTGGAGCTATAATTACAGATGAAACAGACAAAGACCCGCCCTTGTGAAGCTGACATTCTAAAGGGGTAGAAATGGGAGCTGGAGACCAACAGAACTTAGAGCAGGGAAAGATCCATGGTCATAGGTTTGGAAATTAAGGTGCTAAACAAAATCAAACAGTCTTCTTCATGTAAGGGCTTCTTAGAGCCATTAAAATGCTGATGCATTCCGTGACTCTGTAAGAGGGGAATTGCGATGCATCATTCCCCTGATTTATTTATTATAGAATTCTTCTTTTGTGAGGCATCCCCATGGACAGGATTCTGTGAAGGCCACTTGGGGAAATCCTGCTCTGTCGTGTAGTGAATTGCTTGGCACATGGACATCATCTGTATGTCATCATCCATGAAACTGGGTCTCCTTCTTCTTTGAGGAAAAGCATTTGGTTTTTGCACTAGAGAAATAATTTAAATCATTTTTCATTATTGTAGTTTTCTAACTCCTCTCCTACTGTTTTAGGCATTTTGAACACTTATCTCATCTCCTCTGCCTCTAACATTTCAGACTATAAGTCTCAAAATACATGCTTTAAAAGCCTTCCAATCAGGCCCTGGATTTTACATAGCATAGGTTCCTCTGAAAGTAACGAGAATTCACCTTATGAGGGATTTCCGTATTTAGAAATGCAAAATACCAGGATACCTTGTGGCTTTAAAACCAGACGTTATTCTTAAGAATCACAGAAGAGTCACCATTTGGGGTCCTCAATCTGCCTTCACACCTCCCTTGAACCCCTCCAACAGGGCGAGAAGGCTCTTGCGTGGGGCCTTGCTTTCCAGTGGTAAGAATTATATTTGTCTCAGTGCTGGTTTCAGAGACATCTGTCATGGCAGCTCATCCAGCTCTGTTCTCGGGGAGCTAACTTTAGCAGCAGATTCTGCATCTGCTGGCGGAGTTTGACACAGCATATGTTTGCCAAAGCAGCCCTTCCCAATGGCTGACTCTCTCTCGTGTGAGGACATTTAATATATCCTGAGAACTAATCATCCCCCCACTTTCCTAACGTGTAAGCTATTTTTAATTTCATCCAATTTAACAAGCAGTCCTATCTGGAGCCCATCTTCTGACTTCAAAATAAATAAAAAAGATTTTCTGTAACTCAGATTTCTCTCAGCAGGCCAGCAAATTCATCCTCACCTTTCTCCAAATAAAGTCCTTCTTTCATAGGCTCCCTGACTCTCCTGTTAACCTTTTAACCACTTGAGGAGATTAAGTACAAGTGAACCGCCACTGTGGTGGTCTTCAAATACATCCACAATTTCTTTAACACTTCTCCCTTCAAAGGTCGGAGTTTCATTACCCTTCCCTCGCGTGTCAGCTGGACTCACTGATAAACTTCTAACCAACAGCGAGTGACGTATTTGACTTCTGAGGCTGGGTTATAAAAGGCACTGTGGCCTCTTTTTCTTGGATCACTTGCTCTGGGACAGCCAGGTGCTGTGTCATAAAGACACTCAGGCAGCTCTATGGAGAGATCTGCAGGGTAAGAAACCAGTGCCCTCTGCCAATGGCCAGGAAGGAGCTGAGGATTTTGCCACAGCCATGTGAGTGGCGCCACCATGGAAGTGGATCCTCCAGCTCCAGTCCAGCCTTCAGATGAATGCAGCCCTGACCACATCTTCACTTTGACCTCAAGAGAGACTCTGAGACAGAATTGCCCCACTAAGGCCAGGTGTGGTGACTCATGCCTGTAATCCCAGCACTTTGGGAGGCCAAGGAAGGTGGATCACTTAAGACCAGGAGTTCAGAACCAGCCTGGCCAACATGAAACCCCATCTCTACTAAAAATATAAAAATTAGCCAGACATGGTGGTATATACCTGTAGTCCCAGCTGCTTGGGAGGCTGAGGCAAGAGAATCTCTTGAACCCAAGAGGTAGAGGCTGCAGTGAGCCAAGATCCCACCATTGCATGCCAGCCTGGGCAACAGAGTGAGACTCCGTCTCAAAAAAAAAAAAAAATACACAAAATACACTAAAAAATAAAAGAATCACCCAGCTAAGCTGCTCCTAAATTTCTGACCAACTATAAGAGAGAATAAATGCTTATTATTTTTTAAGCCACTAAGTTTTGAAGTAATTTGTCATGCAGAAATAGGTAATACAACCATCTTGTGGGATCTCATATGATGGTCCAACTGCATGCCCTGGAGCACCTGTCTCATCCACCTGCAGCAGCTGGGACTGGATTGGCCTGGAGTATAGTTACTTGAGTAATGGGAAGGATCTCCATGGACTTCACCCTGTGGGTAAAGTTAAGTCCTGTCATGAGAGGGGCACTAGCTTCTATTAGTCCCAAGGCCTGCTTTCAAGATTCCCAGGCCCCTGGTGGGAAGGGAGGGCAGTACCCACAGCACTCCCAGTTTAATCCTGTCTGCTGTCTACACACTAGGCAGCTGCCCCTGCACATCTCCAGGGCCCCTCTTCCTGCTTCCCCAGGCCACCAGCCAAGCTGCCACCATTGCCCACTACTTGGCTGCTGAGAAGGGCCCTGTCATTGTCACTGGATGCTGAGCTATCTGACAGCTATCCTCTTCTCTGTATCTCTTAGAGGGGCCCCAACACAGTGTTAGGGCTCCTTGAACTTTATACACACAGCCTTCCTTTCTGTGGAGAGGGTGCCACCACAAGGTAACACATACAGGTAGCAGCCAGCATGCCAGAGAGGAAGCATCACTCCCTTTTGACCTCCAGAACCCTGTTGCAGAATTTAGCTAAACACTCCTAACACTTCTGTTCTTCAGAGCAGATTCCCTCCCAGAGCCAGCAGCCTCCTTCTTCATTGCGTAGTAATCCCACCAGCAGCAGACACAAATAAGCCCATCAAGTTTTCCTGTACAAATACATGAATCCTAGTCATTTATCTTATTTATTTTCCTAAAAAGTTCCTTGGCCCCTATGAAAATGAGATGACTCTTTCTCTGAGTGGGGAGGCTCTCAAGTTTTAATCGTAATAGCCCCATTTAAAAAAGTATTTCTAAGATAAGTACATACATGTGTATATTGCAGGATGTTGCTGCTAAGCAGTGATTGGCCTCCAGATGGGCTCCTGTTGAAAGGAACTATGGCTATATTTATATGTCACCAAAACCTCCAACTTTTAAAATCTTTCCAAATGTGTTGTGCAGCACACCAGCTCTTCACGATGCTGGGGTTCTGTGGTCATTGGGAGAAATGCCAAGTCCAGTGTTTCTCTACTATTGGCCCTCTCCAAGCCTTTAATACGGAATGTTCATTATGTGGCACCAAAAAAGGGTTTAGATTAGATGTGTAATGTTTCCCAAACTCACCTCATCACAAAGAGCTCATGGAACTCGTATTATATGGAGCATACTTTGTAAAAATGCTGGGTGAGACCTGCCCCAAAGAAAATGGAATGTAGCAAATTTGCTACCTGTCCCAGATCATTCAGCTTTGATCTGCTTCCAACAAGTCTTAGGAATGTACAGGGGAAATAGTTCCTTAAAGGCATAGATCTGGAGTTCAAAGCACCTTTAAACCAAAATAAGCTGGTTAGCCCATTTTCTCCCCAAGGACAGAAAGAATACAAGAGCACTCAGTGGATATCTGTGGGTAAGTCAAATCCAATTTTGCTCTCAGTCATTAAACTAAGACCAAATATTACACCTCAAGCCCCAGATTGAAAGTCTGGGATACCTAGACAGAGAATCATCAGAGCCAAGGCCCCTACCCCAGCCCTCCTTTTCAAAAAATCCCCATAAAGACTCTCAAATGAAGGAAGGTGAGATATGGGGGAGGGGGAGAGAGAGAAAAAAAACTTTATTCTTTCAACATTGACCCATTTCGTTCAGGTCTAACAACTCAAAAGCAGCAGAGTCATTGAAACACGATTGTAAAACTATAACACTCCTCAATTACTTCTTGTTGGCCAGACAAGCAAACCTATTATTTGACAATGCATCATGCTCCAAGATAGTAAACTTTATCATACAGAGGTCATGAGAAAAAGACCACAGGTACAGTTTGCTAACCTCCACTAGATAATTTTTCACAGTTATCATCCAAGCACTGTAAAAGCACAAAAGATATGTTATCTTCAGGCTCAGTTTATTATAACGTGTGGGTGAAACTCCCTATAAAACCACTTACTAGGTAACTGTTGCACGTTCTCCTGCACAGAAAGTCAAATCAGTAAAACATCTTTTTGACAGTGTCTTTTTAAGTGTCAGAAATAAAAGGACGTAGTCTTGAAGGAGAGGTAGCAGACGATTTATCATCCCCCCTCACTTTCCCACACGTACACAAGAAGATCCCCATCGCCTCTCTGCATGCCAGAGACACTCAAAAGAATCCTTCTCAGTAGTCTCGTTTCTTTTACAGCTGAGTATTTCACAGCAGAATTGTTCCTGGATAAAGCTGCAGGTAACATTAACTCAAGATACTATAGGTGCCAGCCTCTCAAATACTAGTCATGGTATTTTTTTTCCCTAGAGTCATAATGTTGAGTGAGACCCAGGAAATACAAATAAAAGGATGATGGATTTCCCCAGCAAATGCTCTCAAGAGTCACGGATTTAATATTAGAGCCTAAGAGAGGTCGTCTAACTATAGCTCAAACCTTGGATTTTTTTAAGATCCTACCTCTCTCCCACGGTAATGGCTTCTTGGTCCCCAGGGACAATTCAGGGGGAGGGAGGAAGTCTTGGGTGATTAAACCCTAGGATACGTAATGACATTCAGGAAGCTCCAGGTTCACAATCCTATCCCCAAAAGGAAAGCCAAGTTAAAGAATGTGAGATGGGGAATTTCTCCCAGAATGCAGTTCTCTTTAGAATTCACTTCTTCCCATAGTCCAACAAGTCTAGGAGCTTTTTATCCATTCAAAGCAAAGAAACAGCTTTCTAGATTGGTACACATGAAAGCAGTGATTTTTCAAAGGAAATCAACAATACTTTGGAGGGTTAGTTGCGTCTCCCCACGAAAATCTGCTGAATAAATATTGAGGGGTTTTTATGTTTCTAATACAAAATAGAAGCTTTGGAAGAATAAAGAGAAACAGAACATGCGATTGTACAGCATAGTGACCATAGTTAATAACGATGTATTGTATTCTGGAAAATTGTGAAGAGAGCAGATTTTAAGTGTTCTCATCACAAAAAATAAGTATGTGAGGTAATGGATATGTTAATTAGCTCAATTTAGCTATTCTGTGGTATATACATACTTCAAAACAATATATTGTACACAATAAATAGATATGATTTTTATTTGTCAATTTCTAGAATTCAAAACTAAAATAAGAACTACTGGTATAGGTTAGATTTTGAGGCCAAATGAATGGGGGGCAAACCCAAAATTAACAAAACAAAACACCTATTCCCATAGTGGATCTCTTAAGGGTTTGCCAAATTGGCCAAATTGGTTTCCTGCTATTCTTTAGAGCAGTGTTTTCCAAAGTTCAGTATGCATCAGAACTACACACACACATACACAAGAAGGAAGGGAGGGAGGGAGGTAGGAAGAAAGGAGGGAGGGAGAAAAAAGGAAAGAAAGGAAAAGAAAAAAAGAAATAGACTAGGTACTCCCTATGCTTGTAAAATCTACAATTTGGTTGACAAGATAATACTTTTACACAGAGAACAAAGAAAAACTAGCAAAATGCTAAATTGGTTGTCTAACAGTTAAAAAGTTTCCTCGTAACCAAAGTATGCTTGGGGACCAAGAAGAGGGTGTACAAATTTTCTTTACCTGGAGCTCAGCTCAAAAATCAACTCAAGGAACCTGAAATACAGCCACAAACATTTAACAGGTAAGCAAAGCCTCCTTTCCAACTTTTTTCCAAATCCACTATGTTGAAAGGCCTTTGAAATCTTCCTACTGCATGCCTCATGTAGTCAACCTTCAGTCTTTGAATAGACATTGATCTCTGTGGTCTAGGTACAAGGAATACAGGATTAAAGACCCAGGCCATGCCTCCCAGGGCCACAGAGAGAGCCCTGGGATCCATTCTAGGCCTTTCATCATCATCCATTGGGATTTCTAAGCCAGACCAAGTGTGTCAAAGAAATCTTCTGGAAAGGAAATGGTACCTGAGTTGAAGCTTGAAGGTTAGTGGGAGTTAGCCATTGGAAAAGGGTAAAGGAAGAAAAGCCAGCATGCATGAGGGCCAGGAGGCTTGGGAAAGCATGGGGTGGCCACAGAGCTGCCAGTCACTTGATTTGCTTAGAGAAGAAGGTATCAGAGATTTCAGAAAAAAGGATGGCTAAATATCTGGGGAGGCTTTGTGGAGGAAGTGAGGTTTGGAGCTGAGCTTTGGCAAATGGGTAGGATTTCAGTTAAATGAAGTAAGAAGATGGGAAAGGGAGGTGGTGGTCTCCAGTTTCCTGTACATTGCCTGGCATGAACAGGTGTTCAAAAAAATTATTAAAAATTGAAAAGGTACCAAGGGAATATCAGAAAGCAGAAAACCCAGCTTAAGGTATCCAGAACAGTGAATAACCTAGTTTGTTGGATGCATAGACTCTTTATGGAGAAGATATGGGAGATAATGTAGGGAAAGTATTCCATAAACCAAGGCCAGATTAATGTCTTGACTGTCAATTAGAGAACACGGGAAAAATCTTCTAAGCAATGGAGAGCCATCAATGAATTTTGAGCATGATAGTGGCAAGACCAAAGTATGCCAAAGAGATCTTTTGGTAGGTTGGAAGAAGGCAGGAATCAAAGTCTAGCGGCCAGTTAACATGCTAACAATAGGCCAGGCTCAGGCCTATAATCTTAGCACTTTGAGAGCCAAGGTGGGAAGATGGCTTGAGCTCAGGAGTCTGAGACCAGCCTGAGCAACATGGAAAAACCCCAATCTCTACCAAAAAAGTAGCCAGACATGGTGGCTCATGCCTGTAGTTCCAACTCCTTGGGGTGTTGAGGCGGGAGGATCACTTGAGCCCAGAAAATCAAGACTGCAGTGAGCCAAGATCACGCCATTGTACTCCAGCCTGGGCAACAGGGCAAGACACTATCTGAAAAACAAAACTGAAATTCAACTTTGTGCTATTTACAAAAGACATGTTTAAGAAGAAATGACACAGAACAGTCAAAAATTAGATGAAAAAATGCTATGTCAGCAAACATTAATAAAAAGGAAACTGATATGGCAAATTTAATAGCAGAAAGAAAAAAAAAGATGCTAATGATACAACCTAGGGTGACATAATTAGGTGCCTGGCTAGGTGGGACCGTAAGAAAGAAGGAGACTGTGGACTGACTAGTTACAAGTAGAAAGGGGGGCTGAGGAGAGAGGAGTTACAATGCTCTGAAGGTTTTAGGCTCTGTATTTTAAGAATGTCTAAGCCTACATAAAACACCAATCACTAGTGGCTTAAAATATCACTATTAGTGGCTGCAACAATCATTATTTTGCTCAAAAAGATGCAGTTTGAGTAGGGCTCAGGAGGAAGAGCTCATCTGTGCTCCTGTAGCATCAGCTGGGGCAATTGACTGAGGTTGAGGGTCCACTTCCCAGATGGCTCAGTGGCATGGCTGGCATCTTGGCGCTGGCTGTCTCTAGGAGCTCAACCAAGGCTAAGGGGAGGGGACCCTCAGCTTCCCTCCATGTGGTCATGTCCGTGGGCCTGGGTTTCCTCACAGCATGGTGGCTGCAATCCAAGGGCAAGTGTGGCAAGAGAGGCAGACAGAAGCTGCATGTCTTTTATGAGCTGGCCTCAGGAGTCATGCAGCGTCATTCCATCATACTCAGTTAGTCGAAGTGGTTGCCAAGGCCCACCCAGTTCAAGAAGAAGGGGCATAAGCTTCACTTGTTCATGGGAGAGCAGCAAGATTCTGGAAGAGCCTAGGGCATAGGAAAGATTACCTATGTAATGTAATGGGTTGAATGGACCCCAGACACACAGACACACACACACACACACACACACACACACTTCATGTTACTGGGGACCTCAGAACATGATCTTATGTGGAAAATGGGTCTTTTTAGTTGTAATTTAGTTAAGATGAGGTCACATTGCATTAGGATGGGCCGTCAATCCAGTGACTGGTGTCATAGAAAGAGAATTTGATGTGCAGGCACAGAGACAGATACACAGGGAAGAGGCAGAGACTGGAGAGGTGTACCCACAAGCCAAAGAAAGCCAGGAGCCACCAGAAGCCGGAAGAGGATGAAAGCCTTCTCCCCTAGCACCCTTAGAGGAAGCATAACCCCACCAACACTTTGATTTCAGACCTGGGGCCCCCAGACAATACATTTCTGTCATTCTAAGCCATCAAGTTTATGGTCATTTGTTTCAGCGGTCCTAGGAAATTAACACACAGCCCTTTTTGGAGATGCCATCTGCCATGCCCAGTAACTTGAAGATTTGGAGGATGGTCTTGAACATAACATCAGGAAGAGGAGCTGATCTAGGTGGGCAGGTTTTATTGTCGAGATTAGCTCTGTGGAGTTTGTCAGGATGGTGCTGGTGTGAAATGTGGGGCTGTTGCTTGGGACTGGGCTGGGACTACTGAGGCAGTTTTAAAATTTAAAATCCCAGCCATCGGCAAGAAGCTCAGCACAGAGTCAGACATCCTCTGTGTTGCCACGTCCCGTGGGGGCTGCATCAGGTGACTGCACATTTCCACGTTTTAATTATTTATGGTGCGCAGTCTAAAGTGGCCTTCAACCAGCCTAATGACTTGGGGTGATTGAATCAAAGAGGAAGGAGATTGGAGCCGTACGTGGAGAGTTTCTAATAGACTTCTCCAGAGTGCGCAGCTGAAGGGAAGAGCCGCTCCCTCTGCTTCCTAATAGACTAACAAACCTCTCTAAATCTTCTTCTGAGACCCCAAAGGTACCCGCCAGTTGCTCTTTCGTTCGAGAGCCAAAATGAGTACAATAAGTTTTGTGGCTGGCACAGATGAAATTAGGAATTTGTTAGTGAAATGTTCTATACGCTGATTTTCCTGACAACCCTCTCATGGTCACAGATAGCAGTCCCTGATCAACCAGAGGCCAATTAAAAGAGAGCAGCCGTTTCACTCATCCAAATATTTCCACTTCGCTCAAAATGGATTCCAAACAGTCCTGGGATTCTCACAGATGCTTTCAATTCTTTTTCCTAGCTAGACCATCTTTTAGATTTTCTGCTTAAGACTCTCGCCCTTCATCGCAAAGCTTAAATGGAAATTAGACCTCAGTTTGGTTGCCCACCGCCCTCCCCACCCTCTTCCTCTCCACACCCCATGATAGGGCACTTATTAATTTAGATATCCTGGGAACTCGGGTCCCTCCTGGCCAGGGCTAGTAAAGAAATCCTATTAAAGATAATGGATTTTTTTCCCTAAACTTTTTGGGCTGGTAGTTTTCCTGAAAGGTGCAGAGGGACAGAATTTTCTTCGCAAGGCACTAAGCTGCGACCGCTGTGGACGAGTCCTTAGAGAACTCA
>NW_016107490.1:3360555-3372201 GCF_001604975.1 Cebus imitator
AAAAAAAAAAAAAAAGGCAAAGAGGAGGGAACAAAAGTGGTGAAAAAAGTGGTGAAGGGGAAAGAAAGGCACAAGGATGCCTTGCTGCCACAAAACCACGGGCAGTTCCACGAGTGCTCCACGGGTTTGTGGGGGGCAACAGAAAGCTGCACACAGAGCACCTGCATGAGGGATTACCGGGAGCAGGAGAGGAGGGTCCATGGATTCCAGAAAGGCAGGGAGGGAGCAGAGCATGAGCCAGCCACAGGAAGGACTACTGCAGAGCCCAGAAGGGTTTCTGTCCTCACCTTCCTCCTCCCATGGACGGCAAACACCCTCGAAAAACTTAGGGTATGGAGAAAGGAAAGGGTTCTCCACCTTTCTATACCAGTCTCTAAATCAAGATCAATTTTTTTTTTTTTTTTTTTGCTGGGAGAAGTGGTTTGCTGGCTAAACTTCCCACAGAATTTTAAGCCCATAGTGTTTCTAAGTTATAGCAAATAATAAAATTCATAATACAGCTAACATTTAGTATTTAGTGTATACTAAGAATTGTATTAAGCTTCTTTTGGGGGGTGGTGAGGGACAGAGTCTCGCTTTGTCACACAAGCTGGAGTGCAGTGGTGCGGTCTTAGCTTACCACACCTCTGCCTCCCGGGTCCAAGCAATTCTCCTGCCTCAGCCTCCTGAGTAGCTGGGACTACAGATGCCTGCCACCACGCCCACCTAATTTTCATATATATATTTTTAGTAGAGATGGAGTTTTGCCATGTTGACCAGGCTAGTCTCGAACTCCTGACCTCAGGTGATCCACCCACCTCAGCCTCCCAAAGTGCTGGGATTACAAGCATGAGCCACCGTGCCCAGCCCAAGCTTAATTCTCACAAGTTTCCTATGAAGTTGGTGCTATTACTGTCATGCTCACTTTTAGAGGAGGGAACTAAGGCAGAGACAGGTTGCAAAATTTGCCCAAGATCATTCACAGCCAGGATTAGAACTAGGTAGTCCAACAGCAGAGCCAACCCTTTGATACCTACTCTACTACACCATTGTCTGGGCTGGTGTAACAAATAATCAGAGGTATAACATACTGAACAAAGTGAGCTAATTATGAGGCTCTTCAGTGAGGATCTCCAGACTGGCACATTATGGAGTGGAAGTTACAGGATTATATAATAGCATTTAAAACTGAAAGGACTTTAGCAATCCATTGTCCCAGCTACGGAAGCTGAGGCAACAGGGAGGACTTGCCCAAGGTCAAGGTCATACAACTACTTTGGCAAAGCTGGGTAAGAATTGGAGCCTACTAACTCCTGGCTTGTTGCAGGGATGACTGATGTGTTAATATCACTTGGCTCCTAGAATTAACCAATGACACCATCAGCCCAGAATACATATATGGAAGCATTCAGGTGTGCCCCCGCAGAGGGAGAAGAGTCTACAAGAATGGGCTGGTCACAGAGGACTGCAGAGCTGTACTGCGGAGACAGCATCTTTGTTTTACCCTCACCTTCTGTGATTGTAGACCCCAAATCCCAGATCTGTCATTGGGAACACAGAGGGAAAGAAGCTGCTAATGAGCTGACCCTCCAGGGGCTGGAAAGTTTATCTGCACAAACGAGAAAGGAATTGGAGCTGCAAAGAGAGCTGAGCTGCACAAGAGCTTCTTATTTGTGTTAACAAAATAATCAAACCTTTCCTTGGATCCCTTTATGGCAGATTAAGAAGGCTTTGGGGGGATCCCGGCATACCTGTCACTGAGCATTTGCATTTCACACAGCAAAAACCCTTTAGATTAATGACCTCCCTATCTGCAAGATATTCTTGTCTTAATAGTCAAGTTATGTGTAATGTCAATCCCACTAAGATAAAAGAGGAAAGCATTTCTGGTACAAAATTTTGCTAATAACTGACGAAGACATAAAATCTTGCTGCAATAAATTAACACGTGTCTTTAATATGGACCTGCTGATTTACTCAAGACAAAATTGCTCTGGAACCACACACCTGGGCATCGTCGGGCCCCCCTTAGAAACGGTGGGTTTGATATTTATGCTCAGCTGCGGTGAACCCTGAGGACAGCCATCTGGTGCTGAAAGCACCAATCGCCCTGAAGAGGAAAGTGGCATTTCTGTAACACTGCAATTAGTAATCCTGCAGGCAAGGTGTGGCAGAGAGAGAAAAGGACACCCCCTTAGATCCATCATTACCACCTAGGCAACCCATGCTCCCCTTTACTGGCCTCTAGGCACTAGTCATTGTTACCCATTTTGCAGGAATTGCATGTAGGAAAAAAGAGTGTGCCAAATTCTGTGCATGCTCTATTCCGTCACATCGCACAGCACAGCAGGAGGCCAGAAGAGCCTGGCCCCTAAGCACAAGGATTCTGATCCTACCCTGACTTGGTTCAGATCCCAGTTCTGCCACTTATTATTCATGTGGCCTCAAACAACTGACCTCTTTATGCCTTAGCTTCCCACCTGTTGTTAAAAAAAAAAGGAGTGAGGTGGGGGAATAACCATACCTATATAAGTCACTTAGAATATAGTTCCCTGGCAGATTGGAGGACATTAGAGGGCAGGCATAGCACTGAACTCCCTCTTCCAATTTTTCAGCCCCGGCCTGCATGCAGAAAAAGCAACTGACCTCAGTACTCACCAATAATGTAGCACTGTTCATGAGCGACTGTGAAGACTATGAGCTAAACAAGCTGGTCCTCTACTGAGCATTTATTTAAATACTGAGCCTAGCAACGAGAATGTGAGGCATTGCTTCACGTCACTACTGAGTGAGCCTAGCCACCCTCCGGGCATTAGGCTGCCCGCAAAACTCAGAGTCTGAATCTTCACCAGACACCTCCGCTCCTCCACCGTTCTCTGAGTCCTCCAGTGCCGGGTGGCGTTAAGCTCCTGCAGATCCCGGTATTCCAGAGTTTTGTTGCCTTTTTTGGTTGCACCAAGACCTTTCCCTGATGCTGACAGTTTTCAGTAGTTGCAAAAGGAAGTCTCTCCATCAGCTTTGTGACTGTGAATTTAACCTGATCAACCTATAGCATAAGGCAGTGGCCCTCAAAGCCTGGGATTTCAGAGTCTAGGACCTGAAATGTGCCCAAAGCCCAAGTCTCCATGTCTGAATTCATACCACCAGTTACCATGATGACAAGGATTCCTGCTTCCCTCCCTATCCATTTCCCTGCAGTGTCTGGCTGAATAGGGCATCTCTTCAGAACCAAAAGGCCCTGACATCTCACTCCCTTCCTCTCCCTTCATTTTTATCACTGAAGGATGTGGAGGGAGCCCTTAGCAGCTGGAGATTCACAAGGTAAAAACGTAGTCCTGTCTGTGTAAGATGGTGACGAATGAGACTTTCAGCACAGAGCTTCACTGACCTGTCCACAGAAACTCTGGCAGGCAAGAGAGTATGGAGCAGGTCTAGCACCAAGCATACCTTATCAGTTGCCTTCTTATATACAACATTCTGAATGTCTATTAAGAGTAAGTGGGGGCAGGGCACGGTGGCTCACACTTGTAATCTCAGCACTTTGGGAGGCCGAGGCAGGCAGATCACTTGAGATCAGGAGTTCAAGACCAGCCTGGTCAATATGGTAAAAGCCTGTCTCTACTAAAAATACCAAAAAAAAAAAAAAAAAAAATTAGCTGGGCATGATGGTTGATGGCATGCACCTGTAATCCCAGCTAGTTGGAAGGCTGAAGCAAGAGAATCACTTAAACCCAGAAGGGAGAGATTGCAGTGAGTTGAGATGGTGTCACTGCACTTCAGCCTAGGTGACAGAGCGAGACTCCATCTAAAACAAAAAAAAAGTATGTAAGTGTGGAGGGGAATGCTGAGCTCCAGGTGAGAATGCAGGCCTGTTGACAACTTAATTTCAAGACCCTGAGCAGAGAACCCAGTACACTGTGCCCAGACCTCTAAACTACGGAAACTGTGAGATTACAAGAGGTGTTGTTTTAAGACATAAAGGTCACGGTAATTTGTTACACAGCCATAGAAAACTGATACACTCACCTTGGCACTTGATCACATCTCACCAGTTTTAAGGTAGAGCTGGCTGTAGGTCTGTATCTGTGCAGCTTGGTCATCCTTGGCCTTCTCCCTCCAACACTTCTCATGTGTCTCTCCATTTTGAGTTGTCTTTCTACCAATATGCTCCCAGGTCTTGGCTCATTATCCTGCTTTGAAACAACTGTGAAATCCTCAGCTCACCCAGCACTCCTCAGCCTCCTATCTGCTGGGACCTGCTAAGTTCTCTGTTTGATAGCCAATATGTTTGGCTGGGTCGCCACCCAAATCTCATCTTGAATTGTGGCTCCCATAATTCCCATGTATTATGAGCAGGACCCAGTGGGGGATAATTGAATCATGGGGGCGCTTCCCCCATACTGTTCTCATGGTAGTGAATAATTCTCACGAGATCTGATGGTTTTATAAAAGGAAACTCCTTTTGCTTGGTTTTCATTTTTTCTCGTCTGCCACCAGGTAAGACATGCCATTCGCCTTCCGCTATGATTGTGAGGCCTCCCCAGCCACGTGGAGCTATGAGTCCATTAACCTCTTTTGCTTTATAAATTACCCAGTCTTTACTAGCAGCATGAGAACAGACAATACAATAGGCCACATCTGCATGCAGTGCAGCACCGCTTCGTTTTTCTCTGCTTGTCTTCATCTACACCACGCTCCCAAGAAGTGCTCTTATCGATTGCCCAAGTCTGGAGATTGCAAAGTTCTCTCAGTGATATCCCTTAAGAATATCAGGGAGCTAGCATGCCTTGGAGTTCCACACAGAATACAATTGGTAGAAATAGGAGCTGGGATTTCTCAAAGTGAGACATGTGAATGACTGACACCAATCATGAGGACAGTGAAGTTATTTGATGAACCAGTGGACTCTGCATATTGAGGTTTTACTGTATTTGATTGAAATTGCAGAAAGTTTCTCCACGACCCGCACAAGTCTGTGATTAGTAGTTTCTAAATGAAAGAATGTGTGAATGAACGAGCCAAACACTTGACTCAATCAGTGATAGAATGATGGGCCAGTAAGATGGTACCTAATAAATATCAGCATCCGTGGGTCTTTACCTCTTGATGAAATTCATCTGTTTAAATAGAATTGTCAAAAATAATAGTTACTGCTTTTGCCTAGTTATTTAAATAAAATGACTTTTAAAAATAACATTTAATTGAGAGGGAGGACACGCTAGCTTCTCTCTGCATATGCTCATGGGGGAATAGCTAGCCAGTCCACAAGAGTGTAACTACACCCCTGGAGGCAACAGACACAGACGTGGAGGAGGGGAGGAGGGCAAAGCACCCTGCAGAAAGGAATTGGCCAGCTGAATATCATCCCTGCAAAATTCCAACCCAAAGAGTGATAACAAGCAACTGGAAATTTATTTATAAATATTTTATCATTCTCAAAAATTTGAAACAATCTAAATATTCATCAATACAGGTTCCATTAGATAATTCAGCTACACTTGGATGAAGTAGTACCCAGTCATTAAAAAGAATAAGGATCTATATTTATTGGCACAAAAGGATTTTGTGACATATTGTTAAGTAAAAGGAAAGCAAATTCAAGAATATTATTTACAGAATAAGCATAAGGAAAAAAAAGACTCGATGGCTATGTAACAGAAATGCTAACTGTGGCCGTCTCTGGAGAGAGGACCTTGTAGGTGGGGTGACCATACATCCTTGTTTGCCCGGTACAGTCTAATGTTTGGAACACTGGTTCATTCTGGAAAGTGTTCTTGGTTGTGTGATAAATTATATGGTTACCTTAGCTATTGGTAGTTTTACTTTATTCTTGTATTTTTACATGTTAGCCTGATTTCTTTTTAAAAATTAATTCGGTTGGTGCAAAAGTAATTGCGGTTTTTGCCATTACTTTTGATCTGCTGTCCAATGTTCTACTCCTGAGTTCTACCCCACCCCCTTTAGCCATTACTTTAAACAGCTATTTTCATTTTTGAGGGGGAAAGCACTTTATAATTTTTAAATGGACTGTCTTCCAGGTTAATCCAAAGTATGTGTTTTGGCTAAATTCCATGGTGTCGTCTAAACACCAAGTACTGTGCTAGGCACAGAGGACACAAGAATAAATTCAGCAGTCCCCATTCTCCACAGCTGGAGGAGTAACCACCACAGACCACCGTCCATGTATCAGGCGAATCACTATGTGGATGATCTCACTGAGCCTCACAACAGCTCTCTGAGGTGAGCACTATTATTATTCCCTTTTGATCAGTAACTATCAAACAGGTTGCACTACTTGCTCAGGTTTACATAGCCAGAATTTAAATCTAAGTCATGTGCTCCAGAGCCCATGTCTTAATTTGAGCATGCGGCCGGGGGGTGTAGGCAGTGGAGAGTAATAGGTAAATGCAATATCTGTTGTACTGCATCATGGAAAGTCCTATGATAAACGCAGGCAACAAGTGCTATGAGAGCACCCAGACTGGACAGGTAACCTCGCCCAGGAAGGCGGAAGTTGGGGCGCTGGAAGAATGAGCAGAATGAGGATGTAGACAGTGTGAGTTGGAGGAATGTACCAGACAGAGGCAATAAATAGAACAGTATCGTTGGAGTCCTCTGACAGTGACAGGTAATACACGCCGGCAAGCTGTAAAGTGCAAAGGGGGAACAGGGGTACCAGGCTGGCCCATGGAGGGTTTGATGTGCCCACTATGGAGCCTCTCCTGTGCCCAGAGACAATGAGCCACTGGTGAAGGATGCCAAAGAGGATTCTTCTTTTTTTTTTTAATTTTTAAATTTTTATTTTTTTAATTTGTTATTGAGATAGGGTCTTGCCATGTTGCCCAGGCTGGTCTTGGATTTCTGGGCTCAAGCAATCCTCCTGCCTCAGTCTCCCCAAGTGCTAGAATTACAGGTGTGAGCCACCACATCTGACCCCAAACAGGGCCCTTTGACAGCTGATGCTGGAGGCCATATGAAGGAGCACTGGAGGGGCTGGACAGATCAGGGAGCCCCTGCCACATAATCACAGGAAGATTTACTGTGATACTTCTGTGGCTGAAGTTTCAGGGATTGCCACCAGCAGAGGCCCCTTCCAGGGCTTATTTCTTTTTTTTTCTTTTTTTAAATAAAAATAAAGATGGGGTTTCACCATGATGGACAGGCTAGTCTTGAACTCCTTACCTCAGGTGATCCACCCACCTCGGCCTCCCAAAGTGCGAGGATTATAGGCGTGAGCCACCACACCCGGCCTCCAGGGCTTATTTCTAATTTTGTATCCATAATTTTATAGCCTTTCTCTTATAAGCCCCCTCCCAAAACTGGTTAAGCTTCAGGCCCCCAAAAATCTAGATCTGCCCCCCTGTGAATAGTAATTGTTTTCTTGTGCCAGCTTCCAATTCCCGGCACTATAGTAAAATTCATCTTTAAATTCGTCTTTTGACTTTAGTTTCTCTTCCTTTTTTTACAAAGAAATACCTTGTTTTTCTTAATATCCTAATCTATTCTTATCTTCTTGTTTTCATTTTGCCACCTAGTTATATTTGTTACTGTCAAACTTCTGCTGCTTTTCATACCATTTCCCTCTCTCTGCTGCACCTCATAATATTTTAAAGTGTAAACAACAACAGAGTCTGGTGAAATGGAAATAGAATAATGCCATACAGACCCCATCCATCACGGAGCAGAGCCTTCTGCTGGCAAAGACTTCCCCTGCAAGGCCCCTCTGCCCCTGTTTCTCAACTTCTGACCAGCTTCTCCTGTCTCTGGAGTTCTCCCTTCCCCCTTGCCTTCTGTCTCCAAATTTTCTGTTAATTTACCTTCCTTTTCTGCTAATTTATCTTACCACTCTTTTCTCTTAGCCTCTGACAGGCCTGAGGTCACAGCCTCAGGTCTTTCCTTCAAAGCCAAGCTTTGTCTTCTCAATGTGATGCCCACTAGGCACTAAAAAATAGGGTGATTATGACAGAGTCCCCCAAAACATGGGCCCTTGGAGAGTACCGTGCAATGGGTGTTGGAGAAGGAAGCAGAAAGGGGCGATCACTATTCGATACGCATGTGAGTCACTATGGAGATCTTGCCCCCAAAATCTGCTGCTCAAGCCTTCCCTGTTGCTCATCCTCAGTGTTGGAGGACACCAGTTCTGTCACTACCTGTGTCCTTCCCACCCTTCCCGGACCCATACTTTCAGAGCCTTCTGGAAGCACCCTGACTTAAATATTTAGCACCCATGCCCATGCATCCAACTATGCAATCAATTAGACATCTTCATCAGCAGATTAGTGAATATGGTCACCTAACCCACATTTCAGAACATGGACTCCTTGAGGGCAGTGGCTGGTTAATCCTCATAGCTCTCTAGTACTGCCTTGCCTGGAACTCAGTATTTGTTGTATAAATGAAAACTATCCCCAAGGAGATAACATGCCCTCCAAATGTGCCTTTCACCTTCCTGGCTCACACATGTCGCCCACTTCCTGGACGGTCCGCCCAGCTCCGCCTCCCTCTCCAACTCAGCATTGCAGGATGTGCCTTCCTGCATCTACTGCTCCCTGCTCTCACCAGCTGAAAAAGCAGGGCTGACAGTGGAAGAGACACACACAGCATTGCCCTAGTAACAAGTTCTAGGCCACTGAGTCCCCCAGCAGGGTCAAACACTCTTACATTTCTGAGTGCATTTTTCACCCTCCCAAGTCAAAGCAGCCAAATAAATGGCCACAGGCCCATACTGAGAATGTCAGATTTGTCAATAGCAATTAAGGGTCCCACTTAAAAACCGGATGGTTGGTCCACAGAACTGGCAGGATTCTTACACGGGCTACTGAAGATGAATGTCAGCACATGTATCATGATGCCACATTGGTTGTAGTTAGAAAGATGCGTAAGCAGGAAGGTCTTGGTTCTCGCCCATGAAAAGTCAGTGGCTAGGCTTTCAAAAGACCTCAGGGCTTGGATTGACTTTGATGAATATACCACTGTCCAACATCAGATCCTCAGCCTTGCAGTATCTGAAATGGACTTGCTTCACAAACCCAGAGA
Organism: Cebus imitator; assembly: GCF_001604975.1. Taxonomy (NCBI): domain Eukaryota; kingdom Metazoa; phylum Chordata; class Mammalia; order Primates; family Cebidae; genus Cebus; species Cebus imitator. The sequence continues at coordinate 3,369,571 of NW_016107490.1, forward strand.
TGACCAGACTTTCAGTGGTAAATTCCAGCTAACTAAACTCACAAAATTTGGTTGTTTCCACCTTTTGCTTTTGGCGATCATGAATAATGCTTCTATGTATATTCAGGTACAAGTTTTGTGTGGGCATATGCTTTTATCTCTCTTGGGTATATATCTAGGAGTAAAACTTCTGGGTCACATGGTAACTTTATGTTTAACTTCCTGAGGAGCTGCCAAACTGTTTTCAAAAGTAGTTGCACCATTTTATATTCCCACCAGCAATGTATGAGGTTCTGATTTATCCATATCCTCATCAACACTTGATATTATCTAACTTTCTTATTATGGCCATACTGGGTATAAAATACTCTCTCAGAGTTTTGATTTTCATTTCCCTGATGTTGAACATCTTTTTGTATGCTTTTGGCCATTTGTACATCTTCTTTGGAGAAATGTCTATTCAGATCATTTTTTAATTGGGTTATTTGTCTTTTTATTATTGAGTCGTGGTAGGTCTTTATATGCTTTAAATACAAACCACTTATCAGTGGTTTGTATTTCTTTTCACATGTGTTAATATGTTCTTTTTCACATGTGTTAATGGCACTGAATAACATATTAAGGCATTGTCTCCTCTCCCTTACCTCTATATTCTTGGTTTAAAACTCAAGTGTTTTTAGACTTTAATATTTCTGGCATTGAACTAACTTTATAAATAATGTGTATGTGTTTCCTTCTCCTCCATACCTGATATGGCTTGGCTGCATCCCCACCCAAGTTTCATCCTGAATTGTATCCCCCACAATCCCCACATGTTGTGGGAGACACCCGGTAGGAGGTAATTGAGACATGGGGGTGGTTTCCCCCATGCTGTTCTCTTGATAATGAGTGAGTTCTCATTTGTCTGGTGGTTTTATAAGCACCTGGCATTTCCCCTGCTGGCACTTCTCCTTTCTGTCACCCCCATGAAGAAGGTGCCTTTCTTCCCCTTCTCCTTCTGCCATGATTCTAAGTTTCCTGAGGCCTTCTCAGCCATACAGAACTGAAAGTCAATTAAACCTCTTTCCTTCATAAATTACCCAGTCTCAGTTATTTTCTATATAGCAACGTGAGAACGAACTAACACAACACTCAAAAGCTGGAGTTAAGGCAATGGTGTACATTATGACGGTGACGACTTGTTAAAGAGCATCCTGAGGTCATTCCCATATAGTTATGATATGTAAATAGACAAGGCAAGAACTGATGGAAGAATAAAAAACTAGAGGAAGCAGGCTGGGTGCAGTGGCACACACCTGTAATCCCAGCACTTTGGGAGGCCAAGGAGGGTGGATCACCCAAGGTCAAGCGCTTGAGACCAGCCTGGCTAACAAGGCGAAACCCCATTTCTACTAAAAATAGAAAAATTAGCTAGATGTGGTGGCGGGCACCTGTAATCCCGGCTACTTGGGAGGCTGAAACAGGAGAATTACTTGAACCTGAAAGGCAGAAGTTGCAGTGAGCCAAGATCACACCATTGCACTCCAGCCTGGGCAACAAGAGTGAAACTCCATCTCAAAAAAAAAAAAAAAAAATTAGAGGAGGCAACTAGTATCTTTGGATATGGACTTGGAACTGTTAAAAATGGATTCTGCAAATATTTCTGAATACAGAAAAAAAAATCTAATGCTTTTGGCAAGCACAAGGACACTCCTTGCTTAGGTGGCCCACCACCAAGTGTTGACCAGAGAAATCAGTGGCCCTTACAATCCTAATTGACCAGAAATCAAACCACAACGAGTTAGCAAGTGACAACAGGGTATGGGCTTTTGTAAACATCTTCTTCCGCACTGGAAGAAGACGGAGGGTGCTCCCTATAAACTCAGGGACAGATCTGCCAGGCCACATTAAAGAGCCATGGTTGTAACACAACATGGACTTTCATCTTGTTAAGGCTCTTCTGGAAGTAGGGAATGGAAACCCCAAATCCCAACCTGGCTCAGGTAGAAAGTGATGGGATGGCCATCACCATACAGATGTGCTGCTGAAACACCTGACCACGAGCCCCAGTGAGGCCTCAGCAAGCCTCAGGATAGGATGACCAGTCTTCATTTTACACTCACAGCCAGGGAGATAGGTCTTCCCATGGGTCAGTAATCCTAAGTACTTATGATTAAATAATTTGCCCAAGGCCGCATAGCTAGGAATTGGTGGAGTCAGGACTCAAACCCAAGTATTTTGGCTTCAAAATCCATGCTGTTCACCACGGGCCTTTATTATACCTTATTCCAGGATTACAAACTAAATGCCTGAACTACGCAACTGCCTACAAATGCACATGAAGAAGGACTGAGTTGGAATTATAAGTGAATCTATATTAGTCATCATTTTAGATTCTTAAGGTTCACACCTATAATTCCTGCACTTTGGGAGGCCGAGGCAGGTGGATCACTTGGGGTCAGGAGTTCAAGACCAGCCTGGCCAACATAGTGAAACCCTGTCTCTACCAAAAATATAAAAAATTAGCCAGGTGTGGTGGCACACTCCTGTAATTTCAGCTACTTGGGAGGCTGATGCAGGAGAATTGCTTGAACCTGGGAAGCAGAGGTGGCAGTGAGCCAAGATCATGCTATTGCACTCCAGCCTAGGCAACAGAGCAAGACTCCATCTCAA
>NW_016107490.1:3372218-3403622 GCF_001604975.1 Cebus imitator
AAAAAAAAAAAAAAAAAAAAGAGCTGAGCAGGACTGAAACCTCGATCATGTCAGGGTCACCACTTGAGATCACGTCGATAAACACTATTAATGGGTAATTCTTCTTTGACTTCTTTTTGAGAGGACCATCCAGCACAAAGTTTATATGAGTAAACAGAGTAGAGACAAAATAATATAAAGTAAATAGATTTAACTAAGGAAGATTTTATTATTCCTAATCTTTACCCTATGACTTAAAGTTCTAATGTAAGAACTGGCTGCCTTCAGCCAGTCTTATTGAAACTTTTTGACCTTCTACAATTTAAGACTATAATCTATAACTTCCCTATATTTCCCTTAATATTTTGCCAGCCACTTTCAGTGAATCTTAACAGAGGACCTTCAAGACAATCAAGCCCAGCAGTTCTCAAAGTGCAATCCATGCATCCACAGACTCTGCTTTCAGACCCCAAGATCTGATGGTACCCAAGACATTTTCAGGGCCATCTGAAAGGTCAGAAGTTATTTCATAATAATACTAAGACATTATTTGTCATTTTCACTATGATGACATTTTCACTAATGCTATGAAAACAATGGTAAACAAAATGGCTCATACCTTAGCATGAATCAAAGCAATGGCATTCAACTATACCAGTGGTCACCTATGTACTCTTTATTATTACATAGGAGCAGTTAAAAAGAAAGCAGCCAGTGTCCCTGAAAACATCCTTGATGAGGCAATAAAAATTATTAATTGTATTATATCTTAACCCTTGAGTTAATATTTAGTGGGAAAAATGGGGAGAATACATAGAGCACATCAGCCACATTCCAGGACAGAGATGCTCAGTGAAAGCACGTGTGCCACTGTTGAGCGGAAAGCCGAACCAGCTTTTTTTCATGCGACTTTATTTTCCTGTGAAAGATCTGATAAATAGTTCTTCTTCAGACTAGGGCACGAGGCAGAGATTTTCTCCAAAATAACTAAGTGGACCTGTTCCCTCAAGGAAAACAATTGACAGTATTTGTCGCCAATGATAAAACTCAAGCTTTCAAATAAAATGTTGAAGTCTGGAAAATTTGTACTTGCCGTAATGAGCTTAACAGCGTCCCAATACCAAGCAACTTTCTGAATAAGGTTTGCGGTGATATTAACCAATGTGATTTTTAAATGTTGTATATTTGGTATTGTATATTTGACATTGTATAATGGAATGTGTTCACAATTTGAATATTTGCATAGCTCCATGAACCAATATTTTCCCAATGGTGAGCACATGATGTTATAAAATCATGAATGGCTGGGCGCGGTGGCTCCTGCCTGTAATCCCAGCACTTTGGAAGGCCGAGGTGGGTGGATCACCTGAGGTCAGGAGTTGGAGACCAGCCTGGCCAAGATGGTGAAACCCTGTTGCTACTAAAAATATTAAAAATTAGTTGGGTGTGGTGGTGGGCACCTGTAATCCCAGCTACTCAGGAGGCTAAGTCAGGAGAATCACTTGAACCCAGGAGGTGAAGGTTGCAGTGAGCCAAGATCACGCCACTACTCCAGCCTGGGTGACAGAACAAGATTCCATCTGTCAAAAAACAACAACAATAACAACAAAGGTTGCCAGTTTAGCATTCTCTCATTCATTAGAACCTGGAAGCCTCCCCCACCCCCATCCTCACTGAAGGGGATTACAGCACAAATTTCAGTTTATTTGCACCAACCAGGGCTTCTAATCTGTTACCTTTGAGAGATAATCCCACAAAATGCGGCAGAATGTAGATTCCAAAACCTGCAGAGATTACATTTTATGGGAAGGGAATTATCTCTATAATCCAATTAACACAGCAAGTGACAGGGGAAAAACATAGACTTTAGATTAGTGCTGGGGGGAGGAATTGGGACATTCTAGAAGTTAATTCATATTAACGGGTTGAAAAACCTCTGAAGTGTATTTATAATTTCCTAAATCCTAATCATTAATCTGTATTATGAACCAGTAGCTTTTGGAAAGAATATTACAGCTGTAAATCAAATGTGTTTTGTTTTGTTTTGTTTTGTTTTGTTTGTGATAGAGTTTCGTTCTTGTCGCCCAGGCTGGACTGCAGTGGCATGATCTCAACTCACTGCAACTTCTGCCTCCCAGAGATTCAAGCGATTCTCCTACCTCAGCCTCCAGAGTAGCTGGGATTACAGGTTTCCACCACCATGCCTGGCTAATTTTTTGCATTTTTATTAGAGACGGAATTTTATGGTGTTGGCCAGGCTGGTCTGAAACTCCTGACCTCAGGTGATCTGCTTGCCTCAGCCTCCCAAAGTGCTAGGATTACAGGCGTGAGCCACCGTGCCCAGCCAAATCCAATGTTTTTAATAATTTTCTTTATGAATGTCCTTGAAAGTTGAGTACATTTCTCCCGATCAAATGATTCGTTTATAATTCACCACATTTCCCTCTTCATCTTAGCTGCCAAGAAGCTTTGAATCAGGTTAAACACACATCCAGATAACCAAATCAACATTTGGAAGGTGATTCCCAAATTCCTAGAGGTGAGAGATTATTCATATCATATGGGATTAGCTAAATAATCCTTCCCTTCTCAGTGGGTCATTTTGTCATCTGTTGAGCCAAAATGAAATGGCCACTATCAAATTCCCTTTACAATCTTCCCAGGTCCCCAGGCAACTTCCTGTCCAAGCTCATGGTCCTCGCTGCTGAGAATCAAGGTGTCCATCAGATCGTTACTCTGTCTTCCTTTTCAGTATCTTCCATGCTAATATGATCGATAATTATGCAGAGGGCAATAATATTAAACTGCTTTTATCCCCTGAAGGAAGTGCTTATGTGCTCAAGATTGCCTGCATTTTCTGAGTATATTCCAAAATCTCTGAAGATTTTATTCATGCAAGATAAGTGTGACCTTCAACTAAACTCAAATCTATAATTTAAAGTGGCCTCTTTGACTCAAAATCCTCTCCATTTCCATGCCAAATGGATCATCAGCTGCTCTCCAAGTAATACTCGCTCCAGAGGAAGGTTCCAGCTACTGATCGACGCACATTTTTGCATTTCTACTCACAGACTTAAGTTCTGCTCTCCAATATGTGACTGTAGCTTAATTGACGGAGGAATGCAAAAAGAGATTTGGAGGCGTCTGACTACTGTCGACTCATTGACTTCCCTCGGAGAATTCTTTCACTTGTCTTTTAAATTTTCCTTTCTTGTCAAAATTGCAGGTGCAGATAAATGCTGGAATCTTATTTCAATCAGAAAGTGCCAAGAACAAGAAAAGATGGAGAATTTTGATTGTCGTTGAGGACAGAGCCTCAAACAGCTGGAGGCCTTCCATTCTCTTTTAGCTTCCATCCATCTAAGAAAAAAAAATGCACCAAGGATTTCACTCAATTTGTGCAGAAAGATGAGGAAATTCACACTGAAATGAAGAATTGCATTCCCAAAATAGCGTTAACCTAGAACGGCGCTGATGGGGGAATAAGAGACCTTGGATGTGGTGGGTCCAACCTTTGGTAAAAAGTCCAGGGGATGCCCCAGAAGGGATTTCTGTGTGACAGTTAGCTGATGATACACTGGCCTTTCCTTTCAGGGAGGCTTAGAGCCAGCTTAGGGATTCTCACCTCAGCCAGATTTTCTTTCTCCAGACAACTTCTAAGTAAATCTGGAAATGATTATGAGAAAGGAAAAATAAAATGCATCAAAAGCCTCTGACTTAGTTGTCATTCAGAGTCTCTCCTCCAGGGTGGGTCAAATGATTTGTCCCAGGGTCCACCTCAGAGCCTGCCCATAGACTTGCTGTGGTGGGTGTTTCAGAGATTTGAAAGATTCTGTTTCTGGCCAGGCACAGTGGCTCATGCCTGTAATCCCAGCACTTTGGGAGGACAAGGCAGGTGGATCGTCTGAGGTCGGGAGTTCAAGACCAACCTGACCAACATAGAAAAACCCTGTCTCTACTAAGAGTACAAAATTAGCCAGGCATGGTGGTGCATGCCTGTAATCCCAGCTACTCAGGAGGCTGAGGCAGGAGAATCACTTGAACCTGGGAGGTGGAGGTGGAGGTGAGACGAGATTGCGCCATTGCACTCCAGCCTGGGCAACAAGAGTGAAACTCTGTCTCAAAAAAAAAAAAGAAGATTCTGTTTCCATGCTGTCTCCCAAATACTCTGGACCCAGGTCCTCAGTGTCAAGGACTATACTTGATGAGTTACATAGTTACAGCCTCCAGCCCAACTGCTAGCATATAGTAGGTGCTCAATAACGAACTGGCACACAGTGGCTCACACCTATAATCCCAGCACTTTGGGAGGCCAAGGCAGGAAGATGGCTTAAACCCAGGATCTTGAGACCAGCCTGGGCAACACAGAGAGACCCCACCTCTACAAAAAACATTATTTTTTAATTAGCCAGGCATAGGGGCATGTGCCTATAGTTCCAGTTGCCTGGGTGGCTGAGTCAGGAGGAGCACTTGAACACAGGAGGTCAAGGCTGCCTCAAGCCATGATCATACCACCCCACTCCAGCCTGGGTGACAGACTGAGACCCTGTCTCAAAAAAAAAAAAAAAAGGAATTGAAATGTAGCCCTTTGGTAAATGCTTATGTATAAAAACACCAGAATTTGTCCCTGGGCTAGATGTTCATTCTTCTCCATTTCTGGTCCTAATTTCCCGTCTCCCCAGCTTTAGATATACTCTTAGAAATGTGTTGCCTAATATGGTAGCCACCCACCCAGGCGGCCACTGAGCACTGGAACTGTGGCTAGTCAGAATTGAGATATGCTGAAATATACACAGAGCCTCAAAGAGTTCGTGGGGGAAACATGGAATGTAAACTGTTTTTTTTCTGAGACAGGGTCTCACACTGTTGCCCAGGCTGAAGTGCAGTGGCACCATCTCACTGCAACCTCCGCCTCCCGGGTTCTAGTGATTCTCCTGCCTCAGCCTCCAGAGTAGCTGAGATTATAGGTGCCCACCACCACACCCGGCTAATTTTTTGTATTTTCAGTTGAGATGGGGTTTCACTATGTTGGTCAGGCTGGTCTTGAACTCCTGACGTCATGACCTGCCTGCCTCCCAAAGTGCTGGGATTACAGACATGAGCTACAGCGCCTGGCCCTGTTTCATTAACAATGTTAGTACTGACTATATATTGAAATGATTTTGGATATATTAGGTTAAATAAAATATATTATAAAAATTAATTTCACCCATTTTCTTTTACTTTTTAAACTGTAGCTTTGGACCAGGCACAGTGGTTCATGCCTATAATCCCAGCACTTTGGGAGGCCAAGGAGGGAGGATTGATTGAGCCCAGGAGTTAGAGGCCAGCCTGGGCAACAAAGCAAGATGTTGTCTTTCCAAAAAATAGAAAATTAACTGGGCATGGTGGTGCACGCCTGTGGGCTCAGCTATAAGGGAGGCTGAGGCAGGAGGATCGCTTGAGCTCAGGAGGTCAAGGCTGCAGTGAGCCATGATCGTGCTACTACATTCCAGTCTGGACAACATGGTGAGACCCTAGCTCAAAAAAAAAAAAAAAAAAAAAAAAAAAAAAAAAAAAGCTTCAGCCAGCATGGTGGCTCATGCCTGTAATCCCAGCAGTTTGGGATGCCAGGAAGATTGCTTGAGGCCAGGAGTTCAAGACCAGCCTAGGCAAGGTAGCAAGACTTCTTCTATATACAAAAATAATAATAATAAACAAAATAAATAAAAATGTATCCTCTAGAAAAGTTCAAATAAACTATGTAGTTTGCCTTGCATTTCTACTGGGCCCTGGTGGCTCAGACCTTACGTGACTCCCATTCAGCCCCGCAGAGTCTACTGTGACCCCTACTGACTTGAGAAATCTAGTGTCAGACCTGAGGTCCACAAACCACAAACGTCTCCAGAAAGCCCAGAAGCAAGTAGCAGAAGGCCGCTTCGATCTTGCCGGGCCACACCGCGCGCGCAGCGGGTCCCCGTGCAGAGCCTGTGCTTTGCTGCCCTCTGCTGGCCGCGTCCCGCTTCGCAAAGTCCTTGGGCAGTGGCCTCTCCTGCTGCATCCCGCGAGCAGCAGCTGTGCTGGTACTTTTCCTCTGCTTCCCTCTTCCCTTGTTAGCCCTGTTTTTAGGAGAGTAGGTGGCAAGAAAAAGGAAGACTCCATCTTTTCAAAAGGAAAACGTGATCTGGTAGAAGCAGTTTCTTTTTTAGATCATGATCTATTTCCTTCAAAAACGTAAAGTTTATCTTGTAGTGTTCTTCACACTTCATCCATGACTTGTATCCTGTGGGACATTTGTTAAATATACAAATTACCAGGCCTCTCTGCGGCAAATTCTGGATCAGTAGTTTACAGTTGCAAGCCCAGGAACCCGTGTGTAACAAGCTCCACAGGTGATTCTTGTCCCCCCTCCCTGGAGGAAGTTTGAGAAACACAGCTGTGAAGCTGTGCATCTTAAACGTGGAGATTCTCATGGGCTTCCTGCGCCCTTTAAACCCGGATTCTGATCTGGTAGATCCTAGCTGAGGCCTAATAGCCCATACCTGTAACAGGCTTCCAGCTGCTGCTACTGCTGCTACTGCTGCCGCCGCCTAGGGCCACCCTTTGAGTTAGCAGGGATGTAGTTATGCACGGTCCACGCCCTCAGGTGTAGCCTTAATAGCACACCTGTCCTATTTTTAAAATCACTAGGCACTCTTGCTGCCCACCACTCCCACCAAGGCTGCTCTAAAGAGCAAACTCGAATTATTTCTTTTGTCTGGAAAAGCAAGGATGCCCCCTTTTGACAGCTCAAAATATTTTCTGTAAAATGCCTGGAGAGGAATGGTAGATGTATTTTCTCACAAAACAAGGGTTTTTGTTTTTTTTTAATCATTATTGGTTAGAAAGAATTCATTTCTCTAATAAACTAACCATGTAGCCCTGTGTGTTGAAACCATGTAGAGATCCTGGCCATTTACACTACAAAGATTATAGGGAGTGACTCAGTGCCACTGTCTAAGAGGGGCACCTCTGAAGATTGTCCCGAAGATGAACCACGCAGGGAAAGCTGGGGCTTGGGAAGTGAGCAGTTGCCTTTGAGACCTGTCCATGGTGTCTAATCTTTAAACTCAAGTTTCTGTCTTTAATTTCCTAACCCTTTTCTGCACTGGTTTCCAGCTAACATTTTTACTGCTGTCAGATCGAACAGTCATGCTGCCTCAGGTTGTCACTGCTCCTAGTTGTGGCCTGTGATTCTCTGGAAGTTTTGGGATCAGCTCTCTTTTGTATCAGCTTTAGTTAAACTCTACATTTGAAACTCTCTTTTTAAAGATGAACTTTGGATTTACCAAAGGTTATGCCTTAATTTCCCAAGACATGAGACTGCATCATAAACTGTGCAATTTCCAGATGCCGATGAAATTGCATTCATTAAACAGAGCCCTTTTTGGGGGAAAAATCTTAAATAATCAAAATGTAGCATATGCACTAGTGGATAAAAATTATCTGACCATTCTGTTTCTGGCTTAATTTCCAAGGCTCAGAATATGAGTCTAAATTCTATCTACACAGCTTACATGATGGCAGATTGCTGCTGATGGAGTTGTTTGTTTTCTTTTGTTTTATTTGAAGGCCAAGATTATAATACATCTTTACAGTTAATACCTTCCCATCCTCACCCTCAAATTTTCAAAATACTCCTTCGATAGTTAGCTATATAGCTCCCATTAAAGTTAAATTTCCTTAGATGAGGAAGTTGCTGAATGCCTAATTACACACGCAATGCTGGAAAAAATATTCAGACTGCATTTACATTGCCAGCTTTCTTTTCCCATTACACAACAGAAGATTTATCCTTTCATCTTGTACATGAGCATTGCTCTTGCAAGCTTCTGATTCCATGTAACATATATTAGTATATCATTCACTATTAGCACCAACCTTGACAATCTGGAAGTTATGCCTCTCTCAATGTTATATATAGTCTTTCTTCTGAGCTAGAAACAAACCAAACCAAAAATAATCACCAAATCCCACATCCTGGCTGTCACTTACCCAGACAGAGTGACATTGCAACATCCCAGGGCCCCACAGATCTCCTGTGAGCTGTGTGGATTCCTGCCATGGGCTGCACCCACGTAACTATCAAATGTAGTCCACTGGCAGAAAGCCCATTTAAACCTTTATCCAGTGGCACGTTCAGGATGTTTTTCTGGACAGGTTCCTTCTGCCTGTGGAAATAAGTGAGTGCTCAGTGATCAGTCACTATCCAAGGATCAATCTAGTTTCTACTGAAAGTGACCCAGCAAAACGTGTAAAGCATGTATTTGCACATCTGACTTCGTTAATTTTCAAAAGCTTAGAATTTGAAACATCCATGCAGTTTGATCAGAAGCAAAGCCCAATACCTATATTCTCAAACTCCAAGGTCAGAAAGTAACTAAAGGAAAACTGCAACCTTTAATTGGGCTGCTGCCAAGGCCTCAGGTGTGTGGGTGTCACCTGGTTTTCCCAGATATCAGCAGAGAGACAGGATTTGATAGACAGATAACTTAGCCCTCAACTGTTGAGAACGGCTACCACAATGCTTGGACCGCCTACCAATTCACATTACTAGCAGGTTCCCAATAAATGCTGCTGACAGACTGTTGAGCTGAGGCAGGTCTACTGGGGGAACAATTTGCTGATGGTCCAGCAAACGTCATCATGTCACACAGAGCCTCAACAACTCATTTGGGGAGTGAGCCAGCTTCCAGCCTTGCGCCTCCCACGATTCTGCCAGGAGAAACCAAGTCATAACAATTTAGTGTCCTGAACACTGGCATGAGAGGACTGGGGCTGGGGACTGGGGCCTGAGAGTTCTCTGCTTCTCATAACTGCTGTCACAAATGGCCCCGGCTCTCACTTCCCAGGCTCCTATCATCATGAAAGTGGGAGTAAGAGGTGAAGCCCCAGGAGAGTCTTCCTGGGGTTCAAAGAGTAGGAAGAAGCCTCCCGGGGGGTGGCACCAGCCAGCACAGTCTCCTTAGAGCCTGGGCATCTGCTCATAGCCCCATGACAAGGAGAGATGCCCCGGAACAGATTCACTAAGTCCCTGGGGTTCTTCTCAGGCCTGGGACTGTGCCTCCCTGGAGTGACAGTCATGACCCTGCCCAGAGAGCCAATTTGAGAACTGCTATGCCACAAGAGTGACAAAGGCAAATAGCATATCAATATTCTTGTGCAAATACAGTTGTTTCAACCTCCTGGGCCTCCTGAAAAGGTCTTAGGAACTGCCAGACGTCTGTGGACCACACTTGGACAATCACTGACCTGTCTCATGATTCTGCTTTTGTCACCCTGTCTCGTGTATTTGTCTGTCTACTTGGCATCCCCTCCACCTGGCTGTAAGCCCTATAAGAGCAATGACTCGGTCTTTTTCTTCCCTGTAACCACAGTTTCAGGGGTCAAAAAGAATGCCTGGAACATAATATGTACATAATAAGTGTTTGTTACATGAATGAATAAATGACTGGGGTAAGGAAGCAAAATAGACCTTCCTAGGACAAGTGCCAGGACTTCTGCGATCACACAGGTAGAGCACGTTCCTTAGCACCTGGCATGTGGTCTGCACTCAATAGCTTTACTCTACATCTTGGCTGAGAGGTTGCTTGCTGATGGACTGAATACTCCAGGTCCTGACAGCCTTCATTGGCCAGGTCATGGCTAGGGATCTGGGCTCTTGCAGCCCTTTCTCAAGGGAAGATCCCAGAGAAATCTTGGCTGCTCCTCAAGCACAGGTATGCCCCCCAGATAGGAGAATGGCAGAAATTCCTCCTTCCTGCAGCTGTGTCTCTCCAAACCCAACCAATGTCCACGTCCCCTGGTGCTGACTACAGTCGGCTTGAGTCAACCACTGCTTAATCTGAATCTCAATGTGAAGCCAAGAAGAGAATTAGTAGAGCCAGAAGGTGAAGTCATTAAGGTCTGGTCTTACGCAAACTTTTTCAAAAGTCATTTTTCTGGGATCTTTCCTGATTGGCATGTCCTTCCCAGTCTACACACATTTTCCCTGTGGAATGTCCCTCTGCACTCCCTAGAAGATCTACAATATAGGCAGGTCACCCTTCCTCTGTCTTATCTGCTCTGGCCAATTAAAATAAAATAAAATACAGGGAGGACGTGGACTCTGACCACAGAGCTCTCTTAGTCAGCAGGTGTGAGTTTCGCTCTAAAAACTCAGGATGCAAAAAAATGCCACACTGATTTTCTAAGTACTCCTTTTGTGGGATATTCAGCACCAGGTGTCATGATGACACCCTTTCCTTGGCAATGGCCACATTGGGAGGACCTGTCTCCAGGGGAATGAGGACCTCAAGGAAGTAAGCAGCTATCTTTTTGTGTGTGTGTGACAGAGTCTCACTCTATCATCCAGGCTAGAGTACAGTGATGTGATTTCAGCTCACTGCAACCTCCGCCTCCTGGGTTCAAGTGATTCTCCTGCCTCAGCCTCCCTGGTAGCTGGGATTACAGGCATGTGCCACCACACCTGGCTAATTTTTGTATTTTTCGTAGAGACAGGGTTTCATCATGTTGGTGAGGCTGGTCTCGAACTCCTGACCTCAAGTGATCCGCCTGCCTCGGCCTCCCAAAGTGTTAGGATTACAGGCATGTGCCCTGTGCCTGGCAGGAAGCAGGCAGCTATCCAAGGAGATGGAGACTGATGAGGAAGAGGGCTTTTAGATGGGATAGCCAGAGAAGGCTTCTTTGAGGAGATGGCATTTGAGCAGATATGTGAATGACAAAGATCCGCAAGGAAAGCATCAGGCAAAGGAAGAACAAACAAAGATCCGAGGCAGGGCTGAGCTGGGCGTGTCAAGGAAAAGCACGAAAGCTGGTGTGGCCAGAATGGGGTGAGAGTGAGGTTGAGAGGGAGGTAGAGGCCTATCTTTGTGAAGCCTTGTAGGCCTTGGTAAGGAGGTGGTTTCATCCAAAGTGTGATTCATGCCATTGGATGGCTGTGAGTAGGAGTGACCTGGCCGACTTGCTTTTTGTAAAGAGTACTCTCAGCCAGGCACGGTGGCTCACACCTGTGGTCCCAGCTACTCAGGAGGCTGAGGCAGGAGGATTGAGCCCAGGAATTTGAGGCTGCAGTGAGCTTTGATTACACTACTGAACTCCAGCCTGGGCAACAGCGCAAGACCCTGTCTCTAAAATGATAACTAACTAAATAAATAAATAAATAGCACTCTCACTGCTATGCAGAAAATAAACTGCAGGTATGGGAAAGGAGAAAGAATGACGACAGAAAGACCAGAAGGCGGGCAGCCGCAACAGGAGTCCACGTAGAGAGAGGCGACTTGGACTAGGGGAGTGGCAGAGGACATGGTGAGAAGTCATTTGACCAAGATATGTTTTGGATTTCTTTTTGCTGGCTTTTTTATTAGGGTCTCACTATGTTGCCCAGGCTTATCTTGAACTCTTGGGCTCAAATGATCTGCCTACCTCAGCCTCTCAGAGTGCTGGGATTACAGGCATGAGTTATCATGCCTAATCAACCAAGATGTATTTGGAGATGAAACTGGATGACAAAGTTGGATTCACGTAGGTGTAAGGGGAATAGCATAACCAAGGATGGCCCCTGCGTGTTCAACCTGAGCAAAATCTAGGTGCATCTTGGTAGTATATACTGAAATGGAGAAGACTGAGGTAGGAGATTTGAAGGATAAAAGCAAGTTCTATTTTGAAGACGTCCAATTTGAGACACTGATTGGACTTCCAATGGGAAATCTCAGATAGATGGATAAACACATGCAAGTGTGAAGCTCCAGAGTGTTGCAGAGGTTGGAGCTGAAGATGTGTACAGTTGACCTGCAGTATCCATGGGGATTGGTTCTAGGACATCCTGTGGATACCAACATCCACAGATGCTCAAGTTCCTGATACAAATGATGTCGTGGGCCAGGTGCACTGGCTCATCACACCTGGTAATACCAGCACTTTGGGAGGCCAAAGTGGGAGGATCAGTTGAGCCCAGGAGTTGGAGACCAGCCTGGGCAATATGGCGGAACTCCATCTCTACAAAAAACACAAGAATTAGCCCAGTATGGAGGTCACACCTGTAGTCTCAGCTGCTCAGGAGGCTGAGGCAAGATGATTGCTTGAGCCGGAGAGGCCAAAGCTGCAGTGAGCCATGATTGCACCACTGCACTCAACACAGGGTGAAAATCTCAAAAACAAAACAAAAGGTGAGTATTTGCATATAACCAATGCATATTCTCCTGTGTACTTTTTTTTGAGACAGAGTTTTGCTCTGTCACCTAGACTGGAGTGTAGTAGTGCAATTTCAGTACACTGCAAACTCTCCCTCCCGGGTTCAAGCTATTCTCCTGCCTCAGCCTCCCAACCAGCTGAGACTACAGGCATGTGTCTTCATGCCCAGCTAACTTTTGTATTTTTAGTAGAGACAGGGATTTGCCATGTTGGCCAGGCTGGTCTTGAACTCCTGATTTCAAGTGATCCTCCCCCCTCTGCCTCCCAGAGTGCTGGGATTGCAGGCGTGAGCCACTGCACCTGGCTTGTGTACTTTAAATCATATCTAGATTACTGATATGGCACCTAACACAATGCAAATGCTACGTAGTTGTTACACTTTACTGTTTAACTGCCATTCTTGCTATAATGACAAGGAAAGTCTGTACATGTTCAGTATAATTTTTTTCTGAATACTTTTGATCCACAGTTGGTTGACTCCATGTACACAGAACCCATGGACATGGAGAGCCAACAGATATTGGCAAGTAGATGGCACTTAAACCCATATGACTGCATGTCAACCAAGATAATATAAGTAGAGAAGAAGACTGAGCCCCAGGGCACACATCAGTTACAGGTGAGAGATTGCAGAAAAGGATACCGAGATGGCAGGAAAGACAGAGAGCACTTCGAGGAGAAGGGGGTTCATCATTTCAATACTACTGAGAATTGAAGTAAGATAAGGCTTGAGAATTGACCAGTGGGTTAGGCCAAGTTTTGACCTTGATAAGAACAGTTTCAGCAAAGCGGCAGGGATAGGGCCCGGCATGGTGGCTCGTGCCTGTAATCCTAGCACTCTGGGAGGCCAAGGTGAGTGGATCCCCTGAGGTCAGGAATTCAAGACCAGCCTGACCAATATGGAAAAACTCCGTCTCTATTAATAATACAAAATTAGCTGGGTGTGGTGGTGCATGCCTATAATCCCAGCTACTTGGGAGGCTGAGGCAGGAGAATCGCTTGAACCCAGGAGGCAGAGGTTGCGGTGAGCCGAGATTGGGCCACTGCACTCCAGCCTGGGCAACAAGAGTGAAACTCCATCTCAAAAAAAAAAAAAAAAAAAAAAAAGTGGCAGAAATAAAAGTCTGGTTGAAGTGGGTTGAGAAAATAAAGGCCTCTGGGCTGAATGTAGAGGACTGAACAGCTGCATTTCTTTCTTTCTTTCTTTTTTCCCGGAACACTTGCACTTTATTGAATGTCATTGTAGAAAAGTGTGTAAGAATAAAGAGCACAGATGGGACTCAGGCCCAGGGTGCAGGGCCAGCAGTGGAAGGCGAGTACTTGGGTGCTACGGCTGGTCTTAGAGATCCTTTGTCATCTGATAAATTGTTTAGAATATTATCATAGAACTCCTGATGAAAAGGATGCTGAGTGCCATGGTCATATTGATGCCCAGGATGAGGGCGCAGACATTCAGGCACTTGGTGGTGGAGGCGTAGGCCTGGGCCCTGGTCAGGTCACCAACCATCTTTCAGTCCCTAGACTTCACGGAGTAGGTGAATGCTACGAAGCCCAAGCAGCAGCCGTTCATGAAGAGGGTGTTGAACAGGGACCAGACGACATGGTTGGACACGGTGGTCTCCGTGTGGATATCAGGGGAACAAGGTTGCAGGGAGCCCCCAGCACAGCCACCTCATGCTCCTCCTTGAGCATCTCATAGTTGGGGGGTGGCCAGTGTTGGTGGAAGTGAAGACGGTTTGCACAGTGTGGTTCATGGTGTCCAGCTGTGGTCGAGACGATGGGCTGGTTCTCCAGCTACATTTATTTCTGTTTCCTCTTAAATTTTCACTAAAATGACAACAAAGTGTTTAAAATGCATAAACCTATGGAACAGAAAAAACAAGAGCAGTGGTAGGAGCATATGAGAGATGTCAATACAATTTTGGAATCTAGAAAGTAGATGGATGAGGCCGGGTGTGATGGCTCAATGCCTGTCATCCCAGCACTTTGGGAGGCCAAGATGAGTAGATCACCTGAGGTCAGGAGTTCAAGCCAAGACTGGCCAATGTGGAGAAACCCCATCTCTACTAAAAATACAAAAATTAGCCAGGCGTGGTGGTGCATGCCTGTAGTCCCAGCTACTCAGGAGGCTGAGGCAGGAGAATCACTTGAACCTGGGAGGCAGAGGTTGCAGTGAGCCGAGGTTGTGCCATTGCACTCCAGCCTGGGTGACAGAGCAAAACTCCATCTCAAAAAAAAAAAAAAAGAAACGAAAAGAAAGAAAGTAGATGGATGAACACTAAATGACTCAGAAGCCTGAAGAAAATTGAAAGTTGAGGATCTATAGTATAGAGGAGCAAGAAGTGGTCTAATTCATGCCAAGAACCTCAGGAAGTTCCAGGAGTTGAAGATACCAAGTACTTGGGAAGGTGGGGTTGCTAGAAGGAGGTGAAAGCAGGAATGAGTGAAAATCTTCACAGGAAGAAAAAGACTCCTAGATCCTCTCCTCACTCCCACACAGCTGGGTGACTGCCCCTCCATCACCCAATCAAAAGACTAGAACCTGGGCCAGGCGTAGTGGCTCACGCCTGTAATCCCAGCACTTTGAGAAGCTGAGGTGGGCAGATCACTTGAGGTCAGGAGTTCAAGATCAGCCTGGCCAACATGGTGAAACCCCATCTCTATTAAAAATACAAAAAAAAAAAAAATTAGCTGGGTGTGGTGGTGTGCACCTGTTATCCCAGCTACTTGGGATGCTGAGGCAGGAGAATAACTTGAACCCAGGAAGTGGAGGTTGCAGTGAGTGGAGATTGCAGCACTGCATTCCAGCCTGGCCAATAGAGTGAGACTCCATCAAAAATGAAAGAAAGGTAAGGAAAGGAAAGGGGAGGGGAAGGTGGCGGGGAGAGAGAGAAGAAAGGAGGGAGGGAGGGAAGGGGGGAAGGGAGGAAGGGAGGAAAGAAGGATGGTTTAGGAGGATGGTAAGAAGAAACAGAGGGTGAAAGACCGATTCCTCATTTCCCACAATAGGAAGTTAATAGATGCTATATAAAACCAAAAAAATAAAGAAGTAGCAGTACATATGTTATTTGGGGAAAAAAATAAATAAAGATAAAGAAAACCTCAAGAAACAGTTTTAAAATAGAAAGAAGTTGCTTCTGTGGGGAAGAAGTTGGATAATTCTTTTTATTCTAAGCCTTGTAAAACTGTTCAATTTTAATTTTTATAACTACATGACTTTTTAAAACAATACATGTATAGCCTTGATCAAATAAAGGTTAATGTTTAAAAAATAGAAAGAAAATAAGAGATGAGAGAGAGAAAACAAGATGCAACAGGTCTGTTCAAATGTCTGGACTTGGTAAGGTATAGATGGCAAACAGCTTTAATTTTCTTCAATTGTTGCTTTCAATCACTTTCCAGTTGAATTTCATTTTCCTGTTAATGAAATATTGAGCAGATTTCCTAACTTTCTGGTGACTTTCAATTATTAACTCTATTCCATTTTAAGTGCTAATCTTGTCAATAATTTTAATCTCGTCCCCACCCACTCCCACAAGCAACCAGCTCTTGGAGTTGGAGTGTGGCCCCGAAGGAGTCTGTTCTTTTCAACTCCCGCTGCCAGTTTCCTGAGGTGGGATATCTGACCTTGGCTCAGACCTTCCCCCACCCCCCAGCTTCTCCTCCCACTTCATCCCCGACAGTTCTAGTCAGTGGGCTCAAAATCTTTCCTTGGGTTTCCTTGAACCACAAAAACTTAGTACTCCCAACAGGGAGGACAAGCTGCCTGCTGCAGCCTCTCCTCTGCCTGGCCGCCCCCCAGCTTCCATGTCCCCCACTCAGAGGGCCAGAGGGAGACAGACGCCCAGCTGGAGAAAGGATATCATCTCCTCCACTTGCAGTCACAAGTGGGTCTCTGGGACCCCTCACTTGCTTTATGGGAGGAGAATGAAGGGCACAGCTCTCCCCACTAGGCTGGCAGCTGGTGTGATCCCCTCTATTTTTTTTTTCTTAATATAAACTATTTCCTATTAATATAAGGATTAATAGGAAGAGTGAAGTGACAGCTGGGAAAACAGAGACAATTAAACCATCTCTTAATATACTTCTTTGTCTCCATCTTTGACGCTCATCATCAGTTCCAGGACCACAGGGAAAGTCGTCCCACCCAATCTGGTATTTCAGGATTGCTTAGCGTGTTGCTGTTCAGAGAAGCTGAGAAATGGAGCCATTGCTGGAGGGGGATATGGGATCAGAGAGGCACTTCCTTTATTTCTCTTTCTTTCTTTTTATTCCTTCTTTCCTTTTTTCCTTTTCTTTTTTAGACTGGAGTAGAGTGGCACAATTATACCTCATTGCAGCCTCAAGTGAGCATCAGCACACCTAGCTATTTTTTTAAATTATTTTTGTAGAGACAGAGTCTCACTATGTTGTTCAAGCTGGTCTCAAACTCCTGGCCTCAAGTGATTTTCCCATCTTGGCCTCCCAAAGGGCTGGGATTACAGGCATGAGGCACCATGGTGGGCCGGGAGGTATTTTCTTAACTGGGAAGTATTACCGCATGTTTGTACACTGATGGGAATAACCCAGTTGGGAAAGTGGGGGCCAGACAGTGACACAGAGAAAGGGGATGATTGCAGGAGCAAGTCCTTGAGCAGGCAAGAAGGTTGGACCAGGGAATTCATGGTACCAGTGATAGGAGCAAGGATGGGACATTCATTGCAACTCTCCAGAAGGCAGGGCACAGGCAGCTACCAGTGATGGTGCATTCGAAGTTTAAGACAAGCCTGGCCAACATGGCAAAACCCTGTCTCTACTGAAAATACAAAAATTAGCTGGGCATGGTGGCGCATGTTTATAACCCCAGCTACTCGGGAGGCTGAGGTAGAGAATTGCTTGAACTCGGGAGGAAGAGGTTGCAGTGAGCCGAGATTGTGCCAATTGCCCTCCAGCCTCAGCAACAGAGCAAGACTCTGTCTTGAACTCATGATCTCAAGTGATCCACTCACCTGGGCCTCCCAAAGTACTGGAATTATAAGTGTGAGCCAGCGCGCCTGACAGAGACTCTGTCTCAAAAAAATAAAATAATATAAGATAAAAATTCCAAGAAAAACCCCAAAAAGAGCCAGACCAACAGCTAAAAGTGAGAAGGAGAGAGGTGGTATTCAAAGTCTGATGGCAGAAGAAAAGCTATAATGTAGTCATTTCAAAGAGGGAGAGCAACTTGACCCTGGCAATAAGCTGAACAACTGGACGAGGCTGTGGGCTCCTGACATTCACCATCCTTTGTGGGCTTTTCTCCAGGCCTAGCCAGCTGCTCAGGTGCAGGCAGGGAATGGAGGATAAGAGGTGCTAAGTTCATCAGAGTTGGGGTTTTGCCAGGGAAGTGTGGGTGGAGAGAGAGGCAGGTGAATTGAGTGTCATGTCAAGGGTGATGTCAGGGATGAATCATGGAATCCGAACTGATCAAGGTGGGAAGTAGGGAGACAAGGGGATCATAGGAATGTGGGTAGCTTAGTGGAGGTTGGTGGACAGGGGTCCCAGTGGGAAAAATGCTGGAGCATGTCAAGAGACTGAACATTTGGGGGATTTCCACTGGGATTTCCTCCACACTGTGACATACTTGGTCCTACTGTAATTCCCTAGCATTGCCTCACTTACGACCTTTCTGTGGGTCCACTTTATGTTAGGTTAGTAGCCTCTGCCACCTCAGATGTATGCCTGCCTCAACCTCTGATATGTGAGATTGAGAGCTTCCCCAGACCTACCTCACTTTCATTAGAAAGGAAATCTATTTCCTTTGTTCATGCTCATTATCCATTTTCTCTCCTTTTTAAGACAGGTCTTGCTGTTTCCCAGGCTGGAGTGCAGTGGTGCAATCTCAGCTCACTGTAACCTCCTCCTCCCAGGTTCAAGCAATACTCCTGTCCCAGCCTTCTCAGTAGCTGGGATTACAGGCATGCACCATCATGCCTGGCTAATTTTACATTTTTAGTAGAGGTGGGGTTTCACCAGGCTGGCCTCAAACTCTTAACCTCTGGTGATCCACCTGCCTCAGCCTCCCAAAGTACTGAGATTACACACATGAGCCACCACATCCACCCTCATTATCCATTTTCTTCCCCTCTCTTGTTTTTTTTTTGAGAGACAGAGTCTCGCTCTGTCACCCAGGCTGGAGTGCAGTGGCATGATCTCAGCTCACTGCAGCCTCCGCCTTCCGGGTTCAAGTGATTCTTCTACCTCAGCCTCCTGAGTAGCTGGGATTATAGGTGCGTGCCACCAAGGCCAGCTAGTTTTTTTATTTTTAGTAGAGATGGGGTTTCACCATGTTGGTCAGGCTGTTCTCGAACTACTGACCTTGTGATCCACCCACCTTGGCCTCCCAAAGTGCTGGGATTACAGGTGTGAGCCACTGCGCCCAGGCTCTTGGTTCTCTTTCTCCCTAACATCCACCTCTCTCTCCATAGGCCACCCAGAAGCCTCATAGAAACTTTCTGTCTCCAACCAACCTATTGACTCCTCTCCCTGTAGTGCCTCCCACAACACCATGGCTGTGTCCTAGTTTTTCTACTCACTTGTTTTCAAATTTTTGTGCATGAGATTAGAAAGAGAAGAGGTTGCAGATAAAGTTTACAGGGGGAAAGGTGTAACCACCATCCTCTTCACAGGAAATAACGGGCAGTCGTAGAGAATTAATCCAGTCTGTAATACCTCAAGCAGTCAGAGAGAGAGCACTGTTCGCTGAGTGTCCTCTGTGGTAGCAGAATTCCCCAGGGCCTGGCTTGCTTGGCAAGGGGCTAATGCAGAGCAATAACCGGCAACAACTGGCTCTGAGTGTCCACTTAAAAGCCCCAAAACTCATAAGGGGTCATGGGTTATTAACATGGCAAGAGGATGAGAGAGATTTGTTTCTCCACAAACCTGAGAGCCCCCTGGCTTCGAGTTTTCCAAATTTGCTTTAAAATAACTGTTCTGTTTTCTATAAAAGCAACAGTTTCATTGTGGCAAAAGATGTTTCACTGTATCTGCTATAGTTTGACTGTGTCCCCTCCAAAATGTAGCTGTTGAAATGTAATGGTTGATATGGTTTGATTCTGTGTCCCCACTCAAATCTCATGTCAAATTGTAATTCCCCATGTTGGGGAGAACCTGGTGGGAGACAATTGAATCAGAGGGGTGGATTTCCCCCTTGCTGTTCTCATGATTATGAGTGCATTCCCACAAGACCTGGTTGTTTAAAAGTGTATCGCGTGTCCCCCTTTGCTCTCTCTCCTGTTGCCACCTGAAGACGTGCTTGCTTCCCTTTGCCCTTCCACCGTGATTGTAAGTTTCCTGAGGTCTCCCCAGCCATGCTTCCTGTACAGCCTGCAGAACTGTAAGCCAATTAAACCTCTTTTCTTTATAAATTACCCAGGCTCAGGTAGTACTTTATAGCAGTGTGAGAATGGACTAATACAATAGCCAATTGATAGTATTAATAGGTGGGTCCTTTAAGAGGTGGGTAGGCCATGAAAGCATCTTCTTCATGAATGGGGTTAAGGCCTTTATAAAGGAAGCCTCACACAGCATTCCTCCCCTCCATAGCATGCAGCAATAAGGTGCCATCTTGGAAGCAAAGAGCAGCCTTCACCAGACAACCAAACCTGCTGGTACCTTGATCTTTAACTTCCCAGCTGTGAGAACTGTGAGAAATAAATTTCTGTTCTTTATAAATTACCCAGTCTCAGATACTTTGTTATAGCAACACAAAGAGCCTACAACAGCATCTCAAAATTTATTCTCTTCTTTTTAAATAATAGCACCCCTAATTCTTAGCTGGACACATGGGTATCCAAAATAAAAACCAGACTCACTTGTAGCTAGGTATGGCCATAAGTCTAAATCCTGAGCACAATGGGGTGTGATTTCTGGTCATACCCTTTAGAGTAAGGGATGGGATTCCCTTGCTTCTACCCTTCTGCTTGGAATGGCAAAGAAACAGGGAAGAAAAGGCCAAGGTCTCTGTATGATCTTGTGGACAGAGCCACTATACCTGCCCTGGGCCAGCTTCACGAGACAGAAATAAGCTTCCATCTTGTTCAGCACACTGTTACTTTGGGGCTCTGTTACCTTCATCAGAGATTGAATCCTAGCTAATACCCTCATTCTTCTCTTTCTTTGGCTATATAGGTGACAGGCACATACAAAATGCCTAATGCATGCTTTGCTGTTTCCGTCCTTCATTCCATTCTTGAATCCATTACTGATAAGCCTGTTACCCAGGTGATTTTCTTCTTAATAATGGAGGATTTAAGCCAGACTTGGTGGCTTATGCCTGTAATCCCAGTACTTTAGGAGGCTGAGGCAGGCAGATCACAAGGTCAGGAGTTCAATACCAGCCTGACCAACATGGTGAAACCCTGTCTCTACTAAAAATTAAAAAATAAAAAAATAGCTGGGCAGGGTGGTGGGTGCCTGTAATCCCAGCCACTTGGGAGGCTGAGGCAGAAGAATCGCTTGAACCTGGGAGGCAGAGGTTGCAGTGAGCCAAGATCATGCCATTGCACTCCAGCCCAGGCAACAAAGCAAGACTCTGTCTCAAAAAAAATAAAAAGTAATGGAGCATTTAAAATTTATATCAGGCTGAGTGCTGTGGCTCACACCTTTAATCCTAGCACTTTGGGGGGCCAAGGCAGGCAAATCATGTGAGGTCAGGAGTTCAAGATCAATTTGGCAAACATGGTGAAACCCCATCTACTAAAACTACAAAAATTAGCCAGGCATGATGGCGGGTGCCAACTACTGGGAGGCTGAGGCAGGAGAGTCACTTGAATCCGGGAGGCAGAGGTGCAGTGAGCCAAGAGCTCACCATTACACTCTCCAGCTTGGGCAACAGAGAGGAACTCTATCTCTGGAAAAAAAAAAAAAATTATATCAAAGATAAGGCTGAATCTTCTTTCTGAATTTCTGGAGTCTACAGATGCAATGGCTAGATCCTATTCCCAAGCTTATGGTGATAAATAAATGTCTTTGGGTAAGTTAGACAGCAAATACTAGAGTAATTGAACAATCATTTTTGAATAGCAATCTTTAAACAGAACTAGATGTATTTAATTCTGAGTATTCCAACAGAAATGGTTTCCTTTACAGTATGCCATCTTGCCCCTCCCCCATTTGTGTTGTTATTGCTAAACCACCCCCATTTTAATTATCATTTAATTATCCTCATCTACAGTTGAGTGCCCCCCTTCTGTTGGAAAGCTTATTTTATATAAACCAAACCATGGGTAATTACCTATCAAAAGCAGATTTATCTAAATTCCCACTGAAACTAGATGAAGCAGTTCCCTTAAGTCATAAAATCATGCAAAATTAGATCCAGGAAAAAAGGACGTCATTGAATTTGAATTTATAGAATGCCAACAACATAGGTACTATCGGGAAGAATTCTATATTCCCTGCTGGGGAGTATAGAATCTTAGTTCTAAATTCATTCTCTAGGATGTCAGTTGTGGCAGGTACTGTAGATGGACTCATTCACCACCTTTTTCCAGCCCATATTATCTTGCCTTTATCTACTATAAAGACTGGAGAGGCCAGGTGCGGTGGCCCACACCTGTAATCCCAGCATGTTGGGAGGCCAAGGCAGGTGATCACAAGGTCAGGAGTTTGAGACCAGCCTGGCAAACATAGTGAAACCCCATCTCTACTAAAAATACAATAATTAGCTGGGTGTGGTGGCACATGCCTGTAGTCTCAGCTACTTGGACACTGAGGCAGGAGAATCACTTGAACCCGGGAGGCGGAGGTTGCAGTGGACAGAGACCATGCCATTGCACTCCAGCCTGAGCAGCAGAGCAAGACTTCATCTCAAAGGAAAAAAAAAAAGACTGGGGAAAAAAAAATAAAACCTCATTTTCTTAGCCCACCACATTCCCTTGCAGTAAGAACACACTGTGTGACACAGTTCNTGTTTAAAAACATGAACCAGCCAGGTGTGGTGGCTCACACCTGTAACCCCAGCACTTTGGGAGGCCAAGACAGGTGGATCACTTGAGGTCAGGAGTTCAAGACCAGCCTGGCCAATATGGTGAAACCTTGTCTCTACTAAAAATACAAAAATTAGCTAGACAGGGTGGCACACACTTATAATCCCAGCTACTCAAAAGACTGAGACAGGGGAATTGCTTGAACCTGGGAGGAGGAGGTTGCAGTGAGCAGAGATTGCACCACTGCACTCCAGCCGGGGCCACAGAGTCAGACTCCATCCCTAAAAAATAAAAAATAAAAACATGAATTATCAGCATTTCCAATCCTAAGTATATTCCCCAGGATATATATCCCTGGAAATATATATCCCGAAGAATATACTTAGGATTGGAAAGCAGGGACTCAAACAAGTACTTATTCACCAATATTCATTGCAGCATTATTCACAATAGCCAAAAGGTGGAAACACCCCATATAGATGAATGGATAAACAAAATGTGGTATACACCTATGATGGAATATTATTTAACCACAAACAGGAAAGAAATTCTGCTACATGCTACAATAGAGATAAATTTTAGAAACAATTATGCTAAGTGAAATAAGCCAGACACAAAGGACAAATACCGCATTATTCCAATTATACAAGGCACCAAGAATAAGCAAATACATAGAGTCAGAAAGTAGACTAGAGGTGACTGGGGCTGGGAGAAAGGAGGAATGGGGAACTGCTGAATGGGTGTGGAGTTTCTGTTTGCAATGATGAACACGTTCTGGAATAGACCGTGCTGGTGGCTGCACAACATGGTGAATGTGTATAACGTACACTCAAAATGGTTACAGTAGTAAACGTTTGTTATGTATTATGACAATAAAAAATACAAATTTTTAAATACTTATGCCTATTTTCTACCTAACTAATTGTTACTCTGGGTCTCTCAATCCTACATTTTGTATAAAGATTCCATACGTTACTGACTTTAAATAGGATTCTAGCTTACTACTGAAGTTGTCTTGAAGGCAGTTCATTTTACCTGAGGCTAACTAGAGGTAAAACCAATAATAAACAATGACAGGCTAGGTACAGTGGCTCATGCCTGTAATCCCAGCATTTTGGGAGGTCAAGGCAGGTGGATCACTTGACATCAGGAGTACAAGACCAGACTGACCAACATGGTAAAACCCTGTCTCTGCTGAACATACAAAAAAAATTAGCTGGGACTGGTGGCAGGTGCCTGTAATTCCAGCTCCTCACGTGGCTGAGGCAGGAGAACCACTTGAATCCGGGAGGCAGAGGTTGCAGTGAGCTGAGATTGTGCTGTTGCACTCCAGCCTGGGCAACAAGAGTGAAACTCCATCT
Source organism: Cebus imitator (assembly GCF_001604975.1). Lineage (NCBI taxonomy): Eukaryota > Metazoa > Chordata > Mammalia > Primates > Cebidae > Cebus > Cebus imitator. The sequence continues at coordinate 3,395,716 of NW_016107490.1, forward strand.
CAAATAAATAAATGACAGAGGTCTGTGGCTCCCTAAATATCTGCTTTGCTTCTCCATCTTGAAGACATGGAGAACAGAAGGGATCTGTAGAGAAAGAGGAGGAAATATGAGCAAACTTCCATTTAGTGCTGACCAAGGCAGGAGCACCCACAGGAGGCAGGAGATGCCTATGGCAGATGATCAGGAAGCAGGGATATTCTTTCCAGAAGCTTAAGGTGCTCTTCCGTTTGGAGGCGTCTTGCTACAAGATTTAACCTGCCTAGTTGGGAATCACATTGATGAGAGGTGGTGCTAGCCAGGAGAAGCAGCAGCTTCTCCTCCCCACACCCCCCACGCCCCCACCTCCTCTAGACTCTGGGCCCCTCCCTGCTTGACACAAGGTTTTTACTTGGTAATAATAATTAATTAACATTTATGGAGTGCTTCCTTTGTCAGGTACTGCTGTAAGCATTTAACACATATTACCTCATTTGAATCTTACAAGATTCTTATAAGATACATATTATTGTTATTATTTCCATCTTATAGACGAGGAAATGGAAGCAAAAAAAGTTCAACTGTCCAAGGTTGCAGATTACAAGTGACAGAGCCAGGATTCAAACCCAGACAGTCTGACCCCAGCTCCTCTTGCTTAGGCATTACTTTGTGCTGCTTCTTGTTATCTTACAGACACTTTTCTTCTCTGAGCAGTATCTCAGTCCCCAGCTGTGTTTTAACTTCAAAATATTTTTAGCTAGTATCCTCTCTGCCACCGTCATAGGTTTACAGAGGAACAAAAACAATCTCTGTGTGTGTGTGATTATACAAATCAAATAACTTTCATTTTATAATTAGATTAATTAGGGTAACATGAGCAGCTGTTATGGATACAACCCTAAAGTCTCATTTGCCTAACACAATGGAAATCTAATTCTTGCTAAAGTGCAAAATAGGTGTTCCTAATCAGAGGATGGCTCTCTCCTAACAGGTTTCCATCTTATGGCTTCCCCTTCCAGGAAAGTCAGAGCTTCTAAGGATGTCACCCCCTTCTGCATCAAGCAGGAAAGAGGAAGAACATGGAGGCTCACCTGTAAAACGTTATTATGGTCCAGGCCTGGAAGAGGCACACATCACATGAGTTCACATCCCATTGGCCAGAACTCAGTCACATGGCCATATTATTTAATCGTAAACAGGAAAGAAATTCTGCTACATGCTACAATAGGAATAAACTTTAGAACAATTATGCTAAGTGAAATAAGCCAGACACAAAAGGGCCTGGCTGCAAAGAAAGCTGGCTAATCTCAGCCAGGTGTGGTGGCTCACACCTGTAATCCCAGCACTTTGAGATGCCAAGGCGGGCCAATCACTTGAGGTCAGGAGTTCAAGACCAGCCTGGGCAACGTAGTGAAATCCCATCTCTGCTAAAAAAAAAAAAAAAAAAAAAAAAAAAAATACAAAACTTGTCTGGGCACAGTGGCTCATGCCTGTAATCCCAGCACTCTGGAAGGCCAAGGTGGGCAGATCACCCAAGGTCAGGAGTTTGAGACCAGCCTGGCCAATATGGTGAAATCCCATCTCTACTAAAAATACAAAAAGGTGGGCGTGGTAGCAGGCGCCTATAATCCGAGCTACTTGGGAGGCTGAGCCAAGATTGTGCCACTGCACTCCAGCCTGGGCAACAAAGCAAGACTTGGTCTAAAAAAGAAAAGAAATCTGGCAAATCTTGACCAGCTGTGTGCCCAGGGAAATGAGAAAACAAGTTTTGGGTGAACACAAATGGAAATGGCAATCTGCCATGACAGCCTTCCCATCCAACAATGCATTTGCCTAGGTGATGTTTTCAGAGCTCTCCTGAGCCAGAGACTCGAGTCATTGCCAAGGGTCTCGGGTAGGTAAAATGGACCACCACCAAGTGAAGACTTTCCTAAAACTCCTCTCGACCGCATCTATCATTGCTTACCCTTATGCTTATTTTATTTTATTTGTGTTAGGGTCTCCCTCTGTTGCCCAAGCTTGAGTACAGTGGCACGATCTAGGCTCACTGCAACCTCTGCCTCTCAGGTTCAAGTGATTCTCCTGCCTCAGCCTCCTGAGTAGCTGGAATTACAGGTGTGCACCACCACGCCCAGCTAATTTTTGTATTTTTGGTAGAGACAGTGTTTCACCATCTACAGTAGGCTGGTCTGGAACTCCTGATCTCAAGTGATCTGCCTGCCTTGGCCTCCCAAAGTGCTGGGATTACAGGCATGAACCATGATGCCTGGCCCTTTATGCCTTTTTTAACCTTACAGATTAAAAAACCACAAGTGTGGCTGGCCTCAGTGACTCATGCCTATAACCCCACTTTGCAACGGGGCAGATTGCTTGAGTCCAGGAGTTCAAGACCAGCCTGAACAACATGGCAAAACCCCATCTCTACAAAAAATACAAAAATTATCCGGGTGTAGTGGCACACACCGGGAGCCCCAGCTACTCGGGAAGCTGAGGTGGGAGGATCACTTGAGCCTGAGAAGTCAAGGCTGCAGTGAGCTGTGATCATGCCACTATACTCCAACATGGCTGACAGAGGGAGACTCTATCTCAAAAAAAATAAATAAATAAATAAAGATGAAAATGAAAAGCCGCAAGTAATATGACAGCCTGAAGCTTTCACTGATTACTCCCATAGAGAGGTATCAGCTAAGGTCCAGAAGATTTAACCAAGCACAGGCTCCCCAGCTATCAACACTTTTGAGAAGTGTTTTGATACCTCTTGATAACGTTCGTGGGCAAACATTATCTTACGACAGATAAGATCACAATCTCAAGCAGCAGAAAATGGGCTGTTATTTTAGCCCCTTTTCTGTTTAACCTATACTTTAATAGACGATTATGACTTTTTGGTTACCTGAATGCATGTTTATATGTCACACTAGATAAAGGGGGGATGATAATGGTCTTTCTCTATCAAAACTAGGAATGACCCCAAAAAGCGATGGGTCTAAGTGTCTATGACCAGAAGAAAATATATTCCCTCTAATGAAGTAAGATGATAGTTAAGAAAAGTCACGGCTTTTAAAACACATTATCAGCATATGACGACTTTTAAAAGAAAAAAAAAATGCCGGGTGTGGTGGCTCATGCCTGTAATCTCAGCACATTGGGAGGCCGAGGCAGGTAGATCACCTGAGGTTGGGAGTTCGAGACCAGCCTCACCAACATGGAGAAACCCCATCTCTACTAAAAATACAAAATTAGCCAGACATGGCAGGGCATGCCTGTAATCCCAACTACTTGGGAGGCTGAGGCAAGGGAATCACTTGAACCTGGAAGGCAGAGGTTGCCATAAGCCAAGATCATGCCTTTGCACTCCAGGCAACAAGAGTGAAACCCTGCCTCAAAAAAAAAAGAAAAAGAAAAAGAAAAAGAAAGAAAGAAAGAAGGAAAGAAGGAAAGAGGAAGGAAGGAAGGAAGAAGAAAAAGAAAAAAAAACCATTTCTTAAAGACCTAGCATGAGATATACATAAATTGACTTGATACTTGCCAAAAATATATCTTGCAACTATGCCCAAAATATGTACATATTTAAGTAACAACCAATAGGCGACATTCAAAAACAAAAAGAGTAATTGCTATGCTCAGGCATAGCGTATGATTATGGGTGGCTATTTTCTCCTTTCAACATTTTCTCTAATATTTTTACATGTTATTGTTAACAATTTCTTTCTAATTTGTTGCAAAAGAACAAAGAAACAGACAAATCCTTGCCTGTTCTTAACACAGCTGTAAGAAGCCTTCCATTCTTCAGTAGAAGACAGTCACCATTTTCATCTAGATTGGCAGAGTAAGTAGTTTTAAAGTGAAGTGTAGAATTTTTAAAAATTATAGTCCCCTGATCAAGACTGGGGGAAATTAATTTTTTAAAGCATTAGAAAAGAGCACTTTCCTAGAGGATACACAAGGACTGGTCTTTTCCTAACACTGAGGATGCCCAAAGCCTGCTACCCTGACCAGCACTTTGATTGTTAAGAAGCTGAGAGGTGAGACTACTCCTTGACTTAGAGAATATTTTATTGGCAGAAGCTCCAAAGAGATCCTTTCTTTAAATATTCACTGTGTGCAGCGTACCCTATTACCTTAGGGATTTACTGAGAATTCCAAGAAAGTCTGTTTTGCATCCTTAGGCCAAGGTTAGCTGTTTCGAGGGGTTGGTGTATGTGATGTGTTTTCTTATGGACACCATAATTCTGTCCCTGAAAACCCATTTTTTCTACAAGGTCTTTTAAACTTCCTGAATCTCTTTGAGATTCTTAAGCTCATCAATGACTATCAGAAAGTGCCACCTGCGTCCAAGCCCACAATTTCTCACCTTCATTAAAATATCTGCCTTCATTGCCCTATTAGATCCCAGAGAATCTTTGTCTCACCTGCTTGGATATCACTTAAAAATCCAAGAAGATGTATGGACATTTGAAGCTTCCCTGAGAAGTCAAGTTAGAAACTCAGGGCTCTCTCATTTATTCTTTGAGACAAAATCTCGCTCTGTCACCCAGTCTGGAGTGGAGTGTCAACATCTCTGCTCACTGCAGCATCCACCTCCCAGGTTCAAGTGATTCTCCTGCCTCAGCCTCCCAAGTAGCTGGGATTACAGGCATGCACCACTACATCCAGCTAATTTTTGTATTTTTGGTAGAAATGGGGTTTCACCATGTTGGCCAGGCTAGTCCCGAACTCCTGACCTGAAGTGATCCACCCGCCTCAGCCTCCCAAAGTGCTGGGATTATGGGCGTGAGCCACTATGCCTGGCCTCCTTTATTCTATTCTGATAATTCTACCTGAGACTTATGCAGAGAGTTAGTACAGTTCTCTGTATCCCGTGCTCATAATCCAGTACTTCCAATGAATTATTTACCTATGTTGGAATTACCCACTGGCAGAAGATGATACTTAGGATGGAGAACCATAGAAAACATAATACAGAAGAGGGAATAGGAACTGGTATCTGCAACAGGTCAGGCAAGTATTCCTACGTCTTGTTGGCAGACTCCATTAGTCCCTTGTGTTTCTGCACATCTGTAATAGATTTTATTTACTCTAGGTTATCTGCTCAAGTGAATGGCCTTAGAAGATAGTGTCTTCCTCCAGGATGGAGGGCAGATTTGTTTCCTGTCCAGGATAATAGAGATAATGTTGCTCTCCAGGGCAAAGTTTGGGCAGGTTTGCAAGCAACCCCCTTATAAGAAGACTGTTGGTTTCCTAAGCTCACGGTTCCTCAGCTGTGCCACAAACCCACTGTGCACAACATTCACTGGGCCTGCATCCACATTATCACCGTGGAACTTGGGGGCAGGAGGAACAGGTGGAAACATGAAGATTATGCAGCCTACTTACCATGAGTATAAAGTTCTTTGTTTTGGGCTCAGGAGATTCATGTCTTCTTCCGACATCCAGGAAACAGTGGCAGACTATCTTCTTATCTTGAAAGTAGAATAAAATCTCAAACCTTCGCAATTCTTGACTCTCCTAACAAGAGGTAGCTCAGTGTTAGGATGAGGAAGTCATTGATATGGTTTGCCTCTGTGTCCTCACCCAAATCTCAATTGTACATCTTCAATGGTAATCCTCAATGTTGGAGGAGGGGCCTAATGGAAGATGATTGGATCATGGGGGTGGATTTCCCCCTTGCTGTTCTCATGATAGTGAGTTGTCACGGGGTCTGGTTGTTTAAAAGTGTGTAGCACTTCCCCCTTCATTCACACTCTCTCCTGTTCCACCATGTGAAGATGTGCCTGCTTCCCCTTTGCCTTCTGTCATGATTGTAAGTTTCTAAATTTCCTGAGGCCTCCCAAACCCATGTGAAACTGAGCCAATTAAACCTCTTTTCTTCATAGATTATCCAGTCTCAGGTAGTTTCTTACAGCAATGCAAGAACAGGCTAATATACCCACTTAACCACAGTCAAAAGGAATTTTGATTTCAAAGGCAAAACAGATAGGTTTGTATGATGGCTAAGTATTCATGTGTGACTTCCATTCAGGTGAACTTATCTCTGATCTCTTATACTTACCAGAGGACTTATCAACTTCGCACAGATCCATTAACAGTATCTCTGAATGTCTTTTTGGTTTTTTTGTTTTTGTTTTTGAGACAGAGTCTTGCTCTACTGCCCAAGCTGGAGTGCAGTGGCACGATCTTGGCTCGCTGCAACCTTCACAGCCTCCCAGGTTCAAGCAATTCTCATGCCTCAGCCTCCTGAGTAACTGGGATTACAGAAATGCACCACCACGCCCAGCTAATTTTTTTGTATTTTTAGCAGAGACAGGGTTTCGCCATGTTGCCAAGACTGGTCACAAACTCCTGAGCTCAGGCAATCCACCTGCCTCGGCCTCCCAAAGTGCTAGGATTACAGGCGTGAGCCACTGCACCAGGCCTGAATGTCTTTAACACATGTAACACCACTATAAACACCAACTATATGGCCCGGATATGCACTTACTTTTGAAAAGAGCTTTCCCAGGAGGGAAAGAACAGAGTTCTTTCTATTCTATTCTCATGGAATAGAACAGAGTTCTAGGAAGAAGACAGAGTTTAGAGAATGAAAGTTGAAATGTTAAAAAATTTCTACTAAACCAAATAATCTTCAACTAGGAAACAATAAAATATACAAGTCATATGCAGATACCTCAGTTATAAATTGAACCATTAATTTTGCCAGCTATACCTAATGACATATTTTGATTATCAATTACTTTCCAGTCAAATTGTAAATCTTTTTCTAAGAATGAAAGAACTAAAAACGTGAGAGAATCCGGCCATCTCTAACAATAACAGATTATGATACTTAACCCTAAACTTGTGTTAGATAACTTTGATCTACACAGGACACCTGGGATGGAGATAGATTTCATATTTTGTTATTAATGATTATTCAGAGATAGTCTAGAAATTTTTTTCTAGTATCTATGCCTTGTTTTTCAGACTAATACAATCCAAAATTGTTCTAAAAATGTTTAATTGCAGTAAACCAGATATTTATACAAGATTTTTCTCATTCAATCCAAATATATATAGTATATTTCTACTGTAAACTGGAATAAAAGCAGATTTAGCCACTTTAGTTTGAACTCTACTCTTTGCTTTCCACTAAAATAATAGAGCTGTAATGCTGCGCACGGTGGCTCCCGCCTGTAATCCCAGCACTTTGGGAGGCTGAGGCAGGTGGATCATTTGAGGTCAAGAGTTCAAGATCAGTCTGGCCAACATGGCAAAACCCCATTGCTACAAAAAATACAAAAATTAACCGGGTATGGTGGCATATGCCTGTAATCCCAGCTACTCGGGAGGCTGAGACAGGAAAATCGCTTGAACCTGGGAGGTGGAGGTTGCAGTAAGCCGAGATGGTGCCATTGCACTCCAGCCTGGGTGACAGAGCCAGACTCCATCTCAATAATAATAGTAACAGAGCTGTATAGTAAAATTGTACTATTTCTCATGAGTATTATCACTTGTTACTACTGAGAAACTCTTTAATGTCCAATGTGTTTTGGAAGAAGAGGGGCTAGTATTTTAAAGATAACTTTTTAAAAGGACATTGAATCTAACTCAAATTGAAATTTCTAAACTTATTCTTGCCTTTCCTTTCCCTATCCAGGAGTATCCCCTACAAATCAAACCCATTCATAAGAAAATGCAAATTATAATCACATTGCCATGCTGAAATATATATTTTTGCCTATAAAATGTACAAAGATAAACAGATTTGGTCATATACTGTGTTACAAAAGTATGGGAAACCAGGCACTGTTATATTTTACTTAATAGGAGAGGCAATTGATATAATCTCTATAAAGAACAATTAGACAATAGGTAAGTATCTTAAATGGAGAAACAATTTGGCTGAGAAATTGAACTTCTAGGGACTTATCATACAGACATGCAAAATGACC
>NW_016107490.1:3404130-3405968 GCF_001604975.1 Cebus imitator
AAAAATGATATGTATATAATGCCTCTGTAATGCGTCAACTTGACTAGCCTGAGCTACATTTCCCAGAATTTTTTTCCCAATTTGTTTCCAGTTAAAGTGGGTCTCAAGAGACACTTCTACATTAGGTTTCAGAGGCAGAAGTGAAACAGAGCCATTTTAATTTTTATGTGGAAAAGGTGGAAGCAGGCACTTTTGCAGTTCACACACAATATTATGTATCTGTTGGTTCATCTCTTTGACATGGAGGCATTAGCTACCCTGCAACCACTTCACCTTGCCCTGGATTCTTCTTCAGCAAGCCTCTTCAACTCTGGGCTCAGATGCGTGTTTCGGTTTTGTTTGTTTTGGTTTTTGTTTTTGAGACAAAGTCTTACTCTGTCACCCAGGCTGGAGTGCAATGAAGCAATCTTGCCTCACTGCATCTTTTACCTCCCAGGTTCAAGTGATTCTCCTGCCTCAGCCTCCTGAGTAGCTGGGATTACAGGTGCCCACCACCACACCTGGCTAATTTCTGTATTTTTAATAGAGATGGGGTTTCACCGTGTTGGCCAGACTGGTCTCAAACTCCTGACCTCAAGGTATCCACCCACCTCAGCTTCCCAAAGTGCTGGAATTACGGGCATGAACCACTGCATCCGGCCAGATAGAGGTTTTATATGAAGGATTGGCTCACTTGAGTATGGAGGCTGAGCGGTCCCATGATCTGCAGTCTGCAAGCTGGAGACCCAAGAAAGTTGGTGGTGTAGTTCCAGTCCAAGCTCCAAAGCCTGAGAACCAGGAGCCAGTGGTGTAAGCCTCATTCTGAGTTTGAAGACCCGAGAGCCAAGGTACAGATATAGAGATAGATGGATGGTTGATAGATAGATGATAGATAGATGATAGATAGATAGATAGATAGATAGATAGATAGATAGATAGATAGATGATAGATAGATGATAGATTCTATTGGTTCTGTTTTTCTGACGAGATCTAACTAATACTTATGCTTGCCCTGTCTAGAAGTAACCTACGCAAATATAGAAAAGAACAAAACTGGTATGTTGGTTCTCATGTGTTCTTTGTTCTTTGCTCTTTCTACCACTCTCTGTCAAAGGATCCCATTTGTTGGGACACTTAAGGTGTGTAGTTCTAAAAGGCACTGGGATGCCCTAAGAGCACTAGGCCCTCTTAAGGCCTTTATGTAGTCGGCATACATAATCAGCTGTGTAATCAGCATCAAGTAGACCCTATCAAAGGCAGTTCATCTCTCAATGGTTTGTTCAGTCCAACTGAGATCAACCATCCTGCGTATCATCAGAGTTCCTTGAGGGTGCTTTAACTCAGGACTTTGGAAATAATAGAGAGAATCAGTTTAAAGTACCAAAATAAGAATTGGGGTAAAGATAATCATCTTTAATAACTATATAACTCTTTACAATTTTCAAAGTACTTCTATATACATTGACTCATTTCTGACTTACTTAATAGCAAATATTACTTGCCACATATCCACATTGTACAAAAATTTCAGCATACTCTAGTCACTCCTGAAGGACCATCATTAATTCCATTTCACAAATGAAGATACTGAGGTTTAAAGACATTAAGACTTACCCAATATATTCAAGTAAGTATCACAATTAAAACTTGAGCCCAGCTGGACACAATGTCTCACACCTGTAATCCCAGCATTTTGGGAGGCTGAGGTGGGTGGATCACCCACTTGAGGTCAGGAGTTTGAGACCAGCCTGACCAACATGGTGAAACTCTGTCTCTACTAAAAATACAAAGCAAAATTAGCCAGACATGGTGGCAGATGCCTGTAATCCCAGCTACTTGGGAGGCTGAGACAGGAGAA
>NW_016107490.1:3405978-3416962 GCF_001604975.1 Cebus imitator
AAAAAAAAAAAAAAAAAGACTTGAGCTCATACCTACCTAATTCCAGAGCCCATGCTCTTTACTAGTTCACAGTACTCTTACTATAGCCCTGCGAAGGTGGTAGGTTGATTTTTTTTTATCATACTCATCTTACAAATAGTAGAGCTAAAGAAAGGATATGACTTGACACAGCCATGTAACTATGACAAAGTAGAAATCAATAAGAATGTCTGACTTTATATCTCACACTCCGTTTTACTTAGCCCCAGCTGATTATGGTAAATATACATAAATGCACTCTTGTTTGATATGTATTACTTGCAGAGGATTGATCAATTTTTCCATGAGTAGCTGGAAGCAAAGTCTATAAGCTGTTTTGATCCCCAATAGCTCATGTGTGTGAGTGAGAGAAAGAGAAAGAGAGAGGTGGGGGGGGGAAAGAGAGAGAGAGAAAGTTCTCACTATGTTGTTCAGGGTGGTTGCAAACTCCTGAGCTCAAGGTATCCTCCCGCCTCAGCCTCCCAAAGTGCTAAGATTACAGGCATAAGCCACCATGCCCGGCCTTTTTTTTTTTTTTTTTTTTTTGTCCTGGACGTATGTTGTCTATGTCCTAGGCATCTGCATAAGCCTTGAGTTTGGCAGAGAAGTTCTCAGACTCCTCTTGCAATATCTGAGTCTAATTATCATGTGGCTCCCTGCTCCTACTCATGCTTCCTTAGACCAAGCCTCAGAGCAGCATCTTCTCTCCTTCTTACCTCTTGATCTTATCATCTTTGGCAAGGATTGCTTTCCATTCAGTGCCCCACTTTGTGCTACTTCTGCATTCCTGTTAGCCTTTAAGATACATTTCAACTTCTGAATTTTAGCGAGTAACTCTCAGATTTGTTCACAAGCAGAACACTTGAAAACATTACTATTAAGGAAGTAAATTAGGGAATCAAAATGGCAAGCCAGGAATTCAAGAGTAAGGAGCAATCTCTAAACAATGAAATGGGAGTACAGTCCTACGTCAATACCTGAGGCAAGCAAGACCTGTCAGTTTGCTTTTTAAAACTTTTTAAAAAATACCTGATACAAATATTAAAGCACATGGAGCAACATACTGTGCACCTGAGTGCCTACCCCTTCCCACAAATTCTAAAATTACTTCCTATTTGTATCCTTTTCCTGATTATACAAAGCACATAAAGGCCAGGCGCAGTGGCTCATGCCTGTAATCCCAGCACTTTGGGAGACTGAGGTGGGTGAATCACCTGAGGTCAGGAGATCAAGACCATCCTGGCTAACATGGTGAAACCATGTCTCTACTAAAAATAAAAAAACATTAGCTGGGCGTGGTGGCAGGCACCTGTAGTCCTAGCTACTCAGGAGGCTGAAGCAGGAGAATTGCTTGAATCCAGAAGTCGGACGTTGCAGTGAGCCAAGATCAAGCCACTGGACTCCATTCTGGGTGACAAGAATGAAATGCTATCTCAAAAAAAAAAGTAGGCAAAATGTTAATTATTGCTAAAGCAGGGTAATGACTACAATATTTTAAAGGGCTTAGAATAAACTATCCATTGAACACACACACAATCTTTTTTCTGTTTTTTAAGAGACTGGGTCTCACTCTGTCAACCAGGCTGGAGCATACCGGCACAATCACAGCTCATTGTAACCTGGAACTTCTGGCCTCAGGCAATCCTCCTGTCTCAACCTCCCAGAGTATTAGGATCACAGGCATGAGTCACTGCACCCAGCCGTAATCTTTTTATTGAGGGGAGTTATCATTTTTATCTTTTTGATTAAAACATACAAATATATGTTTTATGTGGGATTGTTCAGCCACATAAATACATATCTTTATACATTTCATCTGCACCTGTGCTTAGCCTTCTGGTCAGTCAGTTGCTTGCGTTTGTATGCCACGCTTTCCCTCTGGATGCACTTTTCTCCTTGAGGAAATTCTTAACCATCTCTCTAATGAGAGCCTGTGGCAAGTTTTACACTTATTTTGGAGTGATAGTTTAATAGGACATACAATTCTAGGTTGGTGGTTATTTTTTTTCTCAACAAATATTTTCATAATTTCACATCTTTGTCTTTTGGCATCTATCACTGTTGATGAGAAGCCAGCTGTCAATGTAGTTGTCATTCCTTTGTAGATAATTGGTCTTCTTCTCCCTTCTGATCACTTCTAAGATTTTTCTATTTATCTCTGATGCAATGTCACAATGTGGCCAGTGTGTGGACTTCCTTTCATATATTCTGCTTGGTATTTGGGATGCACTTTCATTTCAGGATGCATATTATTTAATTCTAGACTTTTTTCAATGATCGAATTTAGAAATGTTTAAATTTCCTCAGCTCTCTTTTTCCAATCTACTAATATTCTAATCCCTTCTGATCTAGAGTTTGTCCCAGCTATTGACTTCTCTTTCAAGAACTGTATTTTTATTTCCATTTGTTTTCCTTTTAAGGATAGCATCCTTTAATTTTTCCTTTTGAGGATGTGACATTTCAGTTGAGAAAGTAGAAGTCATGGGAACTGGTAGGTCTGGAATATTCCTGGCAGAGAGAATACCTTTAGGACCTAGATATTGTAGCCTCCCTCCTCCAAACTGTCTGCTACTTTACCAGCATTTACTTTCTTTTTTTTTTTTTTTTTTTTTTCTTGAGATGGAGTCTCACCCTGTTGCCCAGGCTGGAGTGCAATGGTGCAATCTCGGTTCATTGCAACCTCTGCCTCCTGGGTTCAAGCGATTCTCCTGCCTCAGGCTCCAGAGTAGCTGGGATTACAGGTGCATGCCACCATGCCTGGGTAATTTTTTGTATCTTTAGTAAAGATGGGATTTCACCATGTTGGCCAGGCTGATCTCCAACTCCACCCACCTTGTCCTCCCAAAGCGCTGGGATTACAGGCGTGAGCCACCGCACCAGGCTCAGCATTTACTTTCAACTTGACCTATAAAAACAGCTTGGCCAGGCGCGGTGGCTCACGCCTGTAATCCCAGCACTTTGGGAAGCCAAGGCAGGCGGATCACGAGGTTAAGAGATCGAGACCATCCTGGCCAGCATGAGGAAACCCCGTCTCTAACAAAAATACAAAAATTAGCTGGGCATGGTGGCAAGCGCCTGTAGTCCCAGCTACTTGGGAGGCTGAGGCAGAAGGATCACTTGAACCCAGCAGGCGGAGGTTGCAGTGAGCCAAGACCGTGCTCCAGCCTGGCAGCAGAGGAAGACTACGTCTCAAAAAAAGAAACAGCTTGATTAGCCAGCACATTGACTGAATCTAGGGGCTCTGGTGCTCTAACCATGCGCTCATTACCTAGGTTGAGGGTTGTGGGTAACATGATCCACAGGCCTTCCGAGTAGCTGACTGGGTCTTGGTCTCATTAAGTGAGCATATGCTAACTGACAGAATCTTTACAATATGGCCAGTCCAGCCATATGGTATCCCAGAGACAAACACAGCATGAGCTGACTGAGCAAGACTGAATGGTTTTAGTTGGAACGAACAACAAAAGGCAAATTTTTATATTTACTTATTTTTTAATATTTTTGTTCCTTTTTTTATTAACCTATAAATCTCTACCAGTTCCAGCACCATTTGTTTTGTTGTTGTTTTGTTTTGTTTTGTTTTTAACACATAGGGTCCCATGATGTTGCCCAGGCTTGTCTGGAACTCTTGGGCTCAAACGACCCTCCCACCTCAGCCTACCCAGCAGCTGGGACTCTAGGGGCACACCCCCACACCCCGCTTAAATTTAATTTTTGTGTTAAATGTGCACTTTATGGAAACTAATAAAATTAACTATCATCACTTAGCATGATCTTGATCATATATAAAAGTGCAAACTTGGGCATTAAAATCACATGGCAGTGCTCACAAAGGTGTTATATGGATGATTCGGATACTCCAAGCTGTACTAATGTTGTTTTTTTGGTTTTTTGTTTTGTTCTGTTTTGTTTTGAGGCGGGGTCTTGCTCTGTCACCCGGGTTGGAGTGCAGTGGCTTTATCATAGCTCACCTGCAGCCTTGAACTCTGGGGCTCAGTCCTCTCACCTCAGCCACCCAAGCAGCTGGGACTACAGGTGCATGCCACCACAGCCAGCTAAATAATTTCTTTTTAGAATATTTAATTTGCAACCAAATTAAGTTTAATCCTGGCTAGACATTGAAGATACCCAGTTGTAGAATTATTTCTCCCACTCCCTATAGGTGACTGAGTAGCTGGCTGAGTCTTGGCCTCATTAAGTGCATGTATACTAACAGAATCTTCAACTTCAGTTGGGTGGCATTGGCAGTAGGCAATTCTAATGTTCTTTTCTTCATGCCACGTCACCTTCGATGCCAGACTCAATCCCACTGATGCCTCTTCTCTCCCTCTTCCTTTCCTCCTTCTCAACAAGTACCATTCTTACAATTGCCCATTTGTGCCACAGGACAGTACTGTACTTTCTGACTGAGAAATTAACATATCTGGGCTGGGCACAGTGGCTCATGCCTGTAATCCCAGCTGAGGCAGATGGATTGCCTAAGGTCAGGAGTTCGAGACCAGCTTGACCAACATGGAGAAACCCTGTCTCTACTAAAGATACAAAATTAGCTGGGCATGGTGGTACATGCCTGCAATCTCAGCTACTCAGGAGGCTGAGGCAGGAGAATCACATGAACCGGGAGATGGAGGTTGCAGTGAGCCAAGATCATGTCATTGCAGGCCAGCCTGGGCAACAAGAGCAAAACTCCATCTTAAAAAAAAAGAAGAAGAAGAAGAACATATGCACATATCTTGCATTATCTGATAAAGTCAACTTCACTATCAGTCTGTCAGACCATCTAGCAGTCGGGTGCTGACACACAGCACAGGTAGGTAAGTTGATCCCCTTGGCACCACCACACAGTGTGCCTGCACGTAGCCCAGTGGGCCCACTGGCTGTACGCATGCCATGCAACCTTGAAATCATGCTGAATGTTTTTTTTTTTTTTTTATAAACTTGATAGTGTTGGCTTTGTCTAGCATTCATCGTCCTCATTTCTCACAGTGCTACTAAATTAAGATATACTTAGATCAAAAGAGGCTGACTAATATGCATTGAGCTTTAAAATTTTAACTTACTTCTGAAATTGCATGACAAAGTAAAACAATGTTAAGTTTCTCACATTGCAGAAAACCTCTCATACTTTGGGGCTTGGCTAATTCTAGTAAGTCTCTTTTTGGATGAAGTAGTTCAAGCACAGAAGCTGTCTTCACAAAAAGAGAAGACTCTCTCTAGTTCCTCCTTAGAAAGAGGTCAGTGCCTTGATGATGTTGTCTTCAAGAAAACGATGTTCTATGTTTTTCAACAAAGAATCTGTGGTTTCCAATTCAATAACCTGTCACTACCAAATGCTGGTTTAGAAAGAAAGTTTAGAACAACAGAAATCTATGGTCTTAGAAACCAACAGATCAAATCAGTTAATATGAAATCAAATTCAATTTTTTAAAAAATATTTCTTCCATTTATAAGCAAAGTATGGGTAAAGATAATTTCAATAAAATTAATTTTTAAATGAATACAGGCTGGGCATGGTGGCTCATGTAATACCAGCACTTCAGTAGGCCAAGGCAGGTGGATCACTTGAAGCCAGAAGTTCAAGACCAGCCATGGCCAACATGGTAAAAACCCCATCACTACTGAAAATACAACAATAAGCCGGGCATGGTGGCACACGCCATTAGTCCCAGCTACTCAGGAGGCTGAGGCAAGAGAATCAATCACTTGAGCCTGGGAGGCAGAGGTTACAATGAGCCAAGATCATGCCACAGCACTCCAGCCTGGGCAATAGAGTGAGATTCCATCTCACATGCATGCATACATGCATACATACATACATACATACAATCTGTTAAGATGGGATGAAAGTTATAACTGAATTTCCCATGGCTTTTGAGGTTTCCCATGGCCTTAAAGAACTGGTATGATCTGGCCCTCGTCTTATACCATTTGCTAATTTCATTTTCCAATTATATCAGTCTTCCATCCACTCCTAGACAAGCCGTTCCTATCACGGGTCCTTTGCATTTATTGTTTTCCCTGCCTGGAATATTATTCTTCTTCTTCTCATTTAAATGTCATTTCTTCAAAGAAACCTTCCCTGAACACCCTATGCAAGTAGGTCAGCCTCTTTAGTCCCTGTCACCACACACTGCTTATTTCCTGCCGTAATGTTAATCCGAGTCTGCTACTTTCTTATTGGCTGTTTATTTATGTAAACATCATGAAGACAGGAATCAGATTTGTTTTGCTCTCCTAGACTTTATGTGCCTGGTACAGAAGTCTACCAGCCAACGACGTCTTCCTGATGCAGCTGCCTCCAATTTAGAAAAATCATCAATGTGACTCAAACAGTAAAAGCCAAGACACTGTGATGGATTTCATGCAGAATTATCCACATGGAATTTTGGATATTCCCTAAAAGCCACAAACCCTAGTCTTGAGGTTTGAAATTTTGAATTCAGTTCTGAAATATTTATACAGTATTATGGTTAATTCTGCATAATGGCCACTAGAGGGGGTCATAGCCAAATACTATACGCTGAAATTTAAGATATTTCCTAGTTATAATTTTTAGAAGTTCTGCAGCCCAGCCCTACCCCCAACACTGTCTGCACCCCTCCCCCAGGAAACCCCTCTGTTTCTTGCCATGACTGAAAGCTGGCATCCCTGACAGATGTCCATCCCACTTCTTTAAAAACAAACAATATATGATGAAGAAGTCACTACCTTGTGGGACAGACTATTCTTCAGCAGAGCAGCACTGTTATTTAGAAAGTCCTCTTTCTCCTTGACCTATCTGTAATGACCCCTCCTTGCCAAAAACCATTAAGAAACCAACACTTGGCCAGGCACAGTGGCTCACATCCGTAATCCCAGCACTTTGGGAGGCCAAGGCGGGCGGATTGCTTATTTGAGACCAACCTGGCCAACATGGCGAATTAGCCAGGCATGGTGGCACATGCCTGTAGTCCCAGCTACTCAGGAGGCTGAGGCAGGAGAATCTCTTGAACCCAGGAGATGGAGGTTGCACTGAGCCAAGATTGTGCCACTGCACTCCAGCCTGGGTGACAGAACAACACTCCATCTCAAAAAGAAAAAAGAAACAGGCCGGGCGCAGTGGCTCACACCTGTAATCCTAGCACTTTGGGAGGCCAAGACGGGTGAATCAAGAGGTCTGGAGTTCCAGACCAGTCTGACCAATATGGTGAAACCCCATCTCTACTAAAAATACAAAAATTAGCCAGGCGTGGTGGCACACACCTGTAGTCCCAACTACTTGGGAGGCTGAGGCAGAAGAATCACTTGAACCTGGGAGGTGGAGGTTGCAGTGAGCCGAGATCGCATCACTGCACTCCAGCTTGGGAGACAGAGCAAGACTCCGTCTCAAAAAGAAAAAGAAAAAAGAAACCAACATTAGGCCAGGCATGGTGGCTCGTACCTGTAGTCCCAGCACTTTGGGAGGTTGAGGTGGGCAGATCACTCAAGGCCAGGAGTTGGAGACCAGCCTGGACAACATGATGAAACCCCATCTCTACTAAAACTACAAAAAAATTAGCCAAGCATGGTGGCCCGAGCCTGTGGCCGCAGCTACTTGGGAGGCTGAGGCACATGAATTGCTTTAGCCCTGGAGGTGGAGGTTGCAGTGAGCCGAGATCTTGTCGCTACACTCCAGCCTGTGGGACAGAGGGAGATTCTGTCTCAAAAATAAAAATAAAAGAAACCAATACTTAGAAGCAGATCTTAAGATGAGGAGGGAAAAGCCAGGCACAGTGGCTGACACCTATAATCCCAGTACTTTGGAAGACCAAGGCAGCCAGATCACTTGAGGCCAGGAGTTCAAGACCAGCCTGGCCAACGTGGTAAAATCCCATCTCTACTAAAAATACAAAAATTTGCCAGGGACCTATAATCCCAGCTACGTGGGAGTCTCAGGCAGGAGAATTCCTTGAACTCGGGAAGCAGTGGTTGCAGTGAACCAAAACTGTACCGCTACACTACAGCCTGGGGGGATAGAACAAGACTCCCTATCAAGAAAAAAAAAAAAAGGAAAGAAAAGCAAGCAATGCAACTTTGGTCTCTAGGCTGAGCCATATTGTCTAGAATATCATCTGGAGTCTTGGCCATTCTATGCCAGCACGCCTCCCAGCCTTCCCGTCCTCAGCCACTGCTCCAGATAAAAAGTCCCTATGTTTTCTCTCCATTGACCCACTGGCCCACTGACCCACTGCTCGCACAGTAAACCTACCCCCAACACTGTCGATACCCCTCCCCCAGGAAACTCCTCTGTTTCTTGCCATGACTGAAAGCTGGCTACCCTGAAGAAGGTCTGGCTCCCCTGCCTTTGTCTCCAGGAAAGGTGGTGGGTTCTCCCAGGGCCCCAATAGCCTAAGCAGGACTGGCATCACCCAGCTGCCAGCACAGCTCTCAATTCATCCCTTCTGCGGGGAGATTTGTGTCATTCTGCTGCTGCACCGCCCCTTGTTTATCTACTGGTCAAGCCAGCATAGAAGACTTTGGTCTCTCATACCGGTACCACCCTGTTCTTTGAGGATAACTTGTTCACTCCCCTCATTCCTGGACCTCGAATTGGACCTCACATGGGCCCTAGTGATTGTCTCTCCAGGTTACTCAGTCCCACTCCCCATGGTATCTCCTGCCTCTCACTAACTTTCCACTGCATCTGCTCCTTACAGCTCAGGTTTCACTTCTCTTCCTATCCAACCTATACTCCCACTAACCTCCTTCATATTCTTTTCCACTTATCTTTCTTCCCCAACTCCCAGAGCCAAAACCCCAACTTTATGAATCCAATCGTTGTCCTTTTTTGCTCCTACACTAAACACTGCTAGTGGAGATAACAGTAGAGAGTATTGGCTGGGCGTGGTGGCTCAAGCCTGTAATCCTAGCACTTTGGGAGGCCGAGGTGGGTGGATCACCTGAGGTCAGGAGTTTAAGACCAGCCTGGCCATCATGGTGAAACCCCATCTTAAAAAAAAAAAAAAAAAACCCGGTAGCAAGTATTTATTGACAACTACTTTATAAGATAGTACTATTATTATCCGAAGATGACAAGTGAGAAAAATGAGGTCCTGAGGGAATAAGTAAATTGCCCTAGTTTACAGGGAGTAAGCCACATAATCTGGCTTAATCAAATATGTTTAAAACATGTAAAGGCATGGTGGCTCACGCCTGTAATTCCAGCACTTTTGAGGGCTGGATCACTTGAGGCCAGGAGTTCGAGACCAGCCTAGTCAACATGGCAGAACCCTGTCTCTACTAAAAATACAAAATTAGTCAGTTGTGGTAGAGCATAGCATGCCTGTAATCCCAGCTATTTGGGAGACTGAGGCAGGAGAATCACTTGAACCCAGGAGGCAGAGGTTGCAGTGAGCCAAGATCGCACCACTGCACTCCAGCCTGGGGCAACAGAGCGAGACTCTATCTCAAAAACATTTTAAAAAATAAAATAAATAAAAATTACATAAAATATATATGTAAAGTAAAAATTGAAAAAATTACAGAGAAAATTTGACAAACCAACCATCAAAGTGGGAAATTTCAATTCACATCCCCAAATTATTGATAGGTCAGGAAGTCAAAAAAATTAGTAAAGATATAGATGATGAAGGCCAGGCGCAGTGGCTCACACCTGTAATCCAAGCACTTCGGGAGGCCAAGGCAGGCAGATCACCTGAGGTTAGGAGTTCAAGACCAGCCTGGCCAACATGGCAAAAACCCATCACTACAAAAAATACAAAAATTAGCGGGTGTGATGGTGTGCACCTGTAATCCCAGCTACTCAGGAGCCTGAGGCAGGAGAATCACTTGAACCTGGGAGGCAGAGGTCATAGTGAGCTGAGATCACACCATTGCACTCCAACCTGGGTAACAGAGCAAGACTCCACCTCGAAGAAAAAAAAAAAAAAAAAAAGGTATAGATGATGAGAACACACTTGGCAAGCTTGAGCTAGTAGACATATATAGAACACCATCTCCAATAACTAGACAAGCACACATGCATTTACAAAGATTGACAATGAACTAGGTTAAGTGGTACTCAAAATTTTTGGTCTTTTAGTCCCTTAACACAATTAAAAATATATAAGTTATATTACTCGGCTTGGTGGCTCACACCTGTAATCACAGCACTTTGGGAGCCTGAGGTGGGTGGATCACAAGGTCAGAAGTTCGAGACCAGCTTGACCAACATGGCAAAACCCCATCACTACTAAAAATACAAAAATTAGCCCGGGCATGGTGGCACGCACTTGTAATCCCAGATACTCAGGAGGCTGAGGCAGGAGAATCGCTTGAACTTGGGAGGCTGAGGTTGCAGTGAGCTGAGATTGTGCCATTGCACTTCAGCCTGGGTGACAGAGTGAAACTCCATCTCAATAAATAAATAAATAAATAAATAAATAATAAGTTATATTTACACACTTAAAATTACCGAGGACTGAATGAGCTTGTGTTTATTTGGGTTATATTTACCAAAATTTACTACACTAGAAATTAAAACTGAAAGATGTTTTATGCATGAACATATTAAATAAATTTAAAAATAACAATAGGCCAGTTGCAGTGGCTCATGCCTATAATCCCAACACTTGGGGAGGCCAAGGTAGGAAGATTATTTGAGGCCAGAAGTTCAAGACCAACCTGGGAACGTAGCAAGACCCTGTTTCTACAAAAAATAAAAAATATAAAAGCACAACAGTTAAAAACCCCCATTGCATGTTCTCATAAAATTTTTATGAAAAAATTCCTTTTTTGGGCTGGGCATAGTGGTTCATGCCTGTAATTCCAGCACTTTGGGAGGCAGAGGTGGGCGGATCACCTTAGGTCAGGAGTTCGAGACCAGCCTGACCAACATGGAAAAACCCTGTCTCTAGTAAAAAATACAAAATTAGCCAAACATGGTGGTGGATGCCTGTAATCCCAGCTACTCAGGAGGCTGAAACAGGAGAATCACTTGAACCTGGGA